>NC_048582.1:74208808-74508808 GCF_013265735.2 Oncorhynchus mykiss | reverse complement strand
CCCAATATAGACCCAGTATATATCTCAGACCCAGTATAGACCCAGTATATACTTGAGTCACCAAGATGGCATAGCAGTCAGTCTTTTGTCCTCGTCTTGTCGTGTCCCGTATATATATATATATAATTTTCTTCGCATACCTTTTTATACATTTTTTTTTATTTTCCACAAACTCATCTTCAAAACACTCTCCTGCAACCCGCCTCACCAATTTATATAAAAAAGAAAGTATTATTTACCTCAAATCTGTAATCTTCCATAGAAGCTAACCAGAAGCTAGCCAGAAGCTAGCCAGAAGCTAGTTAACTTCTTTACTGGCTAATCGTTAGTATTCAGCTAACCACGGTTTGTGGTCATCAGCTATCTTTTATCTCTAAAATCTATCGCCAGTTTTGTACGGCGCGGCTCGGACCGGAACATACGGGACCTATTTTTCTCTCCATGTCCCCGGATTTCAACCGCAAGCTCTGGACATTTATACCTGTATCTCGCAGCTAGCTAGCTGCTATCCATGTGACTATCGGCTTACGTCGATTCCGGAGCAAACATAAATTATTCCAGAGCTAGCCAGCTGAAGAGTTCCATCAGTCACTCCTGGGCTACAATCACCTATCCGGACCCGTTTTACTGCCAACGCGGAGCCCCACCGGGCCCTCACAACTTGACTACCGACGTTATCTGCCCGAGGGAGTTATCCAGCTGGCTCCTCCGTCGCGACGTTACCTGAACGCCCATCTGCATCCCGCTAATCGTTAGCTGTCTTAACCGGCTGCTATCTGAATAGACCTATCGGACATTTTTTTTTCTTTTTTCTTGGGCCTCTCTAACTATATCTATTTTTTTTTTGGCGAATTGGATTGATCCCCTCTACCACACGGAACCCCACTAATTCTACCGACAGAAACGCACTAGGTGGCTAAAAACAGACCTCCATCCTGTGCTAACTTGCTACCGATGGCCCGGCTAGCTGTCTGAATCGCCGTGACCCCAACCAACCTCACTACTCACTGGACCCTTTTGATCACTCGACTAAGTGTCAACTTAGACTTAATGTCAATATGCCTTGTCCCTTGCTGTTCTGGTTAGTGTTTATTGGCTTATTTCACTGTAGAGCCTCTAGTCCTGCTCACTATACCTTATCCAACCTATTAGTTCCACCACCCACACATGCGATGACATCTCCTGGTTTCAATGATGTTTCTAGAGACAATATCTCTCTCATCATCACTCAATACCTAGGTTTACCTCCACTGTATTCACATCCTACCATACCTTTGTCTGTACATTATACCTTGAAGCTATTTTATTGCCCCCAGAAACCTCCTTTTACTCTCTGTTCCAGACATTCTAGACGACCAATTCTCATTGCTTTTAGCCGTACCCTTATCCTACTCCTCCTCTTTTCCTCTGGTGATGTAGAGGTGAATCCAGGCCCTGCAGTGCCTAGCTCCACTCCTATTCCCCAGGCGCTCTCTTTTGATGACTTCTGTAACCGTAATAGCCTTGGTTTCATGCATGTTAACATTAGAAGCCTCCTCCCTAAGTTTGTTTTATTCACTGCTTTAGCACACTCTGCCAACCCGGATGTTCTAGCTGTGTCTGAATCCTGGCTTAGGAAGACCACCAAAAATTCTGAAATTTTCATCCCTAACTACAACATTTTCAGACAAGATAGAACTGCTAAAGGGGGCGGTGTTGCAATATACTGCAAAGATAGCCTGCAGAGTTCTGTCCTACTATCCAGGTCTGTACCCAAACAATTTGAACTTCTACTTTTAAAAATCCACCTCTCTAAAAACAAGTCTCTCACCGTTGCCACCTGCTATAGACCACCCTCTGCCCCCAGCTGTGCTCTGGACACCATATGTGAACTGATTGCCCCCCATCTATCTTCAGAGCTCGTGCTGCTAGGCGACCTAAACTGGAGCATGCTTAACACCCCAGCCATCCTACAATCTAAGCTTGATGCCCTCAATCTCACACAAATTATCAATGAACCTACGGAGTACCTCCCCAAAGCCGTAAACACGGGCACCCTCATAGATATCATCCTAACCAACTTGCCCTCTAAATACACCTCTGCTGTCTTCAAACAAGATCTCAGCGATCACTGCATCATTGCCTGCACCCGTAAAGGGTCAGCGGTCAAACGACCTCCACTCATCACTGTCAAACGCTCCCTGAAACACTTCAGCGAGCAGGCCTTTCGAATCGACCTGGCCGGGGTATCCTGGAAGGATATTGATCTCATTCCCTCAGTAGAGGATGCCTGGTTATTTTTTTAAATGCCTTCCTAACCATCTTAAATAAGCATGACCCATTCAAGAAATTTAGAACCAGGAACAGGTATATCCCTTGGTTCTCCCCAGACCTGACTGCCCTTAACCAACACAAAAACATCCTATGGTGTTCTGCATTAGCATCGAATAGCCCCCGTGATATGAAGCTTTTCAGGGAAGCTAGAAACCATTATAAACAGTTAGAAAAGCCAAGGCTATCTTTGTCAAGCAGACATTTGCTTCCTGCAACACTAACTCAAAAAAGTTCTGGGACACTGTAAAGTCCATGGAGAATAAGAACACCTCCTCCCAGCTGCCCACTGCACTGAAGATAGGAAACACTGTCACCACTGATAAATCCACTATAATTGAACATTTCAATAAACATTTTTCTACGGCTGGCCATGCTTTCCACCTGGCTACCCCTACCCCGGTCAACAGCACTGCACCCCCCACAGCAACTCTCCCAAGCCTTCCCCATTTCTCCTTCTCCCAAATCCAGTCAGCTGATGTTCTGAAAGAGCTGCAGAATCTGGACCCCAACAAATCAGCCGGGCTAGACAATCTGGACCCTTTCTTTCTAAAATTATCTGCCGAAATTGTTGCCACCCCTATTACTAGCCTGTTCAACCTCTCTTTCGTGTCGTCTGAGATTCCCAAAGATTGGAAAGCAGCTGCGGTCATCCCCCTCTTCAAAGGGGTGGACACTCTTGACCCAAACTGCTACAGATCTATATCTATCCTACCCTGCCTTTCTAAGGTCTTCGAAAGCCAAGTCAACAAACAGATTACCGACCATTTTGAATCTCACCATACCCTCTCTGCTATGCAATCTGGTTTCAGAGCTGGTCATGGGTGCACCTCAGCCACGCTCAAGGTCCTAAACGATATCTTAACCGCCATCGATAAGAAACATTACTGTGCAGCCGTATTCATTGATCTGGCCAAGGCTTTCGACTCTGTCAATCACCACATCCTCATCAGCAGACTCGACAGCCTTGGTTTCTCAAATGATTGCCTCACCTGGTTCACCAACTACTTCTCTGATAGAGTTCAGTGTGTCAAATCGGAGGGTCTGTTGTCCGGGCCTCTGGCAGTCTCTATGGGGGTGCCACAGGGTTCAGGGTTCAATTCAACTCCCTTCTCTGTATACATCAATGATGTCGCTCTTGCTGCTGGTGAGTCTCTGATCCACCTCTACGCAGACGACACCATTCTGTATTCTTCTGGCCCTTCTTTGGACACTGTGTTAACAACCCTCCAGGCAAGCTTCAATGCCATACAACTCTCCTTCCGTGGCCTCCAATTTCTCTTAAATACAAGTAAAACTAAATGCATGCTCTTCAACCGATCACTGCCTGCACCTGCCCGCCTGTCCAACATCACTACTCTGGACGGCTCTGACTTAGAATACGTGGACAACTCCAAATACCTAGCTGTCTGGTTAGACTGTAAACTCTCCTTCCAGACCCACACCAAACATCTCCAATCCAAAGTTACATCTAGAATTGGCTTCCTATTTCTCAACAAAGCATCCTTCACTCATGCTGCCAAACATACCCTTGTAAAACTGACCATCCTACCAATCCTCGACTTCGGCGATGTCATTTACAAAATAGCCTCCAATACCCTACTCAACAAATTGGATGCAGTGCCATCCGTTTTGTCACCAAAGCCCCATACACTACCCACCATTGCGACCTGTACGCTCTCGTTGGATGGCTCTCGCTTCATACTCGTCGCCAAACCCACTGGCTCCATGTCATCTACAAGACCCTGCTAGGTAAAGTCCCCCCTTATCTCAGCTCGCTGGTCACCATAGCAGCACCCACCTGTAGCACGCGCTCCAGCAGGTATATCTCTGGTCACCACCAAAACCAATTCTTCCTTGCGCCGCCTATCCTTCCAGTTCTCTGCTGCCAATGACTGGAACAAACTACAAAACTCTTTGAAACTGGAAACACTCATCTCCCTCACTAGCTTTAAGCACCAACTGTCAGAGCAGCTCACAGATTACTGCACCTGTACATAGCCCACCTATAATTTAGCCCAAACAACTACCTCTTTCCCTACTGTATTTATTTATTCATTTATTTTGCTCCTTTGCACCCCATTATTTTTATTTCTACTTTGCACATTCTTCCACTGCAAATCTACAATTCCAGTGTTTTACTTGCTATATTGTATTTACTTTGCCACCATGGCCTTTTTTTGCCTTTACCTCCCTTATCTCACCTCATTTGCTCACATCGTATATAGACTTGTTTATACTGTATTATTGACTGTATGTTTGTTTTACTCCATGTGTAACTCTGTTTCGTTGTATGTGTCGAACTGCTTTGCTTTATCTTGGCCAGGTCGCAATTGTAAATGAGAACTTGTTCTCAACTTGCCTACCTGGTTAAATAAAGGTGAAATAAATAAATAAATAAAAAATCAATAAAATAAATATACAGTATAGACCCAGTATATACCTCAGCCCTAGTATAGACCCAGTATATACCTCAGCCCTAGTATAGACCCAGTATATACCTCAGCCCTAGTATAGACCCAGTATATACCTCTTCCCCATTATAGACCCAGTATATACCTCAGCCCAAGTATAGACCTAGTATATGCCTCAGCCCCAGGATAGACCCAGTATATACCTCAGACCCAGTATAGACCCAGTATATGCTTCAGACCCAGTATAGACCCAGTATATACCTCAGCCCCAGTATAGACCTCAGACCCAGTATAGGCCCAGTATATGCCTCAGACCCAGTATAGACCCAGTATATACATCAGCCCCAGTATAGATCCAGTATATACCTCAGCCCCAGTATAGACCCAGTAAATACCTCAGACCCAGTATAGAGCCAGTATATACCTCAGACCCAGTATATGCCTCAGCCCCAGTATAGACCCAGTATATGCTTCAGACCCAGTATAGACCCAGTATATACCTCAGCCTCAGTATATACCTCAGACCCAGTATAGACCCAGTATATACCTCAGCCCCAGTATAGACCCAGTAAATACCTCAGACCCAGTATAGACCCAGTATATACCTCAGACCCAGTATATGCCTCAGCCCCAGTATAGACCCAGTATATGCTTCAGACCCAGTATAGACCCAGTATATACCTCAGCCTCAGTATATACCTCAGACCCAGTATATGCCTCAGCCCCAGTATAGACCCAGTATATGCTTCAGCCCCAGTATAGACCCAGTATATACCTCAGCCCCTAGTATAGACCCAGTATATACCTCAGCCCAAGTATAGACCTAGTATATGCCTCAGCCCTAGTATAGACCCAGTATATGCCTCAGCCCTAGCATAGACCCAGTATATACCTCAGCCCCAGTATATACCCAGTATATACCTCAGGCCCAGTATATGCCTCAGCCCCAGGATAGACCCAGTATATACCTCAGACCCAGTATAGACCCAGTATATGCTTCAGACCCAGTATAGACCCATTATATACCTCAGCCCCAGTATAGACCTCAGACCCAGTATAGGCCCAGTATATGCCTCAGACCCAGTATAGACCCAGTATATACATCAGCCCCAGTATAGATCCAGTATATACCTCAGCCCCAGTATACACCCAGTAAATACCTCAGACCCAGTATAGAGCCAGTATATACCTCAGACCCAGTATATGCCTCAGCCCCAGTATAGACCCAGTATATACCTCAGCCTCAGTATATACCTCAGACCCAGTATATGCCTCAGCCCCAGTATAGACCCAGTATATACCTCAGACCCAGTATATGCCTCAGCCCCAGTATAGACCCAGTATATGCTTCAGACCCAGTATAGACCGAGTATATACCTCAGCCCCAGTATAGACCCAGTATATACCTCAGACCCAGTATAGGCCCAGTATATGCCTCAGACCCAGTATAGACCCAGTATATACCTCAGCCCCAGTATAGACCCAGTATATACCTCAGCCCCAGTATAGACCCAGTAAATACCTCAGACCCAGTATAGACCCAGTATATACCTCAGACCCAGTATATGCCTCAGCCCCAGTATAGACCCAGTATATGCTTCAGACCCAGTATAGACCCAGTATATACCTCAGACCCAGTATATGCCTCAGCCCCAGTATAGACCCAGTATATGCTTCAGACCCAGTATAGACCCAGTATATACCTCAGCCCCAGTATAGACCCAGTATATACCTCAGACCCAGTATAGGCCCAGTATATGCCTCAGACCCAGTATAGACCCAGTATATACCTCAGCCCCAGTATAGACCCAGTATATACCTCAGCCCCAGTATAGACCCAGTAAATACCTCAGACCCAGTATAGACCCAGTATATACCTCAGACCCAGTATATGCCTCAGCCCCAGTATAGACCCAGTATATGCTTCAGACCCAGTATAGACCCAGTATATACCTCAGCCTCAGTATATACCTCAGACCCAGTATATGCCTCAGCCCCAGTATAGACCCAGTATATGCTTCAGCCCCAGTATAGACCCAGTATATACCTCAGCCCCAGTATAGACCCAGTATATACCTCAGACCCAGTATAGCCCCAGTATATACCTCAGACCCAGTATATACCTCAGCCCCAGTATAGACCCAGTATATGCCCCAGTATATACCTCAGTCCCAGTTTATGCTTCAGCCCCAGTATAGACCCAGTATATACCTCAGCCCCAGTATAGACCCAGTATATACCTCAGACCCAGTATAGCCCCAGTATATACCTCAGACCCAGTATATACCTCAGCCCCAGTATAGACCCAGTATATGCCCCAGTATATACCTCAGTCCCAGTATATACCTCAGCCCCAGTATATACCTCAGACCCAGTATATGCCCCAGCCCCAGTATAGACCCAGTATATGCTTCAGCCCCAGTATAGACCCAGTGTATACCTCAGACCCAGTCCCAGTATAGACCCAGTATATACCTCAGCCCCAGTATAGACCCAGTATATACCTCAGCCCCAGTATAGACCCAGTATATACCTCAGACCCAGTATATACCTCTCTGTCTCTCACTTTCTCTATCTCTATCTCAATCTCTCGCTCTCTCTTTCTTCCTCTCTCTCCCTCTCTGTCTGTCTGTCTCTCTCTTTCTTGCTCTGTCTGTCTGCCTACCTGTCTGAGTCTGCCTGTCTGTCTTCCTCTCTCTCTGTCTCTCTTTCTCACTCTCTATCTTTCTCTCAATTCAATTAAATTCAAGGGGCTTTATTGGCATGTGAAACATTTGTTAACTTCGCCAAAGAAAGTGAAGTAGATAATATACTGAAGTGAAATAAACAATAAAAATTAACAGTAATCTCTATCTCTCTCCCTCAGACCCAGTATAGACCCAGTATATACCTCAGACCCAGTATATACATCAGCCCAAGTATAGACCCAGTATATACCTCAGCCCCAGTATAGACCCAGTATATACCTCTCTCTCTCTCTCTCTCTCTCTCTCGCTCTCGCTCATAACATTAGTGAACATGTCTGTTTGGTTGTGCTATCTCTGTCGCCCTCTTGTGGTCAGACGCATAACACCTAGCTCCAAAATCTTCAACATTCTACACCATACTCTATATAGTGCACTGGAATTTGACATGTATATTAAACCTCTGTGTTTCTCTCTCTGTTTCAGCTGAACTGGAGTTTGTTCAGATAGTAATCATAATGGTGGTGATGACAGTGATGGTGGTGGTGATTATCTGTCTGTTGAACCACAGGCTGTCTGCCCTGGCCTTCTTTAGCAGACAGACACACAGCCACGACCAGGACAGACAGCGGGATCAGGTCAACATGCAGCACGTCAGTACACAACTTCTTACCTACCTACCTACCAGTCTAACTAACAAATGATGCTTCATCCTCATTTTTATTGATGATTCTGGCTGGGGGCAGTGAGCAGAGCTGGAGGAGTTAGGAGGAGAAAGGAGGAGCTGGATGAGCTAGGAGGAGATGGAGGAGCTAGGAGGAGCTGGAGGAGCAAGTAGGAGCTGGAGAAGCAAGTAGGAGCTGGATGAGCTAGGAGGAGCTGGATGAGCTGGAGGAGCTAGGAGGAGATGGATGAGCAAGTAGGAGCTGGAGGAGCAAGTAGGAGCTGGAGAAGCTAGGAGGAGATGGTGAGCTAGGAGGAGCTAGGAGGAGCAAGGAGGAGTTGGAGGAGCAAGTAGGAGATGGAGGAGCAAGTATAAGCTGGAGGAGCTAAGAGAATCTAGGAGTAGCTGGAGGAGCAAGTAGAAGCTGGAGAAGTTAGGAGAAGCTGGAAGGAGCTAGGAGGAGCTAGGAGAAGCTAGGAGGAGCTGGAGGAGCTAGGAGACGCTAGGAGGAGCTGGAGGAGCAAGTAGGAGCTGGAGAAGCTAGGAGAAGCTAGGAGGAGCTGGAGGAGCACGTAGGAGCTGGAGGAGCTAGGAGAAGCTAGGAGGAGCTGGAGGAGCACGTAGGAGCTGGAGGAGCTAGGAGGTACTAGGAGGAGCTGGAGAAGTTAGGAGGAGCTAGAAGGAGCTGGAGGAGCTAGGAGGAGCTGGAGAAGCGAGGAGGAGATGGTGAGCTAGGAGGAGCTAGGAGGAGCAAGGAGGAGTTGGAGGAGCAAGTAGGAGATGGAGGAGCAAGTATAAGCTGGAGGAGCTAAGAGAATCTAGGAGTAGCTGGAGGAGCAAGTAGAAGCTGGAGAAGTTAGGAGAAGCTGGAAGGAGCTAGGAGGAGCTAGGAGAAGCTAGGAGGAGCTGGAGGAGCTAGGAGACGCTAGGAGGAGCTGGAGGAGCAAGTAGGAGCTGGAGAAGCTAGGAGGAGCTGGAGGAGCACGTAGGAGCTGGAGGAGCTAGGAGAAGCTAGGAGGAGCACGTAGGAGCTGGAGGAGCTAGGAGGTACTAGGAGGAGCTGGAGAAGTTAGGAGGAGCTAGAAGGAGCTGGAGGAGCTAGGAGGAGCTGGAGACGTTAGGAGGAGCTGGGAGGATAGTGCAGTGTACTGCTCCCATTGCTGAGGAGAGGAGAGCGACTGGAGAGAAAGAGAAATGATAGAGAAAGGAAGAAAGAGCAGATATAGACAGCGACAGAGAAAGAGAGATAGATCGATGGATGGATGGATGAGACCCAACCAAATCATGAGAGAACAAAAACATAACTATTTGACACATTGGAAAGAATCAACAACAAAAAACTGATCAAACTAGAATGTTATCTGGCCCTAAACAGAGAGTACACAGTGGCAGAATACCTGACCACTGTGACTGACCCACACTTAAGGACAGGTTTGACTATGTACAGACTTAGTGAGCATAGCCTTGCTATTGAGAAAGGCCACTCTAAGCAGACCTGGCTCTCAAGAGAAGACAGGCTATATGCACACTGCCCACAAAATGGTCTCTGGTTGTCTGGGTATTGTTTGAGCTTCCTTCATGGGCTGGCAGAATGCAGGGAGGGAGGTGGCCTTTACGCTGTTGTAGCATATTCCAAAATTCAAGAATTCTCTTATTCAGATTTTTTCCCTATTTCCAAATACTACTCTTCCCCTGTGTCTCTCACTTCGTTAGCTACCGTAGACTTTCATTATGTTAGTGTAATCAAACTGCAGATAAACCCAGCTGGTCCTGTGTAGATTTAGACCGGAGTGGCTTCTAAACACCAAACGCAGAGGAGAGAACACCGTCACAAATGGCATGACTACATATTCCCTATGTAGTGCACTGCTTTTGACCGGGGCCCATACATAGGGAATAGAGTGCCTTTTGTGACACAGACAAGAAAAGCAGACTGCAGTGAGAGAGTGAGAGATAGCTAGAAGGATAGGGAGACAGTGAGAGATAGCTAGAAGGATAGGGAGACAGTGAGAGATAGATAGCTAGAAAGATAGGGAGACAGAGAGAGAGAGAGTGAGATAGCTAGAAGGATAGGGAGACAGTGAGAGAGATAGATAGCTAGAAAGATAGGGAGACAGTGAGAGAGAGAGTGAGATAGCTAGAAGGATAGAGAGTGAGACAGTGGTGTCAGGGTTAACCCAACTAGGTTGTTTAGAAACACAGCAAGCTAACAGAACAGCCACAGTGGGGCTCCCCAGCCCCTTCTAGCCACAGCACTGTTAATCAGTACTTTCTGCCAGACGGGGCTCGGTTGATTTTTAACAATATCTCAAATCAATTCAATTCAAAGGGCTTTATTTGCATGGGACACATATGTTTACATTGCCAAAGCAAATTAAATAGATAATAATCAAAAGTGAAATAAACAATAAAGATTGACAGTAAACATTACATTCACAAAAGTTACAAAATAATAAAGACATTTCAAATGTCATGTTATGTCTATGTACAGTGTTGTAACGATGTGCAAATAAAGTACAAAATGGAAAATAAATCAACATCTCTCTTCCTCCCTCCTTCTCTTTTTCCCTCTCCTCTACCTCTTTCTCTCTTCCTACTCCTCTCTCCTCTGCTCTCTCCCACCTCTTCTCTTTCTCTCTCCTCTGCCTCTCTCCATCCCCCTTTCTTTCTCCCCTGTTCCTTCTCCCCCTCTCTTTATGTCTCTCTCTATCTGTCCCTGTCTCTCTATCGCAGGATGGCTGTGTGTGGCCAACCAACAGTTTGGTGATGCAGCAGGAAACCACAGAGGTGAGTGGGAAAAATGTACGTCATGGATCGTCTACCGTTGTTACGCGTACCTTGCATTGTCATTTGATAGGTTAACACAGTGCAAGCCCCTTTGCTGTTGACTGAGTTCCATTGCATAATGGCTGGACCCCTGACACATTCAGAGCAGCTTCTCTGTCTCACTTGAATCAGATAACATACATTCAAAGTATAGTGTTAATATTTACTTAGCCTAGTGATTTGATATGCTGCTACACAGTGCAGTGCAGTCCATAGTGTTGGTTATATCCCTGAGGTGCTGACTCTCCCCCCCCTCCCCCCATAGGTGATGTTTGGGCCCAGGCCGACCCAGGAGAGGTTCAACCCTCCCTCCTTTATGCAACGGGAGCATTTCAGCCGCTTCCAGCCCACCTACCCCTACCTGCAGCAGGACATTGACCTGCCGCCCACCATCTGTCTTTCTGATGGGGAGGAGCTGCCGCCCTATAAAGGCCCATGTACCTTACAGCTAAGAGACCCAGAGCAGCAGCTGGAGCTGAGCAGAGCATCCATCAGGCCCCCCCCTAACAGGACCATCTTCCACAGCGACCTGATCCATGTTTACGTCCACAGTGGTGGCCCTCGACCCCCCAGCAGTAACGCTGGTGTCAGTGCCACTGAACGCATGGAGGGACTGCCTCCCACCTACAGTGAGGTCATGGGTCACTACCCAGGATCCTCTGTGTTTCACCACCAGAACCAGTACAGCAATAAAGAGCCGTTCGCCCAGTGGACAGGGAGCAAAGACAGGACACTGACAGACAGAGACAGGCAGATGAGCAACGAAAGCACAACCACCACAGGCTCCTCTGGCTCTGGCAAGGTCAAGGACAAAGAGAAGGATAGGAACAAACCGGTGTGAGGGGGGGGGGGGTTGTAGCTGGTCTGTACCAAACAGGACCTACCCCTCTCACCTGAAGGGGAGTGGCCTCCTCTCAGCATTCCCCATGCACAATATGAAGAAGCCTGAGGAGCCAAGCTTACAAACACTCTTTTTGTATTCCTTCGTTCGGCATTCAAGAGCTGTGGGCTTCTGCTTGAACACTAAGGCTTCATAGCTCATTTCTTGTTTGTTTATTTTTGTATGCTTTCATTTATTTAAATAAGATTGTTGACACTGATTTTATTTGAATGACTGTAACACCCAGTTATAGAAGTTATGGCTTTTATTGTCTTAAATAAATAAAAATCCCAGATCAGTGCACAAACCTTCAATCAGAATCAGAGTGCCACGATTCTGCTAAATCAACGGGATATATTATCATAAATCAAAAGCTGACCTAACTTATTGTTTAAAAACTTCTCCTAGTTTGATTGTTTATGTGGGCTCCAAATGTTTTGAAAGACTGGTTATTTTTCTGTTATTATCCACAACTCTGATCCAGCCTAACGTCCCCTGAAACTAACTCCAACACGGCAGTTCAGTTTAAAGACACACTGAGTATACCAAACATTTGGAACAACTTCCTAATATTGAGTTGCATCCCCACCCTTTGCCCTCAGAAGAGCCTCAGTTCATCAGGGCATGGACTCTACAAGGTGTCGAAAGCGTTCCACAGGGATGCTGGCCCATGTTGACTCCAATGCTTCCCACCGTTGTGTCAAGTTGGCTGGATGTCCTTTGGGTGGTGGACCATTCTTGATACACACGGAAAACTGTTGAGCGTGAAAAACCCAGCAGAGTAGTAGTTCTTGACACAAACCGGTGCGCCAGGCACCTTTTACCATACCCCATTCAAAGGCACTTCATTTGTTTTGTCTTGCCCATTCACCCTCTGAATGGCACACATACACAATCCATATCTCAATTGTCCCAAGGCTTAAAATTCTTCTTTAACCCATCTCCTCCCCTTCATCTACACTGATTTTAGTAGATTTAACAAGTGACATCAATAAGGGATCATAGCTTTCACCTGGATTCACCTGGTCAGTCTATGTCAAGGAAAGAGCAGGTGTCCTTAATGTTTTGTACACTTAGTGTATACATTCGGTTATAGAGTTAAAGATATGTCTTTATATTTACATTTTCCAATTCCTTGTCTCTTCTGACAGACCAAGTGAATAATGGTGGTCTCTCTCTCTCTCTCTCTCTCTCTCTCGCGCTCTCTCTCATTAATGTTGCTTTAATCCTTTCGACTAGCACTTTACATTTCCTGTCTCAAATCAAATCAAATTTTATTTGTCACATACACATGGTTAGCAGATGTTAATGCGAGTGTAGCGAAATGCTTGAGCAACTCTGTTAGAGTTGTCATGTCATGGAGATCACTTTGCCGTTGTAGTCTTCTGCACATCCACTAACTTGTCTAGTAGAGGTCCCCCTGTTCAACATGTTACTGCAGCCTTAGCGAGTTAACATGTTACTGCAGTCTTAGCTGTTCAACATGTTACTGCAGTCTTAGCTGTGTAACATGTTACTGCAGTCTTAGCTGTGTAACATGTTACTGCAGTCTTAGCTGTTCAACATGTTACTGCAGTCTTAGCTGTTCAACATGTTACTGCAGTCTTAGCTGTTCAACATGTTACTGCAGTCTTAGCTGTGTAACATGTTACTGCAGTCTTAGCTGTTCAACATTTTACTGCAGTCTTAGCTGTGTAACATGTTACTGCAGTCTTAGCTGTTCAACATGTTACTGCAGTCTTAGTTGTTCAACATGTTACTGCAGTCTTAGCTGTTCAACATGTTACTGCAATCCTAGTGGGTTAATATGTTACTGCAGTCTTAGCTGTTCAACATGTTACTGCAGCTGACAAAGAAGGCAGTGTCTGTAGAAACATATTCCTGTCATTCCCTAGTTAACCCCTACTGGTCATTCCCTAGTTGATACCTACTGGTCATTCTCTAGTTAATACCTACTGGTCATTCTCTAGTTAATACCTACTGGTCATTATCTAGTTAATACCTACTGGGTAAAGGTTTCCCTAGTTAATACCTACTGGTCATTCCCTAGTTAATACCTACATGTAATTCCCTAGTTAATACCTACTGGTCATTCCCTAGTTAATAACTACTGGTCATTCCCTAGTTAATACCTACTGGCCATTCCCTAGTTAATACCTAATGGTTATTCCCTAATACCTATTGGGTAAAAGTTTCCCTAGTTAATACCTACTGGTAATTCCCTAGTTAATACCTACTGGTAATTCCCTAGTTAATACCTACTGGTCATTATCTAGTTAATACCTACTGGTCACTATCTAGTTAATACCTACTGGGTAAAGGTTTCCCTAGTTAATACCTACTGGGTAAAGGTTTCCCTAGTTAATACCTACAGGTCATTCCCTAGTTAATATCTACTGGTCATTCTCTAGTTAATACCTACTGGTCATTCTCTAGTTAATACCTACTGGTCATTCCCTAGTTAATACCTACTGGTCATTCCCTAGTTAATACCTACTGGTTATTCTCTAGTTAATACCTACTGGTATTTCCCTAGTTAATACCTACTGGGTAAAGGTTTCCCTAGTTAATACCTACTGGTCATTCTCTAGTTAATTCCTACTGGTCATTCCCTAGTTAATACCTACTGGTCATTCCCTAGTTAATACCTACTGGTCATTCCCTAGTTAATACCTACTGGTTATTCTCTAGTTAATACCTACTGGTATTTCCCTAGTTAATACCTACTGGGTAAAGGTTTCCCTAGTTAATACCAACTGGTCATTATCTAGTTAATTCCTACTGGTCATTCCCTAGTTAATACCTACTGGTCATTCCCTAGTTAATACCTACTGGTCATTCCCTAGTTAATACCTACAGGTCATTCCCTAGTTAATACCTACAGGTCATTCCCTAGTTAATACCTACTGGTCATTCCCCAGTTAATACCTACTGGTCATGCTCTAGTTAATACCCACTGGTCATTCCCTAGTTAATACCTACTGGTCATTCTCTAGTTAATAGCAACTGGTCATTCCCTAGTTAATACCTAATGGTTATTCCCTAATACCTATTGGGTAAAAGTTTCCCTAGTTAATATCTACTGGTAATTCCCTAGTTAATACCTACTGGTTATTCTCTAGTTAATATCTACTGGTCATTATCTAGTTAATTCCTACTGGTCATTCCCTAGTTAACCCCTACTGGTCATTCCCTAGTTAATACCTACTCTGCAAATGTTCCCTAGTTAATTCCTACTGTTCATTCCCTAGTTATACCTACTGGGTAAAGTTTCCCTAGTTAATTCCTACTGGTCATTCCCTAGTTAATACCTACTGGGTAAAGGTTTCCCTAGTTAATACCTACTGGTCATTCTCTAGTTAATACCTACTGGTAATTCCCTAGTTAATACCTACTGGTAATTCCTACTGGTCATTCCCTAGTTAATAGCTACTCGGTAAAGGTTCCCTAGTTAATACCTACTGGGTAAAGGTTTCCCTAATTAATACCTACTGGGAAAAGGTTTCCCTAGTTAATTCCTACTGGTCATTCCCTAGTTAATAGCTACTCGGTAAAGTTTCCCTACTTAATACCTACTGGTCATTCCCTAGTTAATACCTACTGGGTAAAGGTTTCCCTAATTAATACCTACTGGGAAAAAGTTTCCCTAGTTAATACCTACTGGGTAAAGCTTCCCTAGTTAATACCTACTTTGTAAAGGTTTCCCTAATTAATACCTACTGGGAAAAGTTTCCCTAGTTAATAACTACTGGTCATTCCCTAGTTAATAACTACTGGTCATTCCCTTGTTAGTACCTACTGGTCATTCCCTAGTTAATACCTACATTACTGGGTAAAGGGAGGATGGAATAGCATATGTTTCTGTAAGTATTGCTTTAATGAGAGCATTCACATGAGTAACGCTTAGGCATTACATTGTAGTAACTTTCTTTTTAAAAACTGGCTGCACTGCTACTGCTCCTGCAGCTGCTGATACTTCTACTACTACTACTGCTACTACTACTGCAGCTGCTACTACTGCTACTAATACTACTGCTGCTGCTACTACTGCTGCTACTGCTGCTGCTACTACTGCTACTACTACTACTGCTGCTGCTACTACTGCTACTACTACTACTACTACTACTACTACTGCAGCTGCTACTACTACTACTACTACTACTACTACTACTACTACTGCTACTGTTGTTGCTGCTACTACTACTACTACTGTTGCTGCTACTACTACTACTGTTGCTGCTACTACTACTACTGTTTCTGCTACTACTACTGCTACTGTTGCTGCTACTACTTCTACTACTACTACTGTTGCTACTACTACTACTGTTGCTACTGCTACTACTACTACTACTGTTGCTACTACTACTTCTACTACTACTACTGTTGCTACTACTACTACTGTTGCTACTACTACTACTACTGTTGCTACTACTACTACTACTGTTGCTACTACTACTACTACTACTACTGTTGCTACTTCTTCTACTACTACTACTGTTGCTACTTCTACTACTACTGTTGCTACTACTACTTCTACTACTACTAATATTCTACTACTACTACTGTTGCTACTTCTACTTCTACTACTACTACTGTTGCTACTACTACTACTACTACTACTGTTGCTACTTCTTCTACTACTACTACTGTTGCTACTTCTACTACTACTGTTGCTACTACTACTTCTACTACTGCTAATATTCTACTACTACTACTGTTGCTTCTGCTACCTCTACTACTGTTGCTACTACTGTTGCTACTACTACTACTGTTGCTACTTCTACTTCTACTACTACTACTGTTGCTACTGCTACCTCTACTACTGTTGCTACTACTGTTGCTACTACTACTAGGTGCTTCTACACCTGCATTGC
Organism: Oncorhynchus mykiss; assembly: GCF_013265735.2. Classification (NCBI taxonomy): domain Eukaryota; kingdom Metazoa; phylum Chordata; class Actinopteri; order Salmoniformes; family Salmonidae; genus Oncorhynchus; species Oncorhynchus mykiss. Next base: position 74,492,156 of record NC_048582.1, on the reverse strand, counting down.
TTGCTGTTTGGGGTTTTATGCTCGGTTTCTGTACATCACTTTGAGATATCAGCTGATGTACGAAGGGCTATATAAATAAATTTGATTTGATACTACTGTTGCTACTACTACTACTGTTGCTACTTTTACTACTACTACTACTTCTACTACTACTACTACTGTTGCTGCTACTACTACTACTGCTACTACTACTACTACTACTACTGCTACTGCTGTTGCTACTACTACTGTTGCTACTACTGCTACTACTACGACTACTACTACTGTTGCTACTACTACTACTATTATTACTACTACTGTTGCTGCTACTACTACTGCTACTACTGTTGCTGCTGCTACTACTACTACTATTTCTACAACTACTACTACTGTTTCTACTACTACTACTATTTCTACAACTACTACTACTGTTTCTACTACTACTACTATTTCTACAACTACTACTACTGTTTCTACTACTACTACTATTTCTACTACTGTTGCTACTACTACTACATCTACTGCTAATAATTATGTTACTACTACTTTTACTACTACTACTACTACTACTGTTGCTACTACTACTACTACTACTACTGTTGCTACTACTACTACTACTACTGTTGCTACTACTACTACTACCACTGTTGCTACTACTACTACTACCACTACTGTTGCTACTACTACTACTACTGCTGCTACTACTACTACTACTGCTGCTACTACTACTACTACTACTACTGTTGCTACTACTACTACTACTGCTGCTACTACTACTACTACTACTACTGTTGCTACTACTACTACTACTGTTACTACTACTACTACTATTGCTGCTACTAATACTACTTTTGCTGCTACTACTACTACTACTGTTGCTGCTACTACAACTACGACTACTACTGTTGCTGCTACTACTACTACTTCTACTGTTGTTGCTACTACTACTGTTGCTACTACTGCTACTACTACGACTACTACTGTTGCTGCTACTACTACTGCTACTACTGTTGCTGCTGCTACTGCTACTACTATTTCTACAACTACTACTACTGTTGCTACTACTACTACTACTGTTGCTACTACTACTACTACTACTATTTATACTACTACTACTACTACTACTGTTGCTACTACTACTACTACCACTACTACTGTTGCTACTACTACTACTACTGTTACTACTACTACTATTGCTGCTACTACTACTACTTTTGCTGCTACTACTACTACTACTACTACTGTTGCTGCTACTACTACTGTTGCTACTACTGCTACTACTACGACTACTACTGTTGCTGCTACTACTACTGCTACTACTGTTGCTGCTGCTACTGCTACTACTATTTCTACAACTACTACTACTGTTGCTACTACTACTACTACTGTTGCTACTACTACTACTACTACTATTTATACTACTACTACTACTACTACTGTTGCTACTACTACTACTACTACTATTTATACTACTACTACTACTACTACTACTACTACCACTACTACTGTTGCTACTACTACTACTACTGTTACTACTACTACTATTGCTGCTACTACTACTACTTTTGCTGCTACTACTACTACTACTACTACTGTTGCTGCTACTACTACTGTTGCTACTACTACGACTACTACTGTTGCTGCTACTACTACTACTTCTACTGTTGTTGCTACTACTACTGTTGCTACTACTACTACTACTACGACTACTACTGTTGCTGCTACTACTACTGCTACTACTGTTGCTGTTGCTGCTGCTACTGCTACTACTATTTCTACAACTACTACTACTGTTGCTACTACTACTACTACTGTTGCTACTACTACTACTACTACTATTTCTACTACTACTACTACTACTACTGTTGCTACTACTACTACTACTGTTGCTACTACTACTACTACTGCTACTACTGTTGCTACTACTACTACTACTGTTGCTACTACTACTACTACTGTTCTACTACTACTACTATTGCTGCTACTACTACTACTTTTGCTACTACTACTACTACTACAACTGTTGCTGCTACTACTACTACCACTACTGTTGCTACTACTACTACTACCACTACTGTTGCTACTACTACTACTACAACTGTTGCTGCTACTACTACTACCACTACTGTTGCTACTACTACTACTACTACTGTTGCTACTACTACTACTACAACTGTTGCTGCTACTAATACTACAACTGTTGCTACTACTACTACCACTACTGTTGCTACTACTACTACTACAACTGTTGCTGCTACTACTACTACCACTACTGTTGCTACTACTACTACCACTACTGTTGCTGCTACTACTACTACTACTGTTGCTACTACTAATACTACAACTGTTGCTACTACTAATACTACTACTGTTGTTACTACTACTACTACTACTGCTGCTACTACTACTACTGCTGCTACTACTACTGTTGCTACTTCTACTACTACTACTTCTACTACTTCTACTGTTGCTACTACTACTTCTATTACTACTACTACTACTACTACTACTACTACTACTACTACTACTACTACTACTACTGCTGTCAATTGTTCCTATATATATCAACTCCTCCGTATAACAAGCCAGCTACAGTACATGTGTTGCCATTAGCATTGTGTCTTCTACCTTTTACACCAGAAACCAACCAACAGCAACTTATTTTTCTATTTTTTTTATATTCACAAAATAGAATTAACATGCAGGTCAGCCATCGAGAATTGAACCTCTGCGATTCTTGAGCTTGGACGCTGCTGTTGGACTGGGCGCAATACGAGCACAACACAGCAGCGAAGCAGCTTTCATTTATTTCAAAGCAAGCGTTCCCTCAATGGCTGATGGATAATGGCTGATGGCTAATGACTGATGTCTAATGGCTTTAGTGTAGCAGGGCCGTGTCTTGGTATTCGCTAAAACCTTTTTTGGAAACTTTAGAAATGAGATGTTTGTGCTCTTTTTATATGTTCCTTTTTTTGCTTGTAGCTTTTTGCTCTTGTAGTTAGAAGTTAGGACGGATAACATTTTATTTTTATATATTTTTCAGTTTTAAGGAGGTTTGCATGTTACAATTATGTGAGCAAATTCGGTGCCTAATGGTTGTGTGTTGAGCAGGCATAGGAAACCACTCTACGCCCCACCTTTGTTGTGCCTCTACTGATGGTGCTTTCTTCAGTGGTCTGACTCTGTTTATTTGTACGGTGCTGTATATGTATTTAATATATTATGCACATATCCTACCCAATGGGTAGAAACCACAAGAGAACGTTGTTAATACTGTAATATAATGTGTATAGATGATGATATTAAAAAGAACATTTAACACGGCAAGAGGGCATCAGTTTTTTGTGAACGCCTCCAATGTGCTTTGTCTTTTTGTAGAACAGAGGAAATAAAACATGCTACAGTTATGATGGTCACATAATGACAGAAAAATACTCCATATATAATCTGCTACAAAGGAAATGTGTTATGCTCTAGAATCTAATGTTCTGGGTATAGAGCCATTCTATACTCCAGTTGTCCTTAACCTTTATCGGTTACTGTACCAAGTACATGTTCTCATCTCATGAGTCTTCTCCAGTACCCTCTGTAGATAGACCCAGTAACCCTGTAGATAGACCCAGTAACCCTCTGTAGATAGACCCAGTAACCCTCTGTAGATAGACCCTGTTGTAGAATCACCACTCTACTTTAGCTGCTACTTTTGGTACTCAGAAAATAAAGCCATAGAAACCCCAGCACCGGTTGGACCTGTATTAATAACCAGACTTGGACCAATAGCAGAAAATAACACAAGGCCAAGAACTAAAGTGTGGACACATAAAGATACACATGTAGAGGACCTCACACAGTTCACAGGAAGATCTATGGGGGGGAGGGGGGTAATTAAGTATGACAGACTTTGATAAGGTATGCAGTCACAGGAGTAGTTGGGTATACTTTTACCCCTATAAGGGATATTTAGGTTATGCATTTTAAGAATTCCAGGGTTTGTCTGAATGTGTCTGTGTTCTAGAACTCAGGCTGTCTGAATGTTTCTGTGTTTATAAACTCCAAGGCTGTCTGGATGTTTCTGTGTTTATAAACTCCAGGGCTGTCTGAATGGTTCTGTGTTTATAAACTCCAGGGCTGTCTGAATGTTTCTGTGTTTATAAACTCCAGGGCTGTCTGAATGGTTCTGTGTTTATAAACTCCAGGGCTGTCTGAATGGTTCTGTGTTTATAAACTCCAGGGCTGTCTGAATGGTTCTGTGTTTATAAACTCCAGGGCTGTCTGAATGGTTCTGTGTTTATAAACTCCAGGGCTGTCTGTCTGAATGGTTCTGTGTTTATAAACTCCAGGGCTTTCTGAATGGTTCTGTGTTTATAAACTCCAGGGCTGTCTGAATGGTTCTGTGTTTTCGTACTCAAGGGCTGTTCGAATGGTTCTGATTCTGTGTGCTCACCATTCCAGTGATCTTTGAGTTCTAAAATGTAATGTTTTTTCCATGCACAATTCATTGAAATCACCCCACCCCCCATCACATGGCTGCATCAATATGGACTTCAATATTAAGCTTTATTCACCAGTAAAATCCAGTGAGGAAAAACACTGCTGTGTACCTTGAACTTTTTTTCATATTTTTTTTTTTTTTAAAGCAAATGTGACGCCATAGAGTTTCAGTCCGAGGTCTGTTATTGCAATGCTTACAGGAAAATACAGGGAAAAGTTGAAAAAAATTATAAACAATAAACATTTTTTGCTTTAAGTGCTGTTGTATTCATTCATAAAGATTCAGTGCTTGTTCTTTGGTTGTGGTCAAACTGCAGGGGAGAAACTAAACTTGGGAAAATAACTCATTACAATGTGTTTGTGGGATTCTAGAACTCAAAATGTTTTGTTTGTGGGATTCTGGAACTCAGAATATGGCGTTGAACAACAACAGAATTGGAGAATATGGCTGGTTTCTGGTATTAAAGGGTAGTTGACGCCATCATTGCTATCAGTACCACGGGTAAATTTGTAACCCAGTCTTTCCCGTCAGTGCTCAACGTTTTGGCCAATTTCTCCTTAATCGAATGGTTCTGATGCTCAGTTATCCCCGCCGCTTGTAGCCTATACGAACAATGGAAGGCATGTTCAATTCCTAAAGCCTTATGCAATTTGTAGGTAAAATGTGTCCCGTGATCAGGGTCTAGTGTCCGGAATAAGCCCCATCTCGGTATCACTTTCTTAACCAAGTCTAGTGTCCTTAAAAAGCCAATCTCGAATTACTTCCTGTGACAAAGTTTGTGCTACAAAGTTTGCTGAAGCTGAGAAAGTTGCAAATACTTGAGAATCTGTCCACCACTAAAAAGTCTATCTGTAATGATGTACAGTGGAGGTAATTTTAGAGGTAATTTATGATTTTGTACAGTACACCATTCTGTATACCTCTGGCCCTTCTTTGGACACTGTTAACTAACCTCCAGACGAGCTTCAATGCCATACAACTCTCCTTCCGTGGCCTCCAACTGCTTTTAAATGCAAGTAAAACTAAATGCATGCTCTTCAACCTGAGGCGGGAGACTCCGGCAGCGCTGGACAGGCAGGAGCACCTGTAAGGATGAGACGGAGAGACAGCCTGGTGCGGGGGGCTGCCACGTGGAGGTGGTACCGGATAGACCGGACCGTGCAGGCGCACTGGAGCTCTTGAGCACCGAACCTGCCCAACCTTACCCGGTTGAATGGTCCCGGTCGCCCTGCCAGTGCGGCGAGGTGGAATAGCCCGCACTGGGCTAAGCAGGCGAACCGGGGACACCGTGCGCAAGGCTGGTGCCATGTAAGCCGGCCCAAGGAGACGCACTGGAGACTAGATGCGTAGAGCCGGCTTCATGGTACTTGGCTCGATGCCCACTCTAGCCCGGCCGATATGCGGAGTTGGAATGTACCGCACCGGGCTATGCACCCGCACTGGGGACACCGTGCGCTCCAAAGCATAACACGGTGCCTGCCCGGTCTCTCTAGCCCTCCGGTAAGCACAGGAAGTTCGCTCAGGTCTCCTACCTGGCTTCGCCATACTTCCTGTTTGCCCCCCTCCAAGAAATGTTTGGGGCTGCCTCTCGGGCTTCCTTGCCAGCCGTGTTCCCTCATATCGCCGGCTCCTCTCTCCGGCTGCCTCCACCTGTTCCCATGGAAGGCGATCCTTTCCCGCCAGGATCTCCTCCCATGTGTAGCAACCCTTGCCATCCAATACATCGTCCCATGTCCATTCCTCTTTGCGCCGCTGTTGCTGTTGCCCGTTACCACGCCGCTTGGTCCTGTTGTTGTGGGTGATTCTGTAGCGGTTTTCTTGTGTCGAAGGAGAGGCGGACCAAAACGCAAAGTGGTTATTATTCCTGGTTCTTTAATAAAGGAACTATACATGAATAGACTAACAAAACAAGAAATGTGAAAAACCAAAACAGCCCTTTCTGGTGCAAACACAGAGACAGGAAGAATCACCCACAAAACCCAACACCAAACAGGCTACCTAAATATGGTTCCCAATCAGAGACAATGACTAACACCTGCCTCTGATTGAGAACCATATCAGGCCAAACATAGAAATAGACAAACTAGACATGTAACATAGGATGCCCACTCAGATCACACCCTGACCAAACAAAACATAGAAACATACAAAGCAAACTATGGTCAGGGTGTGACAATATGTGGACAACTACAAATACCTAGGTGTCTGGTTAGACTGTAAACTCTCCTTCCAGACTCACATTAAGCATCCAATCCAAAATCCACATTTTCGTGTTTAGGAGTAAAAATCCCTGGTAAAATTGTTTACCAAAAACAAAAACTGTAAACGCCTACAGCTTCCACACGATGTCGCCATTGCTGTCATTTTCAGATTAATTTATCCTTGGTTACAACACGAATAAGCCCCTCCTTTCTTGAGGCGCACCACAGTATGTTGTGAAACTGAAAAAATGGACGATGATTTCCAGACTTGCTGCTATCGAATACAGATCGACCCGTGATCAATTTGATACATCATTAACGTTTATTAATACCTAAAGTTGGTTTAGAAAAGTCGTTTGAAGTGATTTGTAAAAGTTTATAGGCGACTTTTGTAATTTTAAAAAGTGACGTTGCGTCTTGTAAATTGACTTTTTGCAGCATCAGACTGGCCTTCAGCAAATGACATTTTGGGTATACAATGACGGATTTAATCGGGAAAAAGACCCAATTGTGATGTTTATGGGACATATAGGAGTGCCAACAAAGAAGCTCGTCCAAGGTAATGAATGTTTTATATTTTATTTCTGCGTTTTGGGGTAGCGCCGGCTACCGCAAAATCTGTTGTTTACGTGTCGTGCTGGTATTTTGGGGGTGCATGCTATCAGATAATAGCTTCTCATGCTTTCGCCAAAAAGCATTTTACAAATCTGACTTGGTGGCTAGATTCACAACGAGTGTAGCTTTAATTCAGTACCTTGCATGTGTATTTTTATGAAAGTTTGAGATTTATCGAGTACTATACTCAAGTACTATAGGTGGCGCTCTGAAATTTCCGCTGAGCGGTCCCTGTGCAGGGACCACCTCCATAAGAAGTTAATTAATTGCTATATTGCAATTACTTCGCCACCATGGCCTATTTATTGCCTTAACTCCCTTATGTTACCTCATTCGCACTCACTATATATAGACTGTATATAGAATCCCAGGTAGCTGGGCCCAGAAGCATGGTGTGCATGGCAGCTGGTTGCCACAAGGTTCTCTGGTTAAAGAGACACTGCAGCTTCTTCCTACTGCTGCCTAGTCCACCCGCTGGTTAATACACAAAACAAACCAAAGCATGATTTTCATTAATAGTTTAAGAAAAGTAGGCAAATACCTGTGCACAGTACACAGTCTCTCACTTTCCATTTTAGCTAATGTTGGTAGCTACCGTTAGTTAGCCGGTTAGGGGTTAAAGGAGTCAGCATGCTTCAGTTCAGCTGTTCAGCTAGGCAAACCGAGCGAGTGTATTCACATACTCCCGGTCTTGTACACTACTGGCAAAACTGTGCAGTGAAACACTGCAATTCATTTTCAATGGAAGGAAAATGGTGACTAGGGGACCGTTGGGTGGCGCGAACGTGGAGAGAGAGGAGGTGAAAAATTATAGCAATTCCCAACTTTGTGCAAATCACCAGCGGCGAACGCTGGGGGTGATGACCAATCATATTGAGTGGTTCTCATGATGAATTTGACGCTATGCGACCCAATGCTGGAGACTTTATTCAGCAATGATAGCTGACAAAAATACTAGGATGGAGGCAAATGTAAGTAATTATAATGTCATAACGAGTCATGCAGAAACATTAGAGTTGAGAGGAATATGTTAGTTCATGTAGATACATATTTTTTGTCATAAAGTTAATTTACAAAAATCGATATTTAGCAAGCTAGCTGACAAGCTAACATTAGCGAGCTAGCTAGCTAGCTTTATGGGCATTGTGACATGAGTATGAAATTGTTATTCGGGATGTTAAATGTTTTAGGGACTCTTGAGAAAACCAGCAAACCAGGCTGTCGTCTTGTGAAACCGTTCTTCTGTATCGGACCATCCCTGGCTGGATTTCCATTTCTGTGGTTGCCGTTGGAGAATCAGATAAGACGTTGCTGGTGCAGTTTATGGCGATATCACATTTCGTCACAAGAGGGCACTACTACAACATTTTATTATCGAAATTGATGATTTCTCTGATTGAGACTTTCTATATCGATTGGGACTTTCTCTTCACAGATAAACAATACAACTTTTGTGTTACTTGTTTATTTGCAATTCTAACGTGTATCTTATGTAACTAAGGTAAGTTTTACCAGTGTACTAGATATAGGTTAGATTTTGATGTGAGGTTAAAAAATATACATTTTGCTATTTGCATTTTTATTTTAGTGTGTTGATTTCCCATTGTTAAGATGTAATGTGTTGGGAGAGGTAGGGTTTTCCTGTCATTTAATCTGTCACCATCTGTTGGTAGGGGTTCAGCCAAAATTCCAGTTGCTTCTACACCTATGCCTAAACTGGAGGGTTTTGGAAGTTTTGATGATAGTTTACCCATGGAAAATCCCAAGGATGTGTATGAAAGAGGTTTGCCAAATACAGGGAGTGGGGAGGTCTCCATGAATTTCATAGCAGACATCGTACAGCAGATTGGTCACTCCATTGGGGAGAACATTGCCTCCTGTTTGGAGTCAAAGGCAATTGTTGGACATGTTGGGGACAATGTTATGGGGAGTGTTTGCAGCTCGAGGGGTATGGATGTGTCAGGCCTGAACCTGGTATTGAAGTCTGATATCAGGGAACCTTCGGTGTACTTTCGCTCTGAAAAGTGCACAGTGGATGAGTGGGAGGATATGGTCATGGTTTACATGCGTAAGAGGGGCGTGTCTGTGATAGACCTAGCAGTTGAGGTTATCGGTTGGCTTATGGGAAGGGCCCGCGATGTTGTTAAAGTGGGCATACCCAGCAATCCTTCTGTTGTCTGTTGATTTATCTAAAGGTCTGAGTCCCATCTCTGACATACCTGTACTGAAACAACATTTTAGTGACACTACTTTTTCAAGCATGCCCCTTGCTGACTTTTATGCCACATTACCTCTGACTGATGAACAACCATTCGACTATTGGCTAAGACTAAACAGGGTTATGGAGGTTGCTGAATATTGTCTAAAGAGACAGAAAAAAAGTGTTGAAGACCCATCTCGTGAGCTCACAGTCATGTTCATCATGCATTGCCCTAATGCTGAACTGTCGCTTATCTTTAAGTGCAAGCCATTAGTTGACCGCTGCAGATGAGAGGTTGGATGAATACAGGAGGGAGCAGAGGTACTCTCACTTATCTAAGGTGACCCCAGCCATTGCAACAATGAAGCAGGAAGTTGGTGCTGTCATGCCGATCACCATGCCTGCTGTGAGGTCCCACATGGAATTACCTAATGTGTTGCCTTCCCCAGCCCAGACTATTCAGGGCTCAGCTGAGCCGATGGAACGTATCCTTGCATTGCTGGAGCAGAGGCCACAACAGTCTAACCGTCAGTTCCATAAAGGGAATAGGAGCAAATTGAGGTCTAATGGGCCATTGGATGTGTGGGGATGCTGGACATGATACTTACTTTCACTGCAGGGCCAATCCCCTCTGCTTTTTTTGTCATGTAGCTGTCCACGCACGCTCTCAGTGCCCCAAGGCCGCAGCTCTGAGCACAGCTGGTGGAGTCCCTACAGTAATCACTGCTCAGCTCCCGGAAAACTAGTAGGCCTGCATGTAGAAGGGGAAAGTGTTGGGCCTTTTGTAGAGTCCCCATCACTGAGAACTGTTGATTTGATTCTGTATATAAGTGTTTGTGACAAAATGGAGACTGAGAAGAGTATCATAATGCAGAACACACAGAGACTTTCCCCGTATGATGATTTATTCTATGCCAAGGTGTTAATAGGAAGAGAAGTGGAAGTGAGAGCTATGCTTGACAGTGGGTCCATGGCTTGTACCTTGAGCTCTAGGGTCTTACCTGAACTGTTGAAAAGTCCATCATTGAGTCCTACAGAGGTAGTCTTGGTTAGTTGTGGTGGGTTGAAGAAGAGCCCTTTTGGAGTATGTGAGCTGGAGATGGGGGTGTATGGCTGTAGAGTTGCCGTGCCTACACTGGTGGTTGAGGGCCAGAGTGATGACCTCATCTTGGGCAGCAATCTCCTAAAGCACATAATTTGCCACCTGAAGACGGATGGAGATCTCTGGAAGAGGGTTTATACTCCTGTGTGTGACTGGGGTGAGGAGAGCAAGCTAATCAACAAGATGGCTAATGTGGAGAGATGGAGAGACACGATGGGAAGTACCTGGCAAAGTTGGAACTGTGAGACTAAAAGGGGCTGTGACTCTATAGCCTATGGAGGAGCACTTAGTCTGGGGCAGACTACAAAACACTCAGAATCTATTAGCAGGCAGTGCTGTTCTCATTGAGCCCAGCAGTTCAAGGTCAACACCAAGGTCAATCCTGGTATGGAGGACAATAGCTCTATTGCAGGGGGGGGGGGGGGGGGGGCTCCCTGTTAGAGTGATAAACCCTTCTCAGGAGACAGTGACATTGAGACGAAATTCCACTCTAGCCGATGTCTTTCCTTGCATGGCTCTAGAGGACTTTGACTGTTAATGTGTGAAGGATGATTCATCAGCAGCTTTCCCGCAGCAAGTGCAGAGAATGGCTGATATACCGACTGACTGCCAAGATGACTTGACTCTGACTGATGACGGTTCCAGCCAACTTCACGATACTGACGGACCTGACAGTTCAAGCAGTCCTGAGGTCTTACGTGACTTAGGTTTGACTGATAATGACGTCGACTCCTGTCAAGTGTCTGCTGCTGGTAAGAAGAAACTCAGCCAGGTCATAGCTGAGTACCAGTCAATTTTTTCCAGGCACAAGTTGGATTGTGGAAAATTTTCCGGGTGTCTTCATCGCATTCAACTGAATGGTGAGTTATTTTCCACCATAATTTGGAAATAAATTTATAAAAAATCCTACAATGTGATTTTCTAGATTTTTTTTCTAATTTTGTCTGTCATAGTTGAAATGTACCTATGATGAAAATTACAGGCCTCTCTCATCTTTTTAAGTGGGAGTACTTGCACAATTGGTGGCTGACTAAAGACTTTTTTGCCCCACTGTAACTTTGATGATCTTCATCGGAATGCACTCCCAGGAATCCCATATCCACAATAAATGTTTGTTTTGTTCGATAAAGTCCATAATTAATGTCCAAATACCTCCTTTTTGTTTGCGCGTTTAGCCCAGTAATCCAAATGCTCAATGAGCGATCACTTAGTTCAGACGAAAAGTCAAAAAGGTTATATTACAGTTCGTAGAAACATGTCAAACGATGTATAGAATCAATCTTTAGGATGTTTTTATCATAAAGCTTCAATAATGTTTCAACTGGACAATTCTTTTGTCTTTAGAAATGAAAAGGAACACAGCTAACTCTCACGGCCGCACGCCTGACTTAGCTCATGGCATTCTGCCAGACCCCTTAGTCAAACAGCTCTTATTCGCTCCCCCTTCACAGAAGAAGCATGAAAGAAGGTTCTAAAGACTGTTGACATCTAGTGGAAGCCGTAGGAAGTGCAATATGACCCCATACACACTGTATACTGGACAGGTTTTTGCCTGCCATATGGGTTCTGTTATACTCACAGACATCATTCAAATAGTTTTAGAAACGTCAGTGTTTTCTATCCAAATCTACTAATTATATGCATATTTTAGCTTTTGGGCCTGAGTAGCAGGCAGTTTACTCTGGGCACCTTTTTCATCCAAGCTACTCAATACTGCCCCCCAGTCCCAAAGAAGATAACAGGCGCACTTTATTCATGTCACGACTTCCGCTGAAGTTGGCTCCCCTGCCTGTTCGGGCGGTGCTCGGCGGTCATCGTCACCGGCCTACTAGCCGCCACCGATCACTTTTTCGTTTGTCTGTTTGTTTTGTCTTATTAGTTTCACCTGTGTTCTGTACCCGCCCTTGTTTTGTGTGGGATTGTCTTTATTGGTACGTGTGTACATTTTAGGCAAAGGTGTGTATTTTCTGTACTTGGCACCCTGTGTTTAGGGTAGTCACTTTTACTGTCCGCGCCCTGTGTTGTTGGGCTTGTCTAATTTTGTGTGCCTTATTAAAGAGCACTTTTTTCCCAGTGGAACTCTCTGCGCCTGATTCCTTCCTCACCCACCTAGTCCCGCGTGACAGAATCCCGCACCCGAACATGGAATCAGCAGGAGCAGCCGCATCTCCTCTCCCATCGGTGGAGCAAAGGGTCCTCCATCATACCAGTGTTCTCCACAGGATTGGATCAGCGATGGATTTAATGATGGAGAGGATGGATCGATGGGAGAGTAGTGGCCTTCCCACCTCATCTCCAGCACCCCCTCCTCCAACACCTCCTGCCCCTGCTACCGCATCCGCATCCGGCTCCGGGGCTCTTCGGCTGGCGCTCCCACGGGAGTATGATGGAACGGCGGCTGGGTGTCAGGGGTTCCTCCTACAACTTGAACTTTACCTGGCGACCGTTCATCCTACTCCCTCCGGAGAGGAGAGCATGAACGTCCTCGTCTCCTGTCAGACTGGACGAGCCCTAGAGTGGGCAAACGCAGTGTGGAGTGGCCCAGACTCGGCGAGGGATCACTACCCCGAGTTCACCCGCCGATTCCGAGCTGTATTTGATCACCCACCAGAGGGTCGTGCGGCGGGTGAACGGCTGTTCCACCTGCGTCAGGAGACGAGGAGTGCGCAGGACTTTTCCCTGGAGTTCAGGACCTTGGCTGCAGGAGCGGGGTGGAACGACAGGGCCTCGATAGACCATTTCCGATGTAGCCTCAGGGAGGACATCCGCAGGGAGCTAGCGTGTCGGGACACCACCCTCACGCTGGATGAGCTCATCGACATGTCCATCCATCTTGACAACCTGCTGGCTGCCCGCGGGTATTCGGAACAGGTCCTGTCGTTTCCACGTCCCAGCCCTCCTGCTCCTAACCCCATGGAGTTAGGGGGGGCGGCTTCGAGGGGGACCGGAGGAGGAGTTTTCTCCTGCACCAGTTGTGGTGCTGGAGGTGCTGGAGGATCTCGTCTGGGAGTCGGGAGGGCAGGCGGAGCACTACTCTATCACCCCAGGTGAGTCAGCAACAGACTCTCCCAGAGCTTCCTGTCGGTCGGTCATATGTATGTGTTAACCCAGGGAAAGAGGTTTTCTCCCTCTCTACAGCATAAGGCGCTAGTCGATTCAGGCGCAGCTGGGAATTTCATGGATTGCGGACTTGCGTTAAGGCTAGGGATTCCCCTTGTGTCGTTAGACCTACCTTTCCCCGTGCACTCCTTAGGTCACGGTGCCACTGGACATGGTAAGGCAGGGGAGTCATAAGGAGCAGATTAGTCTGTTCCTTATCGATTCACCTGCGTTTCCAGTGGTGTTGGGAAATCCCTGGCTAGCTCAGCACAACCCGGTGATTTCCTGGCGACAGGGGGCTCTTAAGGGGTGGTCAGAGGAGTGTTCAGGCAGGTGTATAGGAGTTGCTGTTGGTGCGACTATGGTGGAGAGTCCAGGCAAGGTTTTCACCGTGCGCATTCCCTCTGAATATGCCGATTTGGCTATCGCCTTCAGTAAAAGGAAGGCGACCTAATTACCACCCCATCGTCGAGGAGACTGCGTGATAGACCTCCTGGAGAATGCCACACTTCCTAGGAGTCACGTGTACCCATTGTCCCATGATGAGACAGTAGCTATGGAGACATATGTTGCTGAATCGCTGGGACAGGGGTACATTCGGCCCTCCGCATCACCCGTCTCCTCAAGCTTCTTTTTTGTGAAGAAGAAGGAGGGAGGTCTGCGTCCGTGCATTGATTATGGAGGTCTAAATTCTATCACAGTGGGGTTTAGTTACCCACTACTTCTCATCGCTAGGGCGGTGGAATCATTTCACGGGCGCGCTTCTTCACAAAACTGGACCTGAGGAGTGCGTATAATCTGGTGCATATCCGGGGAGGAGATGAGTGGAAAACCGCATTTAGTACTACATCTGGCCATTATGAGTACCGCGTCATGCCATATGGGTTGAAAAATGCTCCAGCCGTCTTCCAATCCTTCGTAGATGAGATTCTCAGAGACCTGCTCGGGCAGGGAGTGGTAGTGTACATCGATGACATCTTGATCTATTCTGCCACACGCGCGGCGCACATGTCTCCGGTGCGTAAGGTACTTGGGCAACTGCTGGAGAAATGTGTGTTCTTCAAACAGGCCGTTTCCTTCCTGGGTTATCGTATTTCCACCTCCGGGGTGGTGATGGATTGTGACCGCGTTACAGCCGTGCGTAATTGGCCGACTCCGACCACGGTGAAAGAGGTGCAGTGGTTTTTAGGGTTTGCCAATTACTACCGGAGGTTTATCCTGGGTTTTGGTCAGGTGGCTGCTCCCATTACTTCACTGCTGATGGGAGGACCGGTGGCTTGTGTTGGTCAGCAGAGGAGGGCAGAGCTTTCAGTCGTCTGAAGGAGCTGTTCACCAATGTGCCCGTGTTGGCGCATCCGGACCCCTCTTTAGCGTTCATAGTGGAGGTGGACGCGTCCGAGGCGGGGGTCGGGGCCGTGCTGTCCCAGCGCTCGGGCGTGCCACCAAAGCTCCGCCCTTGTGCCTTCTTTTCGAGGAAGCTCGGTCCGGCGGAGCGGAACTATGACGTGGGGGACCGGGAGTTGTTAGCTGTAGTCAAGGCTCTGAAGGTGTGGAGACATTGGCTTGAGGGGGCGAAACAACCTTTTTCTCATCTGGACTGACCATCGTAATCTCGAGTATATCCGGGCAGCGAGGAGACTAAATCCGCGTAAAGCTAGATGGGCCATGTTTTTTACCTGGATTCGTTTCACCATCTTGTACCAGCCAGGCTCCCAAAACACCAAAGCCGACGCGCTGTCCCACCTCTATGATACCGAGGAGCGGTCCATTGAGCCAACTCCCATCATTCTACCTTCATGTCTCGTGGCACCGGTAGTATGGGAGGTGGACGCGGAGATAGAGAGGGCCTCACGGTTAGAGCCGGGATAAGCTAATCTGTTGGGCTCATACTCTCCCCTCCTCGGGTCATCCTGGCATCGAGAGGACAGTGCGGAGTCTTAGAGGGAGATACTGGTGGCCCACGTTGGCTAAGGACGTGAGATTTTATGTCTCCTCCTGCTCGGTGTGCGCTCAGAGCAAGATTCCTCGACACTTGCCTAGAGGGAAGTTACAGCCCCTCCCCGTTCCACAACGGCCGTGGACACACTTGTCGGTGGACTTTCTTACCGACCTTCCACTGTCCCAGGGAAGTACTACGATCCTGGTCGTTGTGGATCGGTTTTCTAAGTCCTGCCATCTCATCCCATTGCCCGGTCTCCCTACGGCCCTGCAGACTGCAGAGGCCTTGTTTTCCCATGTCTTCTGGCACTATGGGGTGCCTGAGGACATCGTTTCTGATTGGGGCCCCTAATTCACGTCCAGAGTTTGGAGGGCGTTTATGGAGAGACTGGGGGTCTCGGTCAGCTTGACCTCAGGTTTTCACCCCGAGAGTAGTGGGCAGGTGGAGCGCATAAACCAGGATGTGGGCAGGTTTCTGCGGTCATATTGCCGGGACCGGCCTGGTGAGTGGGCGAGGTATGTTCCTTGGGCTGAGCTCGCTCAGAACTCCCTCCGCCACTCCTCAACGAACATGTCCCCTTTTGAGTGTTTGTTGGGTTAGGGTTAGGGTTAGGGTTAGGGTTAGGACCCAAGGACACCAGGAAAGCCGTCCAGGACTCACTAAGACTAGCTGGGGAACGGCAGAAGAGGAGCGCTGACCAGTGAGGCCCCCGGGTTCGCACTGGGGGACCGGGTCTGGCTCTCGACCCGAAACCTGCCCCTCCGCCTGCCCTGTCGGAAGCTGGGGCATTTGTGTGGGGCCATTTAAAGTCCTAAGGAGAATAAACTAGGTGTGTTACAGGTTACTTCCTAGGTATTACCGTATTAACCCCTCGTTTCATGTGTCTCTCCTCAAGCCAGTGGTGGCTGGTCCCCTGCAGGAAGGTGTGGTGCCTGAGGTCCCTCCGCCCCCTCTGGACATCAAGGGGTCCCCGGCATACACAGTACGTGGCATTCTGGACTCGAGATGCCGGGTGAGGGGCCTATAGTACCTCATGGACTGGGAGGGGTACTGTCCGGAAGAGAGATGCTGGGTTCCGGTGGGGGACATTTTGGATCCTTCTCTCCTGAGAGACTTCCACCGCCTCGCCCTCCGGGTCGCCCTCGAGGCCGGTCGCGGCACGCTGCGGGAGCCGCGCATCGGGGGGGGGGGGGGGGGGGGGGGGGGTACTCGTCGTCACCGGCCTACTAGCCGCCACCGATCCCTTTTTCATTTGTATTTTTGTTTTGTCTTATTAGTTTCACCTGTGTCCTGTTGTATTTGCTTAATGAGCTTCCTTATTTAAAGTACTTGTACCCGCCCTTGTTTTGTGCGGGATTGTCTTTATTGTTACGTGTGTGCATTTTAGGTAGAGGTGTGTATTTTCTGTACTTGGCACCCTGTGTTTTGGGTAGTCACTTATTGTTTGGCTTGTCTAATTTTGTGTGCCTTATTAAAGAGCACTTTTTTCCCAGTGGAACTCTCTGCGCCTGATTCCTTCCTCACCCACCTAGTCCCGCGTGACAATTCATGCCCAAGGAAAACAGCGATAAAAGTACACAAACGGTACAATAAACAAAACACACAGGTCAAACACATACCCGGTGCAAACCAGCCTGATGCGAACCATACGTAACAAACAGACATGGGGAACCAGAGGGTAACATACATTTAGTCAGATGAGGGAGACAAATGGATGAGGGAGATGAGGGAGACAAATGGAAAATGAAAAAATGGAAAATGAAAAGTGGAGTAGCGATGGCTAGACGACCGGTGACGTCGACCGCCGAACACCGCCGGAACAAACTAAGTATAGAATCAATCTTTAGGATGTTTTTATCATAAATGTTCAATAATGTTCCAACCGGAGAATTCCTATGTCTGTAGAAAAGCAATGGAACGAGAGCTAACTCTCTCGTGACCGCGCCTCAGAGCCTGTGGCACTCTGCCAGACACTCCTCAAAGTGGCCCAGCACCGCATCTCCTTCCACCCACACGGCGTTTGCCCACTCCAGGGCTTTCCCCCGAGAGGCATGAGACGAGGGCGGACACCCTCTCACTTCCCGAAAGAGCCGGGTAGGTGGTCGCCAGATAAAGTTCCAGCTTCAGCAGGAACCCCTGGCAGCGTGCCGCCGTCCCATCAAACTCCCCAGGGAAGGGCGAGACAAATCCCACTGGGACCGGGTACAAGAGGTAGTGGAGACCCCTGTTGTGCTGGAGGGATTCCCTGTCTCTCCCAGTGGTCCAGTGTCTGGACGACGCAGTCCATGACGGCGCCGAGATGGTGAAGCATTGCCGTGTGCTCCCGGACACGCTCCTCGACCCTTACAACAGGGGGACCTGCTCCTGCTGACTCCATAACAGGTGTGGAATTCTGTCACAATGTGCGCAACTGGTTGAAGGTAAGTCAGGTGCAGGAGAGCTGAGATGGGTGATAACAGGCGCACTTTATTCATGCCCAAGGAAAACAGCGATAACGCCCAAAGTACACAAACGGTACAATAAACAAAACACACGGGTCAAACACATACCCGGCGCAAACCAGCCTGATGTGAACCACACGTAACAAACAGACATGGGGGAACAGAGGGTAACATAGATTTAGTCAGATGAGGGAATGTGAACCAGGTTTGTGGAAAACCAAGACAAACAAATGGAAAATGAAAGGTGGAGCGGCGATGACTAGAAGACCGGTGACGTCGACCGCCGAACGTCGCCCGAACAAGGAGAGGGACCGACTTCGGAAGAAGCCGTGACAGTTTATCTAACCATCTAGCCAACTGTCCCTCAGGCTGTTTGAAGTTACTCAGCCACATAAGTGAGCTGTGATCAGTTCTCAGTAGAAATGTCCTCCCCATAAAAGTGTCTGAAATGTTTAAGAAACTCCTTCTTGGTAGTTGAATACTTCTTCTCCTGTTTTGGCAGTGGCCGACTGGCATATTCTACTACTCTCTCACAACCCTTGTGTTTCTGGGAGAGTACTGCCCCTATACCGGTGTCACGTGAGTCAGTATCCATTATAAAATCTAGATTTGTGTCCGGGAAAGCGTGTGTGCGATGTGGTAAGCTTGGACTTTAATTAATTAAAGGCCACTTCACAAGCTGCATTCCATTAAAACATTTTCCCCTTATCTGTCAACCTGCACAAAGACTCCGCCAAAGCTGCAAAATGTGTTATGAACCTCCTGTCGTATGACGTCAGGCCTAAGAATCTTCTGGCCTCTGTCAGTGACTTGGGGCTAGGCCATGACCTTACTGTTTATGTTTTCATGGGTTCAGTGGACACTCCCTCAGCCAAGAGGATGTGTCCCAGGTAGCTCACATGTGACCTGAACAAATGGCACTTTGATGGCTTCACCTTAGGTCCTGCCTGCTCCAATCGTCTGAAAACCTTGTCTAAACGCTACACATGCTCTTGGAATGTAAGATCAAACACTATGATATCATCTAAGTACACCAAACATGTTGTTCACTGTAAATCAGTCAAAACCAGGTCCATGTGATGCTGGAAGCTGCTTTTATCAACCCAAACCCCATGACCTGGAATTTGAAATGCCCTCTCTTTGTCAGAAAAGCAGTTTTGCAATGCTCCTTGGGGTGCATCTCGACTTGCCAGTACCCACTGGCTAAGTCTAAAGTGGAGAACCACTGTGCACTGGCAAGCGAGTCCAAGGTCTCGTCGATCCTAGGAAGTGGATAAGCATCTTAACATTATTCTCGTTTAACCTTCTGTAATCCGCACAGAACCTGATTGAGCTGATTTCCTTCTTTCTTACTTACACCACTGGTGCTGCCCATGGACAGTTGAAGGGGTTAACTTTTCCCCTTTCTAACATGTCCTGCAAATGCTTGTCAAACTCGCCTCAACGCTTGTTTGATAGGCCTGGTGTCCCCTGTGTCAATCCTACTCGTTTTGTGCAGCCCAAATCAAATTCACCAGTGCTAAACACTCCCACATACCTTCCCACCATTTCCTTTACAGCTCTCAGCTGCACCTCAGTTAGGTGCATTAACTGTTCTACATCCCACTTTGCTGTGGTGGGAAAGTATGGCGGCTTGTGAGAATCGTGTAGGTTAGCAATTATAGTGTTTTCACTACCCTTCTCCCAGACAGAGCAACCCTGCAGTTCAGTCACCTTCCTCAGTAACTGTGATTCTGGAGTCCCACTCATCACAGACACTGGCAGTTTCCCCTTCACTGAGCTGCAAACGTTTCATGCTACCAACAGGTTACTTGTATCAGTGACTTTAATTAGGGATTAGGCCCCTTTTTTCTCAATTTCCTGTCTGAATGACATACCCAAAGTAAACTGCCTGTAGCTCAGGCCCTGGAGCCAGGATATGCATATAATTGGTACCATTGGAAAGAAACAACGTTGAAGTTTATAGAAATGTTAAAATAATGCAGGAGAATATAACACAATAGATATGGTAGGAGAAAATCCAAAGAAAAAACAACCAGTTAACCAGATAATATTCTAATCTTTGGTGACTTTAATATTCACATGGAAAAGTCCACAGACCCACTCCAAAAGGCTTTCGGAGCCATCATCGACTCAGTGGGTTTTGTCCAACATGTCTCTGGACCCACTCACTGTCACAGTCATACTCTGGACCTAGTTTTGTCCCATAGAATACATGTTGTGGATCTTAATGTTTTTCCTCATAATCCTGGACTATCGGACCACCATTTTATTACGTTTGCAATTGCAACAAATAATCTGCTCAGACCCCAACCAAGGAACAACAAAAGTCGTGCTATAAATTCACAGACAACACAAAGATTCCTTGATGTCCTTCCAGATTCCCTCTGTCTACCCAAGGACGCCAGAGGACAAAAATAAGTTAACCACCTAACTGAGTAACTCAATTTAACCTTGCGCAATACCCGAGATGCAGTTGCACCCCTAAAAACTACAAACATTTCTCATAAGAAACTAGCTCCCTGGTACACAGAAAATACACAAGCTCTGAAGCAAGCTTCCAGAAAATTGGAACGGAAATGGCGCCACTCCAAACTGGAAGTCTTCCGACTAACTTGGAAAGACAGTACCGTGCAGTATCGAAGAGCCCTTACTGCTGCTCAATCATCCTATTTTTCCAACTTAATTGAGGAAAATAAGAACAATCCAAAATTCCTTTTTGATACTGTCGCAAAGCTAACTAAAAAGCAGCATTCCCCAAGAGAGGATGGCTTTCACTTCAGCAGTGATAAATTCATGAACTTCTTTGAGGAAAAGATCATGATTATTAGAAGACAAATTACAGACTCCTCCTTAAATCTGCGTATTCCTTCAAAGCTCAGTTGTCCTGAGTCTGCACAACTCTGCCAAGACCTAGGATCAAGAGAGACGCTCAAGTGTTTTAGTACTATATCTCTTGACACAATGATGAAAATAATCATGGCCTCTAAACCTTCAAGCTGCATACTGGACCCTATTCCAACTAAACTACTGAAAGAGCTGCTTCCTGTGCTTGGCCCTCCTATGTTGAACGTAATAAACGGCTCTCTATTCACCGGATGTGTACCAAACTCACTAAAAGTGGCAGTAATAAAGCCTCTCTTGAAAAAGCCAAACCTTGACCCAGAAAATATAAAAAACTATCGGCCTATATCGAATCTTCCTGAAGACAAACAATGTATTTGAAATGCTTCAGTCTGGTTTTAGACCCCATCATAGCACTGAGAATGCACTTGTGAAGGTGGTAGATTACCTTTTAATGGCATCAGACCGACGCTCTGCATCTGTCCTCGTGCTCCTAGACCTTAGTGCTGCTTTTGATACCACCATTGGAAACCCAAATTGGTCTACACGGACAAGTTCTGGCCTGGTTTAGATCTTATCTGTCGGAAAGATATCAGTTTGTCTCTGTGAAAGGTTTGTCCTCTGACAAATCAACTGTAAATTTCAGTGTTCCTCAAGGTTCCGTTTTAGGACCACTATTGCTTTCACTATATATTTTACCTCTTGGGGATGCCATTCGAAAACATAATGTTACTTTCACTGCTATGCAGATGACACACAGTTGTACATTTCAATGAAACATGGTGAAGCCCCAAAATTGCCCTCGCTAGAAGCATGTGTTTCAGACATAAGGAAGTGGATGGCTGCAAACTTTCTACTTTTAAACTCGGACTAAACAGAGATGCTTGTTCTAGGTCCCAAGAAACAAAGAGATCTTCTGTTGAATCTGACAATTAATCTTAATGGTTGTACAGTCGTCTCAAATAAAACTGTGAAGGACCTCGGCGTTACTCTGGACCCTGATCTCTCTTTTGAAGAACATATCAAGACTGTTTCAAGGACAACTTTTTTCCATTTACGTAACATTGCAAAAATCAGAAACTTTCTGTCCAAAAATGAGGCAGAAAAATTAATTCATGCTTTTGTAACTTCTAGGTTAGACTACTGCAATGCTCTACTTTCCGGCTACCCAGATAAAGCACTAAATAAACTTCAGTTAGTGCAAAATACGGCTGTTAGAATCCTGACTAGAACCAAAGAATTTGATCATATTACTCCAGTGCTAGCCTCCCTACACTGGCTTCCTGTCAAGGCAAGGGCTGATTTCAAGGTTTTACTGCTAACCTACAAAGCATTACATGGGCTTGCTCCTACCTATCTCTCTGATTTGTTCCTGCCGTACATACCTACACGTACGCTACGGTCACAAGACGCAGGCCTCCTAATTGTCCCTAGAATTTCTAAGCAAACAGCTGGAGGCAGGGCTTTCTCCTATAGAGCTCCATTTTTATGGAATGGTCTGCCTACCCATGTAAGAGACGCAAACTCGGTCTCAACCTTTAAGTCTTTACTGAAGACTCATCTCTTCAGTGGGTCATATGATTGAGTGTATCTGGCCCAGGAGTGTGAAAGTGAACGGAAAGGCTCTGGAGCAACGAACTGCCATTGCTGTCTCTGCCTGACCGGTTCCCCTCTTTCCACTGGGATTCTCTGCCTCTAACCCTATTACAGGGGCTGAGTCACTGGCTTACTAGGGCTCTTTCATACCGTCCCTGGGAGGGGTGCGTCACTTGAGTGGGTTGTGTCACTAATGTGATCTTCCTGTCTGGGTTGGCGCCCCTCCCTTGGGTTGTGCCGTGGCTTTCTTTCTCTCTCTCGGAGGACCTGAGCCCTAGGACCATGCCCCAGGACTACCTGACATGATGACTCCTTGCTGTCCCCAGTTCACCTGGCAGTGCTGCTGCTCCAGTTTCAACTGTTCTGCCTGTTATTAGTATTATTACTATTTGACCATGCTGGTCATTTATGAACATTTGAACATCTTGGCCATGTTCTGTTATAATCTCCACCCGGCACAGCCAGAAGAGGACTGGCCACCCCACATAGCCTGGTTCCTCTCTAGGTTTCTTCCTAGGTTTTGGCCTTTCTAGGGAGTTTTTCCTAGCCACCGTGCTTCTACACCTGCATTGCTTGCTGTTTGGGGTTTTAGGCTGGGTTTCTGTACAGCACTTTGAGATATCAGCTGATGTACGAAGGGCTATATAAATTGATTTGATTTGATTTGATTCAAGCTGGATGGTGCTGGTGACGGAGGCTTTGGTGTTCCACACAAGCAGGTGAAGAAGCAGGTGTCCCTTCCCATGATGTGGAGTTGACCTTGGACCTCACAGAGGCTGTAAGATCCTCCCTCCTTGATATATAAATCCTTCGACTTCACTGACTCTAATGGTGAGGTCCCTTGAAACATAGGGACTCTTGGCGTCCACCTCTACTGTGGTGCACACCACTCCTGAACATACATGCATGTAGCCATTTTAGTTTGAGTTTATTTTTTATTTTTACAGGGACAGTGCACATTAATCAACATTTTAGTAAAAGTGCCGGTTTTAGCCAGCCGGCTAATTTTCAACCGCAGTCCCTGGGCAGGTTATTAAAAACAATTACAATATAGACAATAGCAACATAGAACAAGCAAGACATAGTAACATAGGACAAGCAAGACATAGCATACAGACAGAGCAACATAGGACAAGCAAGACGTAGCATACAGACAGAGCAACATAAAACAAAGAGCAGCAAGACAAAATTCATAAAAGTAACAAAGTGTTTCCACACCTCACAAGCTACAGACAACAGACAACATGGAAAGCGGCAACACACAGCTAGGGACCATGTTCACAAATCTGATTGACCTTTAGCCATGTCTTCAAGCGTTTTGTGAACGTGTGATATGTGGTGCAGTTATGTGTGTCTGATGGCAGTGTATTCCAGACATGGGAAGCTCTCACAGAGAATGCAGATTTACTAAAGGTGCTTTTCCTTAGGGGAACTATACAGTCACCTCTCATGGCAGACCTTGTGGATCTGCTGCCATATGTCTGGGTTTTCTGTTTAACAAAAATATGGAGGAGAGTGAGTGGAGGGGGAGCCAGGCCATTAAGGATCTTGAATACAAGACATGCGTCGGTGTATTGCACAAGATTTTCCCAACTCAAGAGCTCATGCTTTCTAAGGATGTGACAATGATGATGGCTATTGGGCTTCCTATCAAGCACTTTGAGAGCCTGTTTGTAGACAGACTGAATAGGTTTTAATGTTGTACAGCAAGCTTGGGCCCAACTAGTCAAGCAGTATGTTAAAGTGGGGGAGTATCATAGATTTGAAGTACAGTTTTGCTACCTCTGTAGTCAAACAATTTCGTATAAATCGGAAATTAGCTAGGTTGAATTTGGTTATTTGAATTACCTTTTTCACATGCTTTTTAAAAGAGAGGTTGGAATCAAGTATGATGCCAAGGTACTTAAAATCGGATACCACCTGGAGCTTCTCCCCTGACACATAGACATCTGGCTCAGTAGCATCTGTTGCCCTCTTTGTGAAGAACATGCAAACAGTTTTTTTCACATTGAGATGCAAACACGAGTCACTGAGCCACTTTGTAACCTGGACCATTACAGTAGTGAGTTCTTGTGCAGCTTGTTGTTTGCTCTTTGCATGCACATATATCACTGTATCATCTGCGTACATTTGAACTTCAGACCCAGTACAGACAGAAGGCAGATCATTAATGTACAGGCTGAACAGGAGGGGCCCCAGTATTGACCCTTGGGGCACGCCCACATCATAGCTACGAGTGGGCGACAGCTCATTGCACACTGAGTTCTGCCTTCAAGGTATGATTTCATCCATCTCAAGGCATCAGGGGAAAAGTTGAACTTGGACAATTTTGTGATGAGAATCTCATGGTTAACAGTATCAAAAGCCTTCCTTTGGTCCAGAAACACAGCCCCAACAGCACCCCCTTTGTCCATCTTGGACTTCACATTTTCCAGAAGAAGAGTGTTTCGCTCTGAAGCCAAACTGCATGGAGTGTAATGTGAAGGGGCTGTTGTTGAGGTGGGCAATCAGTTGTTCTGCTACACACTTTTCAACAACCTTTGACACCACAGGTAGTATACTAATGGGCCTGTAGTTACTCACGTCAGCAGGGTCGCCTGATTTAAAGATGGCCGTTATTATGGCCGACTTCCATACCCTTGGAAACACACCGAGACCAATGGATGTGTTGGTGACCTTAGTAATGGGGCCAATGAGTGACT
Organism: Oncorhynchus mykiss; assembly: GCF_013265735.2. NCBI lineage: Eukaryota > Metazoa > Chordata > Actinopteri > Salmoniformes > Salmonidae > Oncorhynchus > Oncorhynchus mykiss. Next base: position 74,466,946 of record NC_048582.1, on the reverse strand, counting down.
CTTTGTAGTTTTTAAGAAAGGTAGAGTCCATCCCAAACACATCTTTGGCTTTAGAGTTCTTTAGTGAGCTAATCACCTTGTTCACCTTTGACTCAGAAACCTCCCTTATGATGAAGACAGGTTTTGATGCCCTCTTTGTTATATGTGCCCCACTTTCCAGACAACACCCCATCAAACAACTGAACACCTTGAAATGCATTTGTTGTAATAAATGTGCTATATAAATAGTTTGTGCAGTTTTTCCATAAACCTTGAATTGATAACTTTAGATTTTATCACTTGGGCGATTCTACGGAAACGGTGGATTTTGAAGTTTAACCAAATCTTTACCATTATAAATCAACATACATGCCAGCTTAATGCATTTAAATACTTTTAATAGATTACATAAAAAAATGAAAGTGATTCCTTTTTGTCACTGGTGTTACCTATATTTTTGATGACAATTCAGGCTGTCCTGGATATAATTTCACAAATTAATTTGCATATGTAATCAAAGAAAGAAAAGGTTAAAGGTAATATTAAGAAATTGTTATGATGTAATCATTTAAAGTGCGAAATAGAATAACAATAATGAAGCTATATACAGGGGGCACCGCTACCAAGTCAATGTGTGGGGATACATGTTAGTCGAGGTAATTTGTACATGTTGGTAAAGTGATTATGCATAGATAATTATTATTATTGTTATTATACTTCAACAAGGAACACAGACTGAGACCAAGGTCTCTTTTACAGCTGTCACGGTTCCTCTCCTTGTTCGGGCGGCATTCGGCGGTCGGCGTCGCCCGTCTTCTAGCCATCGTCAATCCACTTTTAATTTTCCATTTGTTTTGTCTTGTTTTCCTACACACCTGGTTTTCATTTCTCTCATTAATTGTTGTGTATTAACACCTTGTTCCATGTGTCTCTCCTCAGGCCGGCGGTGGCTGGCCCGCTACAGGAGTTTGAGGTGCAGGGGGTTCCTCCGCCCCCTCTGGACATCGAGGGGGCCCCGGCGTACATCCTACGAATGTTGGAGCTGGTGTAGTACGTTTTGATCTTAGTCCTGTATTAATGCTTTGCCTGTTTGATGGGTCGTCGTCGGTTATAGCTGGATTTCTTATAAGCTTCCGGGTTAAAGTCCCGCACCTTGAAAGTGGCAGCTCTAGCCTTTAGCTCAGTGCAGATGTTGCCTGTAATCCATGGCTTCTGGTTGGGATATGTACGTAGAATTACTGTGGGGACAATGTCATCGACACACTTATTGATGAAGCCAATGACTGATGTGGTGAACTCCTCAATGCCATCGGAGGAATCCCGGAACATGTTCCAGTCTGTGATAGCAAAACAGTCCTGTAGTTTAGCATCTACTTCATCTGAACACTTTTTTATGGACCGAGTCAATTGTCCTTCCTGTTTTAATTTTTGCTTGTAAGCAGGAATCAGGAGGATAGAGTTGTGGTCGGATTTATCAAATGGAGGGCAAAGGAGAGGGAGAGGGAGAGCTTTGTGCGCGTCTCTGTGTGGAGTAAAGAAGGTCTAGAATTTTTTTGCCTCTGGTTGCACGTTTAACATGTTGATGGAAATTTGGTAGAACTGATTTAAGTTTCCCTGTAATAAGGTCTCCGGCCACTGGGAGCGCCGCCTCTGGGTGAGTAGTTTCCTGCTTTCTTATTTCCTTATACAGCTGACTGAGTGCAGTCTTAGTGCCAGCATCTGTCTGTGGTTGTAAATAAACAGCCACAAAAAGTATAGCTGAAAACTCTTTAGGCAAGAAGTGTGGCCTGCAATTTATCACAATATACTATCACTATAATATCACTACTTCAGGCAAGCAAAATCTAGAGACTTCCTTAGATTTCGTGCACCAGCTGTTGTTTACAAATATGCACAGACCGCCCCCTCTTCTTTCCGGAGTGTGCTGTTCTATGTTGCCAGTGCAGCGTATATCCCGCTAGCTGAATAGCCATGTGGTCATTCAGCCACGATTCCGTGAAACATAGTATATTACAGTTTTTGATGTCCCGTTGGTAGGATATTTGTGATCGTACCTCGTCTAGTTTATTGTCCAGTGATTGCACGTTGGCGAGTAGTATTGGCGGTAACGGTAGCTTTTCCACTCGCCTTTTCCGGGTCCTGACCAGGCATCCGGCTCTGTGTCCTCTGTACCTGCGTCGCTTCCTCTTGCAAATAACGGGGATGTTGGCCCTGTCGGGTGTTTGGAGAATGTCCTGTGCGTCTTGCTTGTTGAAGAAAAAATCTTTGTCTAATCCGAGTTTAGTGATCGCTGTCTGATATCCAGAAGCTCTTTTTTGCCGTAAAATACATTTCAGAAACATTATGCAACCGTATCAGAAATATTACATTGTACAAAACAAGTTACAAATAACAAATAACCCACATAGTAACACAATTGGTTGGGCGCCTGTAAAACTGCTGCCACTTCTTCCGGCGCCATTTTGACTGATTCAACAGATTTGGAGATTATAATCTCGTCCCTTAGCTGTCTCTCTCTCTCTGTCGAACCATCTCTCTCTCTGTCGAACCACCATTTCACAGCGCCTCAGAATGGAACTTGAATGGGAGTCTGTGGCAGGAATGGCGAAACATCCGCCGGTTTTAATTGACTGTTCTCTCAGTCCATCACTATCTAGCCCAACCCTTAGACCCTCCCCACTACATGGTGGACTTTAAAGCACAAGCAGTACAAGGGAGGTAAACAAGGAAGTTCTAAAATCGTAGAAATTAGATTGATTTTCTGGGCCTATATGCTGTCCCATATGTACATGTACAATAGATGGATTCATCTGCTGATTCATTTGTTTTTGGAAACCAAAGAAAAAAATGATATATATAATCGTGAATTAAACAGAATAAATACCAGTACTACTGTAACCAGTATGAGTCAGAAATAAGATCAGGGGAGCATAAAATTGACAAAACACAATGAAAACCCTTACCATCAAATGCAATGAAGTTGTGGTGTTAGCTAACTGAATCTGAGTTTAATAGTTGTATTGATATAGAGCTCGTTCTCTTCCCTCCTGACTGTGTCAGCCTCTTTGTTCTTCTGTTAGCGGCAGCAGCTACTTCATCAGAGCTCTAGGGAAAACATATTTGTCATGCTGGGACGCTAACACAGATAGTGTTCACACTATCTCAATAGACCCATTGTGTTTGTTTTGTAACGGAGTCACGAGTTCAAAGTAGCGTAACCTGGGGTAAATTCATTAGTCTGATTGCGGTGCAAAACATTTGGTCTTCTGCAAAACATTTTGCAAGAGAAACCTTTTACCGTTAATTCTAGGAAGCAAACGGAAGCAAACAGAGCAAAAGGAACGGAAATGGGAGGGACCTGACTCTGTCCAATAGAGACTTGTTTTTGTTTTCTTTGCGAAATGCTTTGCAAAAAATATAACATTTTTCTGCCGAATCCAGCTAACGAATACACCCCTGATGTTGGATTCTCAACCATAAAGGCATGTTAGAATGGTCTTCTCATCCCACCATGTTAGAATGGTCCACTCCTCCTGCCATGTTAGAATGGTCCACTCCTCCTGCCCTGTTACAATGGTCTTCTCCTCTGCCATGTTAGAATGGTATTCTCCTCCCACCATGTTAGAATGGTCTTCTCCTCTGTCCATGTTAGAATGGTCTTCTCCTCTGCCCTGTTACAATGGTCTTCTCCTCTGCCATGTTAGAATGGTCTTCTCCTCCCACCATGTTAGAATGGTCTTCTCCCCTGTCCATGTTAGGATAGTCTTCTCCCCTGCCATGTTAGAATGGTCTCATCTTCTGTCCATGTTAGAATGGTCTTCTCCGCCTGTGATGTTAGAATGGTCTTCTCCTTCCATCATGTTAGAATTGTCCTCTCCTCTGGCCATGTTAGAATGGTCTTCTCCTCTGGTCGTATTACAATTGTCCTTTCCTCCCACCATTTTAGAATTCTCCTCTCCTCCACATGTTAGAATGGTCTTCTCTTCACACAATGTTAGAATGGTCTTCTCCTCTTGCCATGTTAGATTGGTCCTCTCCTACTACAATGTTAGAATGGTCTTCTCCTCTGTCCATATTAGAATTGTCCTCTCCTCCCCCCCGTGTTAGAATGGTCTTCTCCCCTGTCCATGTTAGGATGGTCTTCTCCCCTGCCATGTTAGAATGGTCTCATCTTCTGTCCATGTTAGAATGGTCTTCTCCGCCTGTGATGTTAGAATGGTCTTCTCCTTCCATCATGTTAGAATTGTCCTCTCCTCTGGCCATGTTAGAATGGTCTTCTCCTCTGGTCGTATTACAATTGTCCTTTCCTCCCACCATTTTAGAATTCTCCTCTTCTCCACATGTTAGAATGGTCTTCTCTTCACACAATGTTAGAATGGTCTTCTCCTCTTGCCATGTTAGATTGGTCCTCTCCTACTACAATGTTAGAATGGTCTTCTCCTCTGTCCATATTAGAATTGTCCTCTCCTCCCCCCCGTGTTAGAATGGTCTTCTCCTCTAGCCATGTTAGATTGGTCTTCTCTTCTGCCATGTTAGAATGGTCTCATCTTCTCTCCATATTAGAATGGTATTCTCCGCCTGCGATGTTAGAATGGTCTTCTCCTTCCATCATGTTAGAATGGTCCTCTCCTCTGGCCATGTAAGAATGGTCTTCTCCTCACACCGTGTTTGAATGGTCTTCTCCTTCCATCATGTTTGTGTGGTCTTCTCCTACCACCATGTTAGAATGGTCATCTCCTCCCACCATGTTAGAATTGTTATCTCCTTCCACAATGTTAGAATGGTCTCCTCCTCCTTCATGTTAGAATGGTCCTCTCCTCCCACCATGTTAGAATGGTCATCTCCTTCCACAATGTTAGAATGGTCATCTCCTCCCACTATGTTAGAATATGTCTCCTCCTCCCACCATGTTAGAATGGTCCTCTCCTCCCACCATGTTAGAATGGTCCTCTCCTCCCACCATGTTAGAATGGTCATCTCCTTCCAACATGTTAGAATGGTCCTCTCCTCCCACCATGTTAGAATGGTCATCTTCTTCCACAATGTTAGAGTGGTCTTCTCCTCTGGCCATGATAGAATGTTCTTCTTTTTCTCCTTGTTAGAATGTTCTTCTTCTCCGCCATTTTAGAATGGTCCTCTCCTCACACCATGTTAGAATGGTCTTCTCCACCTGCCATGTTAGAATGGTCTTCTCCTCCCACCATGTTAGAATGGTCCTCTCCTCCCACCTTGTTTGAATGGTCTTCTCTGGCCATGATAGAATGGTCTTTTCCTGCTCCAAGTTTAGAATATCCTTCTCCTCCCACCATGTTAGTATGGGCTTGTCTTCCCACCATGACAGAATGGTCCTCTCCTCCGTCATGTTGGAATGGACATCTCTTCTGGCCATGTTAGAGGAGTCTTTTCCTCCGCCTTGTTCGAATGGTCTTCTCCTTTGCCATGTTAGAATTTGCTTATTTTCCCACCATGATAGAATGGTTTTCTCATCCGCCATGTTAGAATGTTTCTCCTCCCGCCATGTTAGAATGGTCCTCTCGTCCCACCATATTAGAATGGTCTTCTTCTCCGCAATGTTAGAATGGTCTTCTCCTTTGCCATGTTAGAATATGCTTATTTTCCCACAACGATAGAATGGTTTTCTCATCCACCATGTTAGAATATGTTTCTCCTTCCACCATGTTAGAATGGTCCTCTCCTCTGACCCTTGGCCCAAATGAAGCCATGTTACAATCTTCTTTGGGAGACTGGTTATTGTTTGGAATTTCGGATCACTGACGTTCCCAAAGTAAACTGCCTGTAACTCAGGCCCAGAAGCTAGGATATGCATATAATTGGTAGCATTGGATAGAACACTTTGATGTTTCTAAAACTGTTAAAATAATGTCTGTGAGTATAACATAACTGATATGGCAGGCAAAAAAACGAGGAGAATCCATCCGGAAATTTTTTTTTTTGAGGTCACAGGCCATTCCAATGCTAGTCTATGGGCAATTCAAAAGAAGTCCTCCCAGATTGCAGTTCCTATGGCTTCCACTAGATGTCAACAGTCTTTGGAAAGGGTTTCAGGCTTGTTTTTTTGAAAAATGAGCAAGTAGTTGTAGTTTTTCCAAGATTTGTTTGTATGCATGTTGAACGAGTGGATTACTGAATCAAGCGCACCAACTAAACAGACATTTTTGGGATATAAAGGACTTTATCGAACAAAACAACCATTCATTGTGTAGCTGGGACCCGTGGGATTGCAAACAAGTGATTTATTTAATCACTATTTGTGATTTTGTGACGCCTGTGCTGGTTTGAAAAAGTATTTTGATGTGGGGCGCTGTTAAGCTTTTAAATGATGTATGACACTTGTATTTTCATGAATGTTTAAAATTATGATTTTTGTATTTTGAACTGAGCGCTCTGCAATTTCACCGGATGTTGTCGTAGGTGTCCTGCTAGCGGTTCATGCACCCAAACAGGCTACAATGATTTCCTCCTTCGCCATGTTAGAAATGTCCTCTCCTCTGGCCTCTGGCCCACATTGAACCATCTTCTGTAACACTGACTCATCAATATGACATTCCTGGGTTCAAATACTATTGGTTTCCTTTCAAAGTAGAAATGTTGCCCATTTATCCACTCTATACAGACTTAATCAAAACCTCTTAAAGTATAATCAAGTCACTTCAGCTATTTAAAAGAAAACAAACACTTTTTAAACACAGTCCCTGTCACATGCTCTGCTTATTGAGAATAGTTATTTCATGTTTCATTTCTCATTACTCGGTTTCTCACTAATGAATTATCTGGTTGAATGAACACATTGTGGAGCCAAACAGTACTGGAGCTAAGATGAAAAATATCTGAGTTGTAAGTTGTATAACTATGACGTGTTATGTTACACTGAAATATTGAATAACAACCTTGTGATTTTTTAAAAGTATTTACAAGGTTTATTGTTAACGGGAAGATAATCCAGTTCTACATAAGTCAAATAAAATCAATCAAATACAATTTTTATTCATCACATGCTTCGTAAACAACATGTGTAAACTAACAATGACATGCTTAATTATGGGCACTTACAAACAATGCAGAGAGAAAGAAAATAGAGAAATAATAGAAAAGTAATATCACTTAATAATGAATGTAATTATAGATACACAATGAGTAATGATAACTTGGCTATATACACGGGTACCAGTACCCAGTTGATGTTTAGGGGTACCATGTCACGGTTAAAAGGATCAGGAGACAGGCACAGGAACGGGGTAATAGGGGATTTTATTTCCCAAATTACAGCGTGAAGTGTAAAGGCACAGGGACAAAGACCAAACAAACACATGTACAAAACACAGGGTAGAAACCCAAACAAAAGAGAGAGGAGTATCTAGAATATATAACACAAGTACACAATGATTAACACGAGACCCGTAATCATCTGCACAATATACATGGCATGAATGCCAAAACACAGCACAGGTACTCACACGACCAACAGACATTGGAACAAGAACTTCCGACGCCGACAGAGATGGCCGCCTCGCTTCGCGTTCCTAGGAAACTATGCAGTTTTTTGTTTTTTTACGTGTTATTTCTTACATTAGTACCCCAGCTCATCTTAGGTTTCATTACATACAGTCGAGAAGAACTACTGAATATAAGATCAGCATCAACTCACCATCAGTACTACCAAGAATATGTTTTTCGCGACGCGGATCCTGTGTTCTGCCTTACAAACAGGACAACTGAGTGGATTCCATGCAGCGACCCAAAAAAAAAACAACTCCGAAAAAGAGGGAAACGAGGCGGTCTTCTGGTCAGACTCCGGAGACGGGCACATCGTGCACCACTCCCTAGCATTCTTCTTGCCAATGTCCAGTCTCTTGACAACAAGGTTGATGAAATCCGAGCAAGGGTAGCATTCCAGAGGGACATCAGAGACTGTAACGTTCTTTGCTTCACGGAAACGTGGCTCACTGGAGAGACTCTATCCGAAGCGGTGCAGCCAACGGGTTTCTCCACACATCGCGCAGACAGAAACAAACAACTTTCTGGTAAGAAGAGGGGCGGGGGCGTATGCCTTATGACTAACATGACATGGTGTGATGAAAGAAACATACAGGAACTCAAATCCTTCTGTTCACCTGATTTAGAATTCCTCACAATCAAATGTAGACCGCATTATCTACCAAGAGAATTCTCTTCGATTATAATCACAGCCGTATATATCCCCCCCCAAGCAGACACATCGATGGCTCTGAACGAACTTTATTTAACTCTTTGCAAACTAGAAACCATTCATCCGGAGGCTGCATTCATTGTAGCTGGGGATTTTAACAAGGCTAATCTGAAAACAAGACTCCCTAAATTTTATCAGCATATCGATTGCGCAACCAGGGGTGGAAAAACCTTGGATCATTGTTACTCTAACTTCCGCAACGCATATAAGGCCCTGCCCCGCCCCCCTTTCGGAAAAGCTGACCACGACTCCATTTTGTTGATCCCTGCCTACAGACAGAAACTAAAACAAGAGGCTCCCACGCTGAGGTCTGTCCAACGCTGGTCCGACCAAGCTGACTCCACACTCCAAGACTGCTTCCACCACGTGGACTGGGACATGTTTCGTATTGCGTCAGACAACAACATTGACGAATACGCTGATTCGGTGTGTGAGTTCATTAGAACGTGCGTTGAAGATGTCGTTCCCATAGCAACGATTAAAACATTCCCTAACCAGAAACCGTGGATTGATGGCAGCATTCGCGTGAAACTGAAAGCCCGAACCACTGCTTTTAATCAGGGGAAGGTGTCTGGTAACATGACCGAATACAAACAGTGCAGCTATTCCCTCCGCAAGGCTATCAAACAAGCTAAGCGTCAGTACAGAGACAAAGTAGAATCTCAATTCAACGGCTCAGACACAAGAGGCATGTGGCAGGGTCTACAGTCAATCACGGACTACAGGAAGAAATCCAGCCCAGTCACGGACCAGGATGTCCTGCTCCAATGCAGACTAAATAACTTTTTTGCCCGCTTTGAGGACAATACAGTGCCACTGACACGGCCTGCAACGAAAACATGCAGTCTCTCCTTCACTGCAGCCGAGGTGAGTAAGACATTTAAACGTGTTAACCCTCGCAAGGCTGCAGGCCCAGACGGCATCCCCAGCCGCGCCCTCAGAGCATGCGCAGACCAGCTGGCCGGTGTGTTTACGGACATATTCAATCAATCCCTATACCAGTCTGCTGTTCCCACATGCTTCAAGAGGGCCACCATTGTTCCTGTTCCCAAGAAAGCTAAGGTAACTGAGCTAAACGACTACCGCCCCGTAGCACTCACTTCCGTCATCATGAAGTGCTTTGAGAGACTAGTCAAGGACCATATCACCTCCACCCTACCTGACACCCTAGACCCACTCCAATTTGCTTACCGCCCAAATAGGTCCACAGACGATGCAATCTCAACCACACTGCACACCGCCCTAACCCATCTGGACAAGAGGAATACCTATGTGAGAATGCTGTTCATTGACTACAGCTCGGCATTCAACACCATAGTACCCTCCAAGCTCGTCATCAAGCTCGAGACCCTGGGTCTCGACCCCGCCCTGTGCAACTGGGTACTGGACTTCCTGACGGGCCGCCCCCAGGTGGTGAGGGTAGGCAACAACATCTCCTCCCCGCTGATCCTCAACACTGGGGCCCCACAAGGATGCGTTCTGAGCCCTCTCCTGTACTCCCTGTTCACCCACGACTGCGTGGCCACGCACGCCTCCAACTCAATCATCAAGTTTGCGGACGACACAACAGTGGTAGGCTTGATTACCAACAACGACGAGACGGCCTACAGGGAGGAGGTGAGGGCCCTCGGAGTGTGGTGTCAGGAAAATAACCTCACACTCAACGTCAACAAAACTAAGGAGATGATTGTGGACTTCAGGAAACAGCAGAGGGAACACCCCCCTATCCACATCGATGGAACAGTAGTGGAGAGGGTAGCAAGTTTTAAGTTCCTCGGCATACACATCACAGACAAACTGAATTGGTCCACTCACACAGACAGCATTGTGAAGAAGGCGCAGCAGCGCCTCTTCAACCTCAGGAGGCTGAAGAAATTTGGCTTGTCACTAAAAGCACTCACAAACTTCTACAGATGCACAATCGAGAGCATCCTGGCGGGCTGTATCACCGCCTGGTACGGCAACTGCTCCGCCCTCAACCGTAAGGCTCTCCAGAGGGTGGTGAGGTCTGCACAACGCATCACCGGGGGCAAACTACCTGCCCTCCAGGACACCTACACCACCCGATGTCACAGGAAGGCCATAAAGATCATCAAGGACATCAACCACCCGAGCCACTGCCTGTTCACCCCGCTATCATCCAGAAGGCGAGGTCAGTACAGGTGCATCAAAGCTGGGACCGAGAGACTGAAAAACAGCTTCTATCTCAAGGCCATCAGACTGTTAAACAGCCACCACTAACATTGAGTGGCTGCTGCCAACACACTGACACTGACTCAACTCCAGCCACTTTAATAATGGGAATTGATGGGAAATGATGTAAATATATCACTAGCCACTTTAAACAATGCTACCTTATATAATGTTACTTACCCTACATTATTCATCTCATATGCATACGTATATACTGTACTCTATATCATCGACTGTATCCTTATGTAATACATGTATCACTAGCCACTTTAAACTATGCCACTTTGTTTACATACTCATCTCATTTGTACATACTGTACTCGATACCATCTACTGTATCTTGCCTATGCTGCTCTGTACCATCACTCATTCATATATCCTTATGTACATATTCTTTATCCCCTTACACTGTGTACAAGACAGTAGTTTTGGAATTGTTAGTTAGATTACTGTTGGTTATTACTGCATTGTCGGAACTAGAAGCACAAGCATTTCGCTACACTCGCATTAACATCTGCTAACCATGTGTATGTGACAAATAAAATTGGATTTGATTTGATTTGATTTGATTTTTTAATCGACAGGACAATGGTGAACAAAGGGCACACTTCTACAATTACTAATGAAATGGAATAGGTGCCAGGTGTGCGTAATGGCAGTTCTGGAGGGATCTATGACATGCTAGGTCATTTTTTGAAGATATGGACATATAGCTAGGAATGTAGGCCCAGATTCTGACACAGTTAAGCGGGCATAAATGGAATGTATTTATGCACTTTTTGCTCTATGTGTATTCTGACCTGGAATTCAAGCAAGAAAGGTGACATTTCTTAAGTCGGAATCTGACCCAAAGTGACTAGGCAACAGGATAGATAATACACAGTATCAGGAGCATTTGTGAGTCAAAAAAGTGTGTGGAAATAGTAGTCAACACATATAGTCCAGGTAGCTATTTGGTTAACTATTTAATTAACTATTTAGCAGTCTTATGGCTTGGGGGTAGAGGTTCTGAGATTAAGGCCAGTATTCAATCAGCTCATTATTAAACTGCTGTAACCCACAATGGCATAGCATATTATTGGTTTTGTTAAAGGAAAAAAAGGATTCTGCCAGTCCGTGGTGAGTAATCGCAGTCCTGGTGTCCAGAAGTTATTTTCGGTCATAAGATTCAGTAGTGGCAACATTATGTACAAAATAAGTAAAAAAAACAAGTTACAGACAACGCAAATAAATAAACACGCAAAAAAACTAAATCAGTTGGGGACATGTAGAAAGTCAGCCTTCTTCTCTGTCATTTTTCTGGCGCTAACACTTGCCTTACTGACATTAACTTTGTTGATAGCTGCTTTATTGGGGAAAGTTGTGCTTAATATAACTGTGAGATGTGGTTGTTTTACCTAGCTACCTTAAAGGGCAATTCCACCACTTTTCAACCTCATATTCATTATCTCCAGCACTACACCAGTGTCTACATATGTGAAAACGGCACATTTCTACGATTTGTGGTTAAAAAGATAAGAAGAAATGTCCTAAAATGTTTCTGTAAAAATTTCTGTAGGATTAAAAGTAAGAAAAACCCACATCATCACAAATCTAACGGTGCTTGAAAATCACTTTAAAAAAAATCACTTTTGATGATATCATCGGGTAGAACTTTTTAACTGTATTTCTTTCTTCAAAATGTAGAAATGCGCCATTTTCACATACTGTATGTACACAAAAAATTAGCTAGTGTTACCTAGTGTTGTTTTCAGTGTAACATTTCTAGTGTGGATTCAAGAGTTAATAACCAGTGATTTTTTTTTATTGTTTGTTTCAATATCTATGTTTTTGCACAAAGTAGATGTCCTAACAGACTTGCCAAAACTATAGTTTGTAAACAAGAAAGTTGACTCTAACCTAAGTGTATGTAAACTTCCGACTTCAACTGTACTAGATCAATGATAGTTCTAAAAGGTTCTAGATAAATGTTAGTTCTAAAGATACTAGATAAATGATAGTTCTAAAGGGTACTAGATCAATTATAGTTCTAAAGGGTACTAGATCAATTATAGTTCTTAAAGATACTAGATAAATGATAGTTCTAAAAGGTTCTAGATAAATGTTGGTTCTAAAGATACTAGATAAATGATCGTTCTAAAAGGTTCTAGATAAATGTTGGTTCTAAAGATACTAGATAAATGATAGTTCTAAAAGGTTCTAGATAAATGATAGTTCTAAAAGGTTCTAGAATAAAGCATGATGGAAGTCTGTCTCCTGGCCTGACCCATGTCTGTTTCTCTGGGCTTGTCTGTTGAGTTGAAAGGCTAGGGTCGGCCTCGGTTGATTCATAATGGTTTCCTGGAACATGGTTTCCTGGAACATGGTTTCCTGGAAAAAAGCTCTGTGCCGGTTATGTGTGACTTATGAACTGGACAATGTGTACAGAAGACAATCAGCTTGCATAGCAAATCATAAAATAGCTTCAATGCAGTTACATCACCTTAAACAGGTCAACATTCACAAGGCCGCAGGGCCAGACGGATTACCAGAACGTGTACTGTGAGCACCCGCTGACAAACTGGCAAGTGTCTTCAATTACATTTTCAACCTCTCCCTGTCCGAGTCCGTAACACCAACATGTTTCAAGCACACCACTATAGTTCAAGTGCCCAAGAACACTAAGGTAACCTGCCTAAATGACTGCCAACCTGTAGCACTCATGTCTGTAGCCATGAAGTGCTTTGAAAGGCTGGTCATGACTCACACCATTATCCCAGAAACCTTATACCCACTTCAATTTGCATACCGCCCCAACTGATCCACAGATGATGCAATCTCTATTGCACTCCACACTGCCCTTTCCCACCTGGACAAAAGGAAGACCTATGTGAGAATGTTGTTCATTGACTACAGCTCAGCGTTCAACACCATTGTGCCCTCAAAGCTCATCAATAAGCTAAGGACCCTGGGACTAAACACCTCGCTCTGCACCTGGATTCTGGACATCCTGACGGGCCACCCCCAGGTGGTAAGGGTAGGTAACAACACATCCGCCACACTGATCCTCAACACAGGGGCCAATCAGGGGTGCGTGCTCGGTCCCATCCTGTGCTCCCTGGTCACTCATGACTGCATGGCCAGGCACAACTCCAACACCATCATTAAGTTTTCCGATGACACAACAGTGGTAGGCCTGATCACCGACAACGACGAGATAGCCTATAGGGAGGAGGTCAGAGACGAGGCCATTTGGTGCCAGGACAACAACCTCTCCCTCAACTTGATCAAGACAAAGGAGATGATTGTGGACTTCAGGAAAAAGAGGACCGAGCATGTCCAGATTCTCATCGACAGGGCTGCAGTGAAGCAGGTTGAGAGCTTCAAGTTCCTTAGTGTCCCCATCATCAACAAACTAACATGGTCCAAGCACACCAAGACATGAAGAGGACATAACAAAACCTTTTGCCCATCAGGAGACATCAGGAGAAAAGATTTGTTATGGGTCCTCAGATTCTCTAAAGTTTCTACAGCTGCACCATCAAGAGCATCCTGTCTGGTTGCATTACTGCCTGGAATGGCAACTGCTCGGTCTCCGACCACAAGGCACGACAGAGGGTAGTGCGAACGGCTCAGTACATAACTTGGGCCAAGCTTCGTGCCATTCAGGACCTCTATACCAGGTGGTGTCAGAGTAAGGCCCTTCAAATTGTCAAAGACTCCAGCCACCCAAGTCATAGACTGTTCCCTCTGCTACCGCACGGCAAACGGTACCGGAGCGCCAAGTCTAGGTCCAAGAGGCTTCTAAACAGATTCTACCCCAAGCCATAAGGCTCCTGAACATCTAATCAAATGGATACCCAGACTATTTGCATTGTTGCAACTCTCTGTTGTTATCATCTACAGTGCCTTGCGAAAGTATTCGGCCCCTGCGACCTTTTGCCACATTTCAGGTTTCAAACATAAAGATATAAAAATGTATTTTTTTGTGAAGAATCAACAACAAGTGAGACACAATCATGAAGTGGAACGACATTTATTGGATATTTCAAACTTTTTTAACAAATCAAAAAATGAAAAATTGGGCGTGCAAAATTATTCAGCCCCTTTACTTTCAGTGCAGCAAACTCTCTCCAGAAGTTCAGTGAGGATCTCTGAATGATCCAATGTTGACCTAAATGACTAATGATGATAAATACAATCCACCTGTGTGTAATCAAGTCTCCGTATAAATGCACCTGCACTGTGATAGTCTCAGAGGTCCGTTAAAAGCGCAGAGAGCATCATGAAGAACAAGGAACACACCAGGCAGGTCCGAGATACTGTTGTGAAGAAGTTTAAAGCCGGATTTGGATACAAAAAGATTTCCCAAGCTTTAAACATCCCAAGGAGCACTGTGCAAGCGATAATATTGAAATGGAAGGAGTATCAGACCACTGCAAATCTACCAAGACCTGGCCGTCCCTCTAAACTTTCAGCTCATACAAGGAGAAGACTGATCAGAGATGCAGCCAAGAGGCCCATGATCACTCTGGATGAACTGCAGAGATCTACAGCTGAGGTGGGAGACTCTGTCCATAGGACAACAATCAGTCGTATATTGCACAAATCTGGCCTTTATGGAAGAGTGGCAAGAAGAAAGCCATTTCTTAAAGATATCCATAAAAAGTGTCGTTTAAAGTTTGCCACAAGCCACCTGGGAGACACACCAAACATGTGGAAGAAGGTGCTCTGGTCAGATGAAACCAAAATTGAACTTTTTGGCAACAATGCAAAACGTTATGTTTGGCGTAAAAGCAACACAGCTGAACACACCATCCCCACTGTCAAACATGGTGGTGGCAGCATCATGGTTTGGGCCTGCTTTTCTTCAGCAGGGACAGGGAAGATGGTTAAAATTGATGGGAAGATGGATGGAGCCAAATACAGGACCATTCTGGAAGAAAACCTGATGGAGTCTGCAAAAGACCTGAGACTGGGATGGAGATTTGTCTTCCAACAAGACAATGATCCAAAACATAAAGCAAAATCTACAATGGAATGGTTCAAAAATAAACATATCCAGGTGTTAGAATGGCCAAGTCAAAGTCCAGACCTGAATCCAATCGAGAATCTGTGGAAAGAACTGAAAACTGCTGTTCACAAATGCTCTCCATCCAACCTCACTGAGCTCGAGCTGTTTTGCAAGGAGGAATGGGAAAAAAAATTCAGTCTCTCGATGTGCAAAACTGATAGAGACATACCCCAAGCGACTTACAGCTGTAATCGCAGCAAAAGGTGGCGCTACAAAGTATTAACTTAAGGGGGCTGAATAATTTTGCACGCCCAATTTTTCAGATTTTGATTTGTTAAAAAAGTTTGAAATATCCAATAAATGTCGTTCCACTTCATGATTGTGTCCCACTTGTTGTTGATTCTTCACAAAAAAATACAGTTTTATATCTTTATGTTTGAAGCCTGAAATGTGGCAAAAGGTCGCAAAGTTCAAGGGGGCCGAATACTTTCGCAAGGCACCGTATGCAGTCACTTTAATAACACTACCTACATGTACATATGACCTCAACTAACTGGTGGCCCCGCACATTGACTCTGTACCGATGCCCCCCTGTATATCGTCTTGCTATTGTTATTTTACTGGTGCTCTTTTTATCAAATTTTATTTTTATTTAACTTTTATTTAGCTAGGCAATTCAGTTAAGAACAAATTCTTATTTTCAATGACGACCTACCAAAAGGCAAAAGGCCTCCTTAAGAATAAGAATTTGTTCTTAACTGACTCGCCTAGTTAAATAAAGGTTAAATATAATGTAATAAAAAAACAAATGACATGAAGATAGAGACAACAATACATCGCACAAACCAGCCACAACTGTCAGTAAGAGTGTCCATGATTAAGTCTTTGAATGAAGAGATTGAGATAAAACTGTCTAGTTTGAGTGTTTGTTGCAGCTCGTTCCAGTTACTAGCTGCAGAACGGGTGTTGTATGTGGAGGATGAGGGCTGCAGTAGATATCTCAGATAGGGGGAAGTGAGACCTAAGAGGGTTTTATAAATATGCAACGGGTATACAGAGATGACCAGTTTACAGAGGAGTTTAGAGTGCAGTGATGTGTCCTATAAGGAGCATTGGTGGCAAATCTGATGGCCGAGTGGTAGGAGCATCTAGCCACTCAAGAGCACCCTTTCCTGCAGATCTATAAATTATGTCTCCTTAACATAGCACGGGTACGATGGTCATCTGAATCAGGGTTAGTTTGTCAGCTGGGGTGAAAGAGGAGCGATTACAATAGAGGAAACCAAGTCTAGATTTAACTTTAGCCTGCTTTGATATGTGCTGAGAGGACAGTGCACCGTCTAGCCATACTCCCAAGTACTTGTATGAGGTGACTATCTCAAGCTCTAAACCCTCAGAGGTAGTAATAACACCTGTGGAAAGAGGGGCATTCTTCTTACCAAACCACATGACCTTTGTTTTGGAAGTGTTCAGAACAAGGTTCAGGGTAGAGAAAGCTTGTTGGACACTAAAAAAGCTTTGTTGTAGAGCATTTTACACAATATCCAGGGAGGGGCCAGCTGAGTGTAAGACTGTATCATCTGCATATAAATGGGTGAGAGAGCTTCCTACTGCCTGAGCTTTGTTGTTGATGTAAATTGAGAGGAGCGTGGTGTCTAGGATCGAGCCTTGGGGTACTCCCTTGGTGACAGGCAGTGGCTGAAACAGCAGAATTTTAAAACTTTATACCATGCACTCTTTGAGAGAGGTAGTTAGCAAACCAGGCCAAAGACCCCTCAGAGACACCAATACTCCTTAGCAGGCCCACAAGAATGGAATGATCTTCCGTATCAAAAGCTTTGGCCATGTCAATATAAATAGCAGCACAATATTGCTTAGAATAAAGGGCAATGGTAACATCATGAAGGTTGCAGTGACACATCCATAACCTGAGTGGAAACCAGATTGCATAACAGAGAGAATACTATAGACATCAAGAAAGCCAGTTCATTATTGACAAGTTTTTCCAACACTTTTGATAAACAGGGAAAAATAGAAATAGGTCTATAACAGCTAGGATGAGCTTGATCTCCCCTTTAAATAAAGGAAAAACTGTGACTGCCTTCAAAGCAATGATTAATTACTTGTTACTTTTATTTCTTATTCGTATTTTTTTTAAACTGCATTGTTTGTTAGGGGCTCGTAAGTAAGCATTTCACTGTTTGGCACATGTGACTAATAACATTTGATTTGATTGATTTGATTTGTAAGGTATTAAAATCCTTAAGAGTTTATTGACGCACCTGAGAGTCAATCTTACTTACATTATAAAGAAATCCCCCTCATAATCCGTCAGTTTAAGCGAAGAGATATGAGGTTTTCAGTGGGCTGTATCTCAATCCACCACATCCGCCTATGTCGGCCTTCTGCATCTGCGGTGGAAGGTGGCCGAGCTACATTGATGTTTGTCAGACAGTGAGACAAAAATGGGTGTTCTCATGAAAACGTCTGTAGATATTAAACCTTCATCTGAAGGTAACCCATACAAACGAATGGAAGTATGGAGGTAGTTTTGCGTCAATAAAAATAAGGGGTTAAATATGTATGAAAAAGACAACTATTTCCTGAGCTTTCTTATATCTCCTAGATATAGGACACACATGAAAAACGTATTCACTACACACTGAAGGGTTAGAGCTATACTATACTACACACTGAAGGGTTAGAGGTATATTAAACTACACACTGAAGGGTTAGAGTTATACTCTACTACACACTGAAGGGTTAGAGTTGTACTATACTACACTCTGAAGGGTGAGAGTTATACTATACTACACTCTGAAGGGTTAGAGGTATATTAAACTACACACTGAAGGCTTAGAGGTATATTAAACTACACACTGAATGGTTAGAGGTATATTAAACTACACACTGAAGGGTTAGAGTTATACTATACTACACACTGAAGGGTTAGAGTTATACTATACTACACACTGTAACCAACAAGTAACCATTTTTATCTATCAAAAAGGTAGAGGTCAAAATTTTGACCCTGTTTTCAATACCTTACCTTGTGAGGATAATGCCACTGAGCCTTTTCTATTTTTTTGTTTGAAAACGTATGGTTTGATTGAAGAGGGCAGTCCATAGGTGCAGAGGATGGATATCAAGGATCACCCAATTTAGTATTTATACTCTGACAGGTATATGAACATCAATGATGCTTATAAACACTAAAGTCTGGTTGTGGATATTAATTTTTCTGAAACAATTCACTTCATTATAATTGAATTAGTATCGGGTATTCATAATTATATTACCCAATGAATAGGCTTCTATGCGCTGTGGCCTCAGGCGTTGTTGCCCAGCCAGGCCATGCATCATGTGTCACATGTTACCCATCATTAGAGGTCCAAAAAGCCTGTCATTGTTTGTTACATACAGTACACTACGGGTACACTATGGGGCTTAACCACATATAACGCTGCACCGGCTAGATAGAACAGCACACTCCGGTAAGACGAGGGGGGCGGTCTGTTTATATTTGTAAACATCAGCTGGTGCACGAAATCTAAGGAAGTCTCTAGATTTTGCTCGCATGAAGTAGAGTATCTTATGAAAAACTGCAGACCACACTATTTGCCAAGAGTTTTTATCTATACCTTTCGTGGCTGTTTATTTACAACCACAGACAGATGCTGGCACTAAGACCGCACTCAGTCAGCTGTATAAGGAAATACGCAAACAGGAAACTACTCACCCAGAGGCGGTGCTCCTAGTGGCCGGAGACTTTAATGCAGGGAAACTTAAATTAGTTCTACCTAATTTCTATCAACATATTAAATGTGCAACCAGACGGAAAAAAATTCAAGATCACCTGTACTCCACACACAGAGACATGTACAAAGCTCTCCCTCGCCCTCCATTTGGTAAATCTGGCCACAATTCTATCCTCCTGATTCCTGCTTACAAGCAAAAAATAAAGCAGGAACCACCAGTGACTCGGTCTATACAAAACTGGCAAGATGAAGCAGATGGTAAACTACAGGATTATTTTGCTATCACAGATCGGAACATGTTCCAGGATTCTTCCTATGGCTTTGAGGAGTACACCACATCAGTAATTGGCTTTATAAATAAGTGCATCGAGGACGTCGCCCCCACAGTGACTATACGTACATACCCCAACCAGAAGCCATGGATTACAGGCAACATTCGCACTGAGCTAGAGGGTAGAGCTGCCGCTTTCAAGGTCTCTAAACCGGGACTCTAACCCGGAAGCTTATAAGAAATCATGCGTCAATACAGGGCTAAGATTGAATCGTACTACACCGGCTTCGATGCTCGTCTTATGTGCCAGGGCTTGCAAACTGTTATAGACTACAAAGGGAAGCACAGCGCGAGCTGCCTAGTGATATGAGCCTACTAGACGAGCTAAATCACTTCTATGCTCGCTTTGAGGCAAGCAACACTGAGGCATGCATGAGAGCATCAGCTGTTCCGGACGACTGTGTGATCAAGCTCTCCATAGCCGACGTGAGTAAGACCTTTAAACAGGTCAACATACACAAGGCTGTGGGGCCAGACGGATTACCAGGACTTGTGCTCCGGGCATGTGCTGACCAACTGGCAAGTGTCTTCACTGACATTTTCAACATGTCCCTGATTGAGTCTGTAATACCAACATGTTTCAAGCAGACCACTATAGTCCCTAGGCCCAAGAACACAAAGGTAACCTGCCTAAATGACTACAGACTCATAGCACTCACGTCCGTAGCCATGAAGTGCTTTGAAAGGCTGGTAATGGCTCACATCAACACCATTATTCCAGAAACCCTAGACCCACTCCAATTTGCATACCGCCCAAACAGATCCACAGATGATGCAATCTATATTGCACTCCACACTGCCCTTTCCCACCTGGACAAAAGGAACACCTATGTGAGAATGCTATTAATTGACTACAGCTCAGCGTACAACACCATTGTGCCCTCAAAGCTCATCACTAAGCTAAGGATCCTGGGTCTAAACACCTCCCTCTGCAACTGGATCCTGGACTTCCTGATGGGCCACCCCCAGGTGGTGAGGTTAGGTAACAACACATCTGCCATGCTGATCCTCAACAC
This sequence comes from Oncorhynchus mykiss, assembly GCF_013265735.2. NCBI lineage: Eukaryota > Metazoa > Chordata > Actinopteri > Salmoniformes > Salmonidae > Oncorhynchus > Oncorhynchus mykiss. Next base: position 74,446,449 of record NC_048582.1, on the reverse strand, counting down.
TCAGGGGTACGTGCTCGGTCCCCTCCTATACTCCCTGTTCACCCATGACTGCATGGCCAGGCATGACTCCAACACCATCATTACGTTTGCAGATGACACAAAAATAGTTGGCCTGATCAACGACAACGACGAGATAGCCTATAGGGAGTAGGTCAGAGATGTGGCCTGTAGTGCCAGAATAACAACCTATCCCTCAATGTAACCAAGACTTAGGAGGTGATTGTGGACTACAGGGAAAGGAGGAGCGAGCATGCCCCCATTATCATCAACGGGGCTGTAGTGGAGCAGGTTGAGAGCTTCAAGTTCCTTGGTGTCCACATCAACAACAAACGAGAATGGTTCAACCACACCAAAACAATCATGAAGAGGGCACGCTCCTCAGTAAACAAAAAATATTTGGCATGGGTCCTCAGATCCTCAAAAGGATTTATACAGCTGCAACATCGAGAGCATCCTAACTGGTTGCATCACTGCCTGGTACGGCAAATGCTCGGCCTCCGACCGCAAGGCACTACAGAGGGTATTGCGTACGGCCCAGTACATCACTGGGGCTAAGCTGCCTGCCATCCATGGCCTGTGCACCAGGCGGTGCGAGCAAAATCTAGAGACTTCCTTCGATTTCGTGCACCAGCTGAGGCTATAGCCTATCTACTGTATATAGCCTCTCTACTGTATATAGCATCAATACTGTATATAGCCTCTCTACTGTATATAGCCTCTACTGTATATATCCTCTCTACTGTATATAGCCTCTCTACTGTATATAGCCTCTCTACTTCATATAACCTCTCTAATTGTACATAACCTGTCTACTGTATATAGCCTCTCTACTGTATATAGCATCAATACTGTTAGTCTCGATACTGTAAATAACCTCTCTACTGTATATAGCCTGTCTACTGTATGTAGCCTCTACCGTATATAGCATCAATACTGTTAAAGCCTCGCTACTGTATATAAACTCTTTACTGTATATAGCCTCTCTACTGTATATAGCCTCTCTACTGTATATATCCTCTCTACTGTATATAGCCTTTCTACTGTATGTAGCCTCTCCTGTATATAGCATCAATACTGTTAAAGCCTCTCTACTGTATATAGCCTGTCTACTGTATGTAGCCTCTCTACTGTATATAGCATCAATACTGTATATAGCCTCTCTACTGTATGTAGCCTCTGCTGTATATAGCATCAATACTGTTAAAGCCTCTCTACTGTTTATAGCCTCTCTACTGTTTATAGCCTCTCTACTGTATGTAGCCTCTCTACTGTATGTAGCCTCTACTGTATATAGCATCAATACTGTTAAAGCCTCTCCACTGTATATAGGCTCTCTACTGTATATAGCCTCTCTACTGTATATAGCCTCTCTACTCTATATAACCTCTCTACTGTACATGGCCTCTCTACTGTATATAGCCTCTACTGTATATAGCCTATATTGTATATAGACTCTCTACTGTATATAGCCTCTCTACTGTATATAGCCTCTCTACTGTATATAGCATCTACTGTATATAGCCTCTACTGTATATAGCATCAATACTGTTAAAGCCTCGTTACTGTTTTTCACTGTCTTTTTTACTGTTGTTTTTTTTTCTTTACTTAACTATTGTTCACCTAATACCTTTTTTTTTACTTAAAAAATTTATTTGCACTGTTGGTTAGAGCCTGTAAGTAAGCATTGTATTGTATTGTACCTGTTGTATTCGGTGCACGTGACAAATTGACTTTGATTTACGTATATGATAGAGTATACATTTAACAGACACTCTTATTCAGAGCGATTTACAGTAGTGAGTGCATAGATTTTCGTACTGGTCCCCCCGTGGGAATTGTACCCACAACCCTGACATTACAAGTGCCATGCTCTTCCAAGTGAGCAACACAGGATATGTAGTATATGTAGTTTTATTCAAGTAACTAACTTGAAGTCCTGCAGGCTCCATTCAAGCTATCATTAAGGAAATACTGTTGAGCAGTCTTGTGTAGCTAATTTGTTTAATTTGGTTCATTTGTCATTTTTTTGTCAACAGTCTACACAAAGTACTCTGTAATTCCAAAGTGGAAGAAAATGTGAAAATTTTAATGAATGAAAAATTAAATATATACTGTATGTTAGAAACACATTTGGCAGCGATTACAGCTGTGCTGTTACGGTTTTCTTCTGGTGAAAGAGAGGAGGACCAAAATGCAGCGTGGTTATCTTTATACATCTTTAATAAAATATGAAAAATACAAACAATATACAAAACAAGAAACGTGAAAAACCGAAACAGCCCTATCTGGTGCAACAAACACAGAGACAGGAACAATCACCCATGAAATACTCAAAGAATATGGCTGCCTAAATATGGTTCACAATCAGAGACAACGATAAACACCTGCCTCTGATTGAGAACCACTCTAGGCAACCATAGACTTACCTAGAATACTATACTAAACACAACCCCATCAATCTACAAAACCCCTAGACAAGACAAACACATAATCACCCATGTCGCGTGACATGTGCATTATTTTCTAAATACTTCACGCTCTGTCAAATTTGTTTAAGATCATTGCTCAACAGTAATTTTCAAGTCTTGCTATAGATTTTCAATCAGATTCAAATCCACACTGTAAATAGACTACTCAAACATTCACTGTCTTCTTGGTGCGAGACTCTAATCGCTCATAAGAAATCTCACTGTGCCCTCGAACGAACCATCAAACAGGCAAAGCATCAAAACAGGACTAAGAACGAATCCTAAGACACCGGCTCTGACGCTCGTTGGATGTGTCAGGGATTGCAAATGATCACCGACTACAAAGGTAAACCCATATGCGAGCTGCACAGTGACGCGAGCCTACCAGATGAGCTAAATGCCTTCTATACTCGTTTTGAAGCTAGTAACACTGAACCATGCATGAGAGCACCAACGGTTCCGGACAACTGTGTGATCATGCTCTCCGTAGCTGATGTGAGTGGGAACTTTAAACAGGTTAACATTCACAAGGCCACCGGACCAGACAGATTACCAGGATGTGTACTCAGAGCATGCGCTGACAAGCTGGCTAGTGTCTTGACTGACATTTTCAACCTCTCCCTGACCCAGTCTGTAATACCTACATGTTTCAAGTAGACAACCATCGTCCTTGTGTCCAAGAACGCCAAGGTAACCTGTCTAAATGACTATGAATTCACTGCTCTACTGAAGGACCTTACAGAAAATTATGTCTAATTATCTCAAGCTGGGCCTTTGATGCTAGTTACTACTTCACAGCAGGGCTGTTTAAAAATAAAAAATAGGGCTGTTTTAAAAATACAAATTTGAAATAATCCAAGGGGAGTGAATATATATGATAGTCACTGACTAGATTGACTTTATGGTAAATACATTTGAGACATGATTTTGCAAACCCCAATCTTCCTCATTCTAAAACATGATGCTGCATTTGGATTGTTCTGAAATAATTATTTATTTGTTTCCTTTGTACACCAAAGTACCAAATAATACTAAAATAAATCCATGACTTGAATGAATTGCTTCATGAGGTGTCTTGTCTGTGTAGAACATGAACAAACCAGGATCTCTGTGCTCCCTGCAGCAAGTTAGTCTACGTGTTGAGCTACCAAACCAGGATCTCTCTGCTCCCTACAGGAAGTTAGTCTATGTGTTGAGCTACCAAACCAGGATCTCTCTGCTCCCTACAGGAAGTTAGTCTACGTGTTGAGCTACGTCGATGAGCTGGAGGAGAACGTATCATATTGTTGAAACAGAGCAACATAGAGGAGGGTCGATGAGCCGGAGGAGCATGTATCATATCGTTGAAACAGAGCAATGCAGAGGAGAGAGAGGAGGATCCCTCGTCATCTATTGATACATCCAGTAATGCTGTCATTCCCTGTTCCATCCATCGGACCTGCTGGCAGTCTCTCCTCGCGCTAGAATCATTGCTAAATCAAGCACTGGCAAGCTGCTATACTGGCTACCGGCTATAGCGGATTCAATCCAGCTTCAGCAAGCATCATGCAGCCCGAAGGTGAGCGCTCCACAAATTACATTTTATGGATACTGCCCACTGGGCACAAACTGGTTGAAGCAATGTAGTTTCAAAGATTTTGTCAATATATTGTGACTTGGAATCTTCATGGAAAATAAATTGATTTGAAAAAAATATTTAAATGGTGAAATTTCAACAGTAGGATAATGTCATCATTGTAACAAATTTTCAACATGAACAAACCTTAAAATACGTTACATTTGTACCTTTGAAACAATGTCAGATCTTCAATGTTATATCCACTATAAAAATTCACCAACTATAGGCTAGGCAGCAACTCCTACGGGATAATTGATCTATTATAGAGAGATCTATAGAGAATAATGTACTGGAGAGCTGATCTATTATAGAGAGATCTATAGAGAATAACGTATTGGAGAGTTGATCTATTATAGAGAGATCTATAGAGAATAACATACTGGAGAGTTGATCTATTATAGAGAGATCTATAGAGAATAATGTACTGGAGAGCTGATCTATTATAGAGAGATCTATAGAGAATAACATACTGGAGAGTTGATCTATTATAGAGAGATCTATAGAGAATAATGTACTGGAGAGTTGATCTATTATAGAGAGATCTATAGAGAATAACGTACTGGAGAGTTGATCTATTATAGAGAGATCTATAGAGAATAACGTACTGGAGAGTTGATCTATTATAGAGAGATCTATTGAGAATAATGTACTGGAGAGCTGATCTATTATAGAGAGATCTATTGAGAATAATGTACTGTTTGTAATGCTTTGCTCTATAACACGTCTCAGAACATGGTCATCAATATCATAGATTAGTTTGCTGATAATACAAAATATGACATTGTTTTAATAGTATCATTATTATGACTACACCATAGACACAAAGGTATGTCAACACCCCTTCAAATTAGTGGATTCGGCTTTTTCAGTAAGCTATTTCAGTAGTGGAGAGATTGACTTCATCACTACTTATATTTATGAGAGGTATTGACATGTTGAATGCACCGAGCTGTCTTTTTAAACTATTGGCACACAGCTCTGACACCCATGCGTACCCCACAAGACATGCCACAAGAGGTCTCTTCACAGTCCCCAAGTCCAGAACAGACTATGGGAGGCACACAGTAGTATATAGAGCCATGAGTACATGGAACTCTATTCCACATCAAGTAACTGATGCAGCAGTAAAATTAGATTTACAAAAACACCTTATGGAACGTTGAGGACTGAAGCGACACAAACATTGGCACAGACACATGCACACACGCGCACACACACGCGCACACACACAGACAAACACACACACACACACACACACACACACACACGATAACATACGCACTATACATTCACATGAATTTAGTACTGTAGATATGCCAGAGGTCACACAGTGTGTTGTGAAATCTGTGAATGTATTTTAATGTTTTTAAAATGGTATAAACTGCCTTAATTTTGCTGGACCCCAGGAAGAGTAGCTTCTGCTTTGGCAGGGAACTAATGGGGATCCATAATAAATACAAATACAAAAAATTGGCAGTAGAATGAATGGCCTTACTGGAGAGCTCAGTGACTTTCAATGTGGCACTGTCATGGGATGTTTCCAATTTCTGTCCTGCTAGAGCTGACCTGGTCAACTGGAAGTACTATGATTGTGAAGTGCAAACGTCTAGGAGCAACCACCACTCAGCCGCGAAGTGGTAGGCCACACAAGCTTACAGAACATGATCACCGAGTGCTGAAGCCTGTAGAGCGTAAAAATCGTCTGTCCTCAGTTGCAACACTCACTACTGAATACCAAACTGCCTCTGAAAGCAACATCAGGACAAGAACTGTTCAGTGAGAGCTTCATGAAATGCAGCCGCACACAAACCTAATATCACCAGGCGCAATGCCAAGCGTCTGCTGGAGTGGTGTAAAGCTCGCCACCATTGGACAATGGAGCAGTGGAAACGTGTTCTCTGGAGGGATGAATCACGCTGTTCTGGGGCTGTTTTTCATGGTTCAGGCTAGGCCCCTTAGTTCCATTGAAGGGAAATCTTAATGTACAGCATACACTTACATTCTAGACGATTCTGTGCTTCCACATTTGGGGAAGGCCCTTTCCCTAAGAGTTTCAGCATGACAATGCCCCTGCTCACAAAACAGGGTCTATCCAGAAATGGTTTGTCGAGATCGGTGTGGAAGAACTTGACTGGCCTGCACGGAGACCTGACCTCAACCCCATCAAACACCTTTGGGATGAATTGGAACACCGACTGCCAGCCAGGCCTAATCGCCCAACATCGGTGCCTGACCTCACTAATGCTCTTGTCGCTGAATGAAAGCAAGTCCCTGCAGCAATGTTCCAACATTTATTGGAAAAGCCTTCCCAGAAGACAGCATGGGGGTGGCAGGTAGCCTAGTGGTTAGAGTGTTGGACTAGTAACCGAAAGGTTGCAAGTTCGAATCCCTGAGCTGACAAGGTAAAAATCTGTTATTCTGCCCCTGAACAAGGCAGTTAACCCACTGTTCCTAGGCCATCATTAAAAATAAGAATTTGCTCTAAATTGGCTTGCCTAGTTAAATAAAGGTTAGAAAGAGTGGAGGATGTAGCAGCAAAGGGGGGACCAACTCCATATTAATGCTCATGATTTTGGAATGAGATGTTCAACGAGTAGATGTCCACATACCTTTGGTCATGTGGTGACGCAACTTGGATGTTGGCCCTCAAGCTCAACCTCTACAAAATGGAGCTGTTCTTCCTCCCAGGGAAGGCCTGCTCACTCTAAGACCTCTGATGAATGATTAACAACTCCACAGTATCATCATCAGATTGCAAAGAATCGTGACCCTGGACAACGACTTGTCATTCTCTGCAAACATCAATGCAGTAACTCGCTCCTGCAGGTTCATTCTCTACAACATTCGTCGAGCAAAACCCTTCCTCACAGTAAGCGTTGCAGGTCGTCTACCTTCTAGACTACTGCAACTCTCTGTTGGCTGGGCTCCCCTCTTGTTCTCTACCTTCTAGACTACTGCAACACTCTGTTGGCTGGGCTCCCTGTTTGTTCCATCAAACCTCTGCAACTTATCCAAACCTCAGAAGCCTGCTTTGTAATCAACCTTCCAAAGTTCTCCCGTCTCACACCGCTCCTCTGCTCACTCCATTAGCTTCCACAAACCCTACACCCCAACCCAAGTAATCTATCCTGACACCTATGGTCTCTTGGCCCTCCCAACCATACGGAAGGGCACCTCCCGCTCAACCCAGTCCAAGCTCTTCTTTGTCCTGGCACCCCAATGGTGTAACAAGCTTCCCAATAAAGTCTAAAGAATAGCAGAGTTCCTGCCTGCCAATCTTCTGAAAATGTCTGAAACACTACCTCTTTGAAATGTATCTTAAATAACTACCACAGAGTAAAGAAAGGTACTTATCTCTTCCTACAAGCACCGACTGATAAAGACTTTGTTGAGTGAAAATGTACTTTCTATGATTGTGATATGTTGCTGTTCACCTAGCTATCTGAAGATTAATGCACAAATAAGAGAGTCTGCTAAATGACTCAAATATCAAATGTAAGTAAATAATGATCAGTCATGAACACAGTCATTTCCTAACATGCTATTATCTCTGCTATGCAATAATAACTGTACAACCATCACTAACAGAGGACTTATTAAGGCCAGGATTCACTCAGATCAGCGGTAACCGCTGATAGATGAAAAAAACAATTGCTTATCATTGCCTTCTGTTTAGGCGATGTCAGAGGTGTAACTACGTCGGAGATGTCAAATTGGTGAGTGGCTACTCTTATGGCCTTTGTCAAGAAACCACACCTGACCTACAGTTGAAGTCGGAAGTTCTCATACATTTTACAATTTTACATACACTTAGGTTGGAGTCATTAAAACTCGTTTTTCAATCACTCCACAAATTTCTTGTTATTAAACAAACTATAGTTTTTGGAAGTCGGTTAGCACATCTATTTTGTGCATGACACAAGTCATTTTTCCAACAATTGTTTACAGACAGATTATTTCACTTAAAATTCACTGTTCCACAATTCCAGTGGGTCAGAAGTTTACATACACTAAGTTGACTGTGCCTTTAAATAGCTTGGAAAATACCAGAAAATTATGTCATGGCTTGAGAAGCTTCTGATAGGCTAATTGACATCATTTGAGTCAATTGGAGGTGTACCTGTGTATGTATTTCAAGGTCTACCTTCAAACTCAGTGCCTATTTGCTTGACATCATGGGAAAATGAAAGTAAATCAGCCAAGACCTCAAATAGATTTGTAGACTTCCACAAGTCTGGTTCATCCTTGAGAGCAATTTCCGAATGCCTGAAGGTACCACGTTCATCTGTACAAACAATAGTACGTAAGTATAAACACCATGGGACCACGCAGCCATCATACCGCTCAGGAATGAGACTCGTTCTGTTTCCTAGAGATGAATGTACTTTGGTGCGAAAAGTGCAAATCAATTCCAGAACAACAGCAAAGGACCTTGTGAAGATGCTGGAGGAAACAGTTACAAAAGTATCTACATCCACAGTAAGGCTATTAAGTTTATGTCTGGTAACAGTAATGTTAATGAATTACCGTCATGTGTTTTGAAGGACTCTGTTGCTGTAAATGACAAAACTGAAATGCTGAATTGTTTCAATGAGCACTTTGTATCATCTGGTAGGCTGTTTGATTCAGTGTCCTCTGTCTCTGTACAACCATGTGTGGATGAACCAGTGAGAGCTGGTCAAACGTTTAGCTTTTTGCCATTCTCAGTGCAGGTGGTACATAAAGCCCTCAAATCCTTAGATCAGAGAAAGCCTGCAGGTCCTGATCTTTTGGATCCCTGCTTTTTAAATCTGGCAGCTGATTTCATAGCTGAACCACTTACATCTCTGTTCAATCTAACCCTGGAATGTAATGAAATCAGCATTTGCCCTACCACTTTTAAAAGGGGGAGATCCAACTCTTTTAAATAATTATCGGTCAATCTCAAAGCTGTCACCCCTGGTGAAAATACTTGAAACCCTTGTAAGTGAACAGCTAAAATAGTTTTTTATTTACTAACTCTATTTTATCAATGTACCAATCGGGCTTCAGGAAGAAGCATAGCACAATTACAGCAGCCATGAAGGTTTTAAATGACATCACTGAAGCCATTGACAAAAAACAGCACTGTGTTTCACTTTTTATTGATCTCTCTAAGGCTTTTGATACAGTTGATCATGCTATACTAAGGCAGAGATTGTCAAGTGTATGTCTTTTGGAGCATGCAGTTGCATGGTTTGCTAACTATCTGTCTGATAGAACTCAGTGCACTCAATTTGATGGGCTTATGTCTGTTAAATTGTCTGTCTTGAAAGGTGAGCCCCAAGGCTCTGTACTTGGTCCTCTCTTATTCACTATTTATATAAATGATGTAGACAAAAATGTCCAAAATGCACAACTTCATTTTTATGCTGATGATACTGTTATTTACTGTTGTGCCTCGTCTCTTACAAAAGCTTTCCAGAACATGCAAACTGCTTTTTATACTGTTCAACATACCTTGTGTCAATTGAAGCTTATCCTCAATACTGACAAAACTAAACTAATGGTGTTTTCTAATGCAAGAAATAGGTTGTAACCTCATATAAATATCTTGGAATTTTAATTGATGACAGCCTCTCTTTTAAATTGCATATTCAACAACTTACAAAGAAATTGAAGCTGAAATTGGGATTTTATTTTAGGAATAAGGACTGTTTTTCTTTTGAAGCCAGAAGGAGGCTAGTATAAGCTACATTTATGCCTTTACTAGACTATGGGGATATTTTATATACTGTATGAATGCTTCCGCTCAGTATTTGAGATCAATTGACACTCTTTACCATGGCACTTTTGTGATTTATTTTAAACTGAAAAACCCTTACGCACAACTGCACTTTGTATACCAGGGTTGGCTGACCTTCTCGTCACTCGTAGGCTCAGTCGCTGGTATACTTTTATTTACAAAGCCATTTTGGGTTTACTACCTTTATATTTGGGCATTGTTATTGTTCAGAAATGTGGTGGGTACTCTCTTCGTTTGCTGGACTTTATCCTGCTAACTGTTCCAAATGTCCGAACTGAATTTGGTAAAAGGGCTTTTATGTACTCTGCACCATCGTCTTGGAACACCTTACAAAATACTTTTAAACTGTGCACATAGGGACAAAGATCATAATTTTTGGAGAAATGTCCTCTAGTCTTATGAAATAAAAATAGAACTCTTTGGCCATAATGACCATCGTTATGCTTGGAGGGAAAAGGGGGAGGCTTGCAAGCCGAAGAACACCATCCCAACCGTGAAGCACGGGAGTGGCAGCATCATTTTGTGGGGGTGCTTTGCTGCAGGAGGGACTGGTGAACTTCACAAAATAGATGGCACCATGAGGTAGGAAAATGATGTGGATATAATAAAGCAACATCAAGACATCAGTCAGGAAGTTAAAGCTTGGTCTCAAATGGGTCTTCTAAAAGTACAATGGCCCCAAGCATACTTCCAAATTTGTGGCATAAGACAAAAGGACAACAAAATCAAGGTATTGGAGTGGACATCACAAAGCCCTGACCTCAAACCTACAGGACATTTGTGGGCAGAACTGAAAAAGCGTGTGTGAGCAAGGAGGCCTACAAACCTGACTCAGTTACACAAGCTATGTCAGGAGGAATGGGCCAAAATTCACCCAACTTATTGTGAGGAGCTTGTGGAAGGCAACCTGAAACATTTGACCAAAGTTAAACAATTTAAAGGCAATGCTACCAAATACTAATTGAGTGTATGTAAACTTCAGACCCACTGGGAGTGTGATGAAAGAAATAAAAGCTGAAATAAATCATTCTCTCGACTATTATTCTGACATTTCACATTCTTAAAATAAAGTGGTGATCCTTCCTGACCTAAAACAGGGAATGTTTACTAGGATTAAATGTCAGGAATTGTGAAAAACTGAGTTAAAATGTATTTGGCTAAGGTGTATGTAAACTTCCGACTTCAACTGTATTTCTCACTGGCATTAAAAGTTCAGAACTATGGAAATAATGACAGTCAAATTGAAAATCATTCAAATCAAATAATAAGGATTTATTTCAGCCGAAAGTGTTCAAACTTGTGACACGGCTGCATGGGATGCCTACTAATGCGACTCGGCAACAGGTATAACGGCGGGAGCTGCTTGTGGTTTTGACAGCTCCAAAGCTCAGACACCGCTGACATCACCTGAACAAAAACAACAACAAGCTATGCATTTGTGGGTTACCACATATCTGATTGAACCCCGGCCAAATTCACTATTCAGTAATATTCCAGATTTACCAAGACAACTACACTATCCGTAGAGTTACCTAGACACCTAAACAATAAGTAGAGTTACCTAGACACCTACACTGTCAGTAGAGTTACCATCCTAGACACCTACACTGTCAGTAGAGTTACCATCCTGGACACCTACACTGTGAGTAGAGTTACCATCCTAGACACCTACACTGTCAGTAGAGTTACCATCCTAGACACCTACACTGTCAGTAGAGTTACCATCCTAGACACCTACACTGTGAGTAGAGTTACCATCCTAGACACCTACACTGTCAGTAGAGTAACCCAGACAACTACACTATCACTAGTTACCTAGACACCTACACTATCAGTAGAGTTACCATTCTAGACACCTACACTATCAGTAGAGTTACCCAGACAACTACACTATCACTAGGGTTGCCTAAACACCTACACCATCAGCAGAGTAACCATCTTAGACACCTACAATAGAACAAGAGTTACCTAGACACGTACACTAACACTTGAGTTACCATCCTAGACACCTACACTGTCAGTAGAGTTACCATCCTAGACACCTACACCATCAGTGGATTTGCCTAGGCACCTACACAGTCAGTAGAGTTACCATCCTAGACACCTACACTGTCAATAAAGTTATCATCCTAGACATCTACACAATCAGTAGATTTGCCTAGGCACCTACACAGTCAGTAGAGTTACCATCCTAGACACCTACACTGTCACTAGAGTTACCATCCTAGACACCTACACTATCACTAGAGTTACCATCCTAGACACCTCAACAATCAGTAGAGTTACCATCCTGGACACCTACACTGTCACCAGAGTTATCATCCTAGAGACCTACACTATCACTAGAGTTACTATCCTAGAGACCTACACTATCAATAGAGTTACCACCCTAGAGACCTACACCATCAGTGGATTTGCCTAGGCACCTACACAGTCAGTAGAGTTGCCATCCTAGACACCGACACTGTCAGTAGAGTTACCCAGACAACTACACTATCACTATTGTTACCTAAACACCTACACCATCAGCAGAGTAACCATCTTAGACACCTACAATAGAACAAGAGTTACCTAGACACGTACACTAACACTTGAGTTACCATCCTAGACACCTACACTATCAGTAGAGTTACCGAGATACCTACACCATCAGTAGAGTTACCAAGACAATTACACTAACACTTGAGTTGCAATCCTAGACATTTACACAAACACTAAAGTTACCATCCTAGACACCTACACTGTCAGTAGAGTTACCATCCTAGACACCTACACAAGCAGTAGAATTATCATCCTAGACACCTACACTGTCAGTAGAGTTACCATCCTGGACACCTACACTGTCAGTAGAGTTACCATCCTAAACACCTACACTGTCAGTAGAGTTACCCAGACAATTACACTTTCAGTATCTTGCTTGTCTGCCATTCAGCCAGACTGTTTAATAAAATAACATGTTCTGTAGCTCTCTATCTGCTCTCTGTGGTTCTGTGTGCCTGCGAGCTTGAGTCAGCGGTTCAGTGCGTGGGTGTGAGGAAGTTGGGGTTGCGTGGGTCCAGACAGAGACTCAACAGCGAGTCAATGTTCAAAGCCTGTTGGGACAAATTGGGAGGAGAGATATGTGGGCTCCCGTTTAATTAGAATAGTAGAGGATTGAGGAGAGATGGATGAGAGACCTGAGGAAGGGATCGAGATGGAAGCTCATATTTATATGGAATATTAGAGGAAGATTGAGGAGCGATGGATGAGTGACCTGAGGAAGGGAGAGAGATGGTGAGAGAGAGAGAGAGAGAGAGAGAGTGAGTGTGAGGGTGTGTGAGAGAGAGTGTGAGAGAGTGTGAGAGAGAGAGAGAGTGAGAGTGTGAGAGAGAGAGTGTGAGGGAGAGAGTGTGGGTGTGAGAGTGAGAGAGAGAGAGAGTGTGAGGGTGTGTGAGAGAGTGAGGGTGTGAGAATGTGAGGGTGTGTGAGAGAGAGTGTGTGAGGGTGTGTGAGAAAGAGTGTTAGGGTGTGTGAGAGAGAGAGTGTGAGGGTGTGTGAGAGAGAAAGAGAGAGTGAGGGTGTGAGAGAGTGAGAGACTGTGTGGGTGTGAGTGTGAGAGAGAGAGAGAGTGAGTGTGAGGGTGTGTGAGAGAGAGAGTGTGAGGGTGTGTGAGAAAGAGAGAGTGTGAGGGTGTGTGAGAGAGTGTGAGGGTATGTGAGAGAGTGTGAGGATGTGTGTGTGAGAGAGAGAGAGTGTGAGGGTGTCAGTGTGAGAGAGAGAGAGAGTGTGAGGGTGTGTGTGAGAGAGAGAGTGTGAGGGTGTGTGTGGGAGAGAGAGAGTGTGAGGAGAGAGAGAGAGTGTGAGGGTGTGTGTGAGGGTGTGTGAGAGAGAGTGTGAGAGTGTGAAAGAGAGAGAGTGTGAGGGTGTGTGAGAGAGAGAGAGGGTGTGAGAGAGAGTGAGGGTGAGAGAGAGAGATAGAGAGAGTGTGTGTGTGAGGGTGTGTGTGTGAGAGAGAGAGAGAGAGAGTGTGTGTGTGAGGGTGTGTGTGAGAGAGAGTGTGAGGGTGTGTGAGAGAGAGAGTAAGGGTGTGTGAGAGAGAGAGAGAGAGTGTGAGGGTGTGTGAGAGAGAGTGTGAGGGTGTGTGTGAGAGAGAGTGTGAGGGTGTGTGAGAGAGAGAGGGTGTGAGTGAGGGTGTGAGAGTGTGAGAGAGAGAGAGAGAGAGAGAGTGTGTGTGAGAGAGAGAGAGAGAGTGTGAGGGCGTGTGTGAGAGAGAGAGAGAGAGTGTGAGGGTGTGAGGGAGAGAGAGAGTGAGGGAGAGAGAGAGAGAGTGTGAGGATGTGTGTGAGAGAGAGAGTGTGAGGGTGTGTGAGAGAGTGTGAGAGTGTGAAAGTGAGTGAGTGTGGGTGTGTGCAAAAGAGAGAGTGTGAGGATGTGTGTGTGAGAGAGAGAGAGAGAGTGAGGGTGTGTGTGAGAGAGTGAGGGTGTGTGAGAGAGAGAGTGTGAGAGAGAGAGTGTGAGGGAGAGAGTGTGGTGTGTGAGAGAGAGAGAGAGAGAGAGAGAGAGAGAGAGAGGGTGTGTGTGAGAGAGAGTGTGAGAGAGTGTGAGGGAGAGAGTGTGGTGTGAGAGTGAGAGACTGTGTGGGTGTGAGAATGTGAGGGTGTGTGAGAGAGAGAGAGTGTGTGAGGGTGTGTGAGAGAGAGTGTGAGGGTGTGTGAGAGAGAAAGAGAGAGTGAGGGTGTGAGAGAGTGAGAGACTGTGTGGGTGTGAGTGTGAGAGAGAGAGAGTGAGTGAGGGTGTGTGAGCGAGAGTGTGAGGGTGTGTGAGAAAGAGAGTGTGAGGATGTGTGTGTGAGAGAGAGAGAGTGTGAGGGTGTCAGTGTGTGAGAGAGAGAGAGAGAGTGTGAGGGTGTGTGTGAGAGAGAGAGAGAGAGTGTGAGGGCGTGTGTGAGAGAGAGAGAGAGTGTGAGGGTGTGAGGGAGAGAGAGAGTGAGGGAGAGAGAGAGAGAGTGTGAGGATGTGTGTGAGAGAGAGAGTGTGAGGGTGTGTGAGAGAGTGTGAGAGTGTGAAAGAGAGAGAGTGTGAGGGTGTGTGAGAGAGAGAGAGGGTGTGAGAGAGTGAGGGTGAGAGAGAGATTGTGAGGGTGTGTGTGAGAGAGAGAGGGTGAGAGAGAGAGAGAGAGAGTGTGAGAGAGTGAGGGTGAGAGAGAGAGAGAGAGTGTGAGGATGTGTGTGTGAGAGAGTGAGAGAGAGAGAGTGTGAGAGAGAGTGTGAGGGTGTGAGAGTGTGTGAGAGAGAGTGTGAGGGTGTGTGAGAGAGAGAGAGTGTGAGAGTGTGAGAGAGCGAGAGAGTGTGAGGGTGTGAGAGAGAGAGAGAGAGAGTGAGGGTGTGTGAGTGATAGTGTGAGGGTGTGTGAGAGAGAGAGGGAGGGTGAGAGAGAGAGTGTGAGGGTGTGAGACAGCGAGAGAGTGTGTGGGTGTGAGAGAAAGAGTGTGAGAGTGTGAAAGTGTGTGAGAGAGAGAGTGTGAGAGTGTGTGTGAGAGAGAGAGAGAGAGAAAGAGTGAGATAAATCGGTTGGGGTTTCCGTCTCCCCGGCTGCCGTACGCGGTAATTGACAGGTTCCAGCTTCTCGATCACCTCGTATGGCCCGTGCCATGTTGCCAGGAACTTACTTTTGGCCGTGGGGATTAAGAACCAAAACCCTGTCTCCCACCTGGAATTCTCGGGGCTGGGCTCCCCGATTGTAGACCTGGGCTTGGGCGCGTTGGGCCTTCTCCATATGTTCCCTCATGATTGGCCAAATGGCTGTAATCTTCACCGGGCGGCGATCCGTTCCCGGGTCTTCTCCATTCCCAGGTGCACCCCCAACAGGTGGGTGTGGGCCAGCTGAAGAACGGTTCCCACGTACCGTCGGGGCAGCAACAATACCTCTCAAAATTCCCCCTGTTGGTGTGACACCTGATACAAAAGGTTATTCTTGATTTGGAAATGGGGGAATCGCCAGTCACTCACCCCCGGAAGTAGCTGTCCATCCACCGCTATCACTTGGGCTGCGGCGGCATTCAAGTTAGGATCCTCCCACTGAGCCGTCCCGAATTGTCCCCTCAGTTGGCCCCCAGGGGGTGTCTCGACTGGCCACTCGAAATCAAGGAGGGGGAGGCTGGGCTCTTCCTCCCGTGGTTCCCCAGGGGTGGTCGGGTTCCGGCACCCCTCCGACTCCGGACCCATAGATACAGGCTGATCAACCGTTTGCTTCCGGGCCGCACGGGCGATGGGTCGTCCTCGCTCTCGTCTTCGGCTGGCTCGTACCTTCTTCCTCAGCTCATGCCCCCACAGGGCCGTGAACAGCGGACAATCTCGTCCCACTAGGAGAGGTACCGGCAACTCTGGTAACCATACTTCCGGAGTCTAATAGAGCTTCCGTGTTGTGTCCGTCAACCTTCACCGGGACCATGGGTGCAGTTGATTCGTGGTGTGCCCAACAGGAGGTGACGTAGTTCACTGCGTGACCCACTTAGACTCCCGGGCTTGCTGATGGCATCGACTCCTCTCTAGCCGTGCAATTCCAGGCAATGTGCCCCTGGGCGCCACACTCAAAACACCTTTGTTCTCCATCTACCTGGGGTTGTCGCTGGCGGGTCGGCCCTACCCCAGGCATCTCTCCACGGGTTTGCGGTCCTTTGGCCCTGCCGACTGTCGGTTTGGGGTACACAGCAGTGGGGCTGTCCTTCCGACTCCTCGAACAGGTCGCCGGCTCGGCCCGGCTCCCACTCAGCAGGGCCTGAGTGTTCTGATGCGTCTCCACTGCTTCCAGGAGGCCCTCCAAGGTCTGGGGTGCGCATGTCGTGGGGTAGTGCCCGTAGGAAGCGATCCAGGACCACTTTGTCTAGGATGGAGGGGGTGGATACGTCGGTTAGGAGCCATCCCCTGGTGATCGGAGTTAGCCGCCTGTTCGTCGTTCAGGTCCCAATTGCCTTTTGGGCATTCCCAGAGAGGAACGAGGCCAGCAGACTGGCCCACTTCTGCCTTGTCCATCCTTCAAGTAGTGCTGTCCTTTCAAACATACAGAGGTAAGTTTTGATGTCGTCATCTCCTGTTAGCCTGATTAAAAGCTGATTTGGATGTGATTCAGTAGACGCTCCTCCTTGTAGCTTCCTGATTTCCTCAATAAGGAGGATGTTTTGTAGCCGCTGTTCCTCCAACATTCGTTCCTGAACCGCCTGTTGGACTTGTTGGGCCTGGATGAACTGAGCTATCAACTCGTCTATGCTGATTCTGCGTAAATATCAACCCTGATCTGACCACGTTATAAGAGTGCTCACATTCTCCACCACTTGTGGCATACCGGGGGGTTGGGTCAAAACGTTTACACAGATCAGACATGGACAGAGTAGGATTAGCTCAGTTTCAAAAGTGTTTATTAAAATAATAGTCCAAAAGAAAAGAATAGGTCTCCCCCAGGAGACCCTCGCTGAGATACCATCTTACTGTATCCTGTGGGGATCAAAACCTGAACTCTTTCCTGTTACCTCTGGTACCGTCCCCAACTATATGGGAGTCCTTTCCTCCCCCAGTCTCTCCCTTGTGTGCTGCCCTTCTGGCAGCATGATGGGAGTTGTACAGCTGGTGAGCAATCGGCCCTTGATTACTCACTAATCCCCAATCAGCCCCAATTAGTCCTGGCCAGGAGAGCCCGTTGAGATCTGGCATGTCCAGCAGATGGAGCCATCACTTTGTAATGTATACTCCGTCTGTCACCAGGCATCAACGGGTCTCCCCCTGGTGGCTGACCTGCCACACAGTATTTAGAAATGATCTCAGAATAGGAGTGCTGATCTAGGGTCATGTCCACTAGTCTTATCTTATATCTAAACAGCTAAACTGAACCTAAATCAGCACTCATACTCTGAAAATATTACTGATTATGGACCAAGAGAGGACTGGGTAGGGCTGAGCAGCAGGGATCTCTTTAAAAGAAGACATCCTTTGACGATTAATGAAGCTTCTAGCTCTCATGTGATGTCCTGGCTTTGCTGGTTGGGGAAAAACGAGCACATGTTCAGTCCCTGTCCCAGCATGTTGTATTTATCTCCAGGTGTCCAAGAGGAACATGCCGGTTTATTCCATTCTCAAGTAAACCCTGCAAACACCTCTCTCCTCCTGGTTTGTTCATCAATGTATTCTCTCTCTCTCTCTCCCCTCCTTATTTGTTCATCCATGTATTCTCTCTCTCTCTCCTGGTTTGTTCATCCACGTATTCTCTCTCTCCCTGCCAGTCCTAAAATCATGCCTTAAACTGTTGTCTTACTCTGAGGCGGATGCAGGGACTTTACCAATGAATCTGTCCGGTGTGGTGTCGTTTTTTTTTCTCTCCATCAAATGCCATGTGAGGTGAATTTTAAAGCCAACCACGAACCTAAAGGTGAACACATTGATGTAGGAAGTCTGTTTCTACCTCAGACAATGTGCTGCTATTTCCCTCTAGTCATTTCCACCAATTGGCTTTATTATGTGGTCTGATTCATCCAGCACCAGCACCAGTGTTTTGTCTTATCGATAGATTGATAGACATCCTTGGGACAGAAATTACTCTCTCTCTCTGCACAGCATTTTATAGTTTGTCTCGCTTATAAAATTCAATATTTCACCTGTCAATTAATGTGTCAATATTTTAACAGTGTGTGAAGGCCTATTGACCTCTAGCATTTGAAAATGTTGTTTTACATGTGTTTTGTGTTCATTCCCACTGGGCACAAACTGGTTAAGTTAGTATTGTGATGTTAAATCTATGTGGATAATACATTGGATTTGAAAAAAGTAATCAACGTAAACTAATGTTTTGAGGGTAACATTTCAACCACAGGATAATTTCATCATGGAAACCACATTTCAAAATTGACAACCTTCTGTAAAATATAGTGAATTTGTACCTTTGAAACAACGTCATATCTTCAACGTTATACGGTGCATTCAGAAAGTATTCAGACCCCTTGGCTTTTTCCACATGTTCTTACCTAACAGACTTATTCTAAAATGTATTAAATGTTTTTTTCTTCATCACTCTACACACAATACCCCATAGAGACAAAGCAAAAACAGGTTTATTGAAATTTTTGCAAATGTATAAAGAAAATATAATTAGTACTCAGAACCTTTACTCAGTAATTTGTTGAAGCACCTTTGGCAGCGATTACAGCCTCAAGACTTATTGGGTATGATTGGAGATGCTTCAGTCTGGAAGGAGAGTTTACAATCCAACCAGACACCTACAGTGGGGAGAACAAGTATTTGATACACTGCCGATTTGGCAGGTTTTCCTACTTACAAAGCATGTAGAGGTCTGTAATTTTTATCATAGGTACACTTCAACTGTGAGAGACGGAATCTAAAGAAAATAGATAGTAAAAATACATAAAATAGATAGTAAAATAGATAGTAAAAATACAGAAAATCACATTGTATGATTTTTAAGTAATTGATTTGCATTTTATTGCCTGACATAAGTATTTGATACATCAGAAAAGCAGAACTTAATATTTGGTACAGAAACCTTTGTTTGCAATTACAGAGATCATACGTTTTCTGTAGTTCTTGACCAGGTTTGCACACACTGCAGCAGGGATTTTGGTCCACTCCTCCATACAGACCTTCTCCAATCCTTCAGGTTTTGGGGCTGTCGCTGGGCAATACGGCCTTTCAGCTCCCTCCAAAGATTTTCTATTGGGTTCAGGTCTGGAGACCGGCTAGGCCACTCCAGGACCTTGAGATGCTTCTTACGGAGCCACTCCTTAGTTGCCCTGGCTGTGTGTTTCGGGTCATTGTCATGCTGGAAGACCCAGCCACGACCCATCTTCAATGCTCTTACTGAGGGAAGGAGGTTGTTGGCCAAGATCTCGCGATACATGGCCCCATCCATCCTCCCCTCAATACGGTGTAGTCGTCCTGTCCCCTTTGCAGAAAAGCATCCCCAAAGAATGATGTTTCCACCTCCATGCTTCACGGTTGGGATGGTGTTCTTGGGGTTGTACTCATCCTTCTTCTTCCTCCAAACACGGTGAGTGGAGTTTAGACCAAAAAGCTCTATTTTTGTCTCATCAGACCACATGACCTTCTTCCATTTTCTAATAATTGCGCCAACAGTTGTTGCCTTCTCACCAAGCTGCTTGCCTATTGTCCTGTAGCCCATCCCAGCCTTGTGCAGGTCCCACAATTGTATTCCCGATGTCCTTACCCAGCTCTCTGGTCTTGGCCATTGTGGAGAGGTTGGAGTCTGTTTGATTAAGTGTGTGGACAGGTGTCTTTTATACAGGTAACGAGTTCAAACAGGTGCAGTTAATACAGAAAAACTAACAGGTCAGTGAGAGCCGGAATTTTTACTGGTTGGTAGGTGATCAAATACTTATGTCATGCATTAAAATGCAAATTAATTACTTAAAAATCATACAATGTGATTTTCTGGATTTTTGTTATAGATCCCGTCTCTCGCAGTTGAAGTGTACCTATGATAAAAATTACAGACCTCTACATGCTTTGTAAGTAGAAAAAACCTGCAAAATTGGCAGTGTATCAAATATTTGTTCTCCCCACTGTAGGTATTTGTAGTTGTCCACATATTCTAAGTCAGAACCGTCCAGAGTAGTAATGCTACTCGGGCGGGAGGGTGGGGGCAGCAATCGGTTGAAGAGCATGCACTTAGTTTTACTTGCATTGAAAAACAGTTGCAGGCCTCAAAAGGAGTGTTGTATGGCATAAAATCTCATTTGGAGGTTTGTTATCACAGTGTCCAAAGAATGGCCAGATGTTTACATATGGTGTCGTCTGCGTAGAAGTGGATCAGAGAATCACTAGCAGCAAGAGCAACATCATTGATATATACAGAGAAAAGAGTTAGCCCGAGAATTGAACCCTGTGGCACCGCCTCGAAAGGAGTGTTGTATGGCATAACATTTTGTTTGGAGGTTTGTTATCACAGTGTCCAAAGAATGGCCAGATGTATACAGAATGGTGTCATCTGCCAAGAGGTGGATCAGAGAATCACCAGCAGCAAGAGCGACATCATTGATATATACAGAGAAAAGAGTCGGCCTGAGAATTGGACCCTGTGGCACCACCATAGAGACTGCCAGAGGGCTGGACAATAGACCCTTCGATTTGACACAAGTAGTTGGTGAACCAGGCGAGGCAGTCATTTGTGAAGCCAAGGCTATTGAGTCTGCCAATAAGAGTGCGGTGATTGACGGAGTCGAAAGCCTTGGCCAGGTTGATGCAGACGGCTGCCTGTCTTTTATCGATGGTGGTTATGATATCGTTTAGGACCTTGAGTGTGGCTGAAGTGCACCCATGATCAGCTCAGATACCGGATTGCATAGTGGAGAAGGTATGGTGGGATTCGAAATGGTCGGTGATCTGTTTGTTAACTTGGCTTTCGAAGACTTAGAAAGGCAGGGTAGGATAGATACATGTATAAGTCTGTAAAAGTTTGGGTCTAGAGTGTCTCTCCCTTTGAAGAGGGGGATGACTGCGGCAGCTTTCCAATGTTTGGGGATCTCATAAATTTTAGAAAGAGAGCGTCCAGATTGTCTAGTCCTGCTGATTTGTAGGGATCCAGAGGGATGCAGCTCTTTCAGAACATCAGCTGTCTGGATTTGGATGAAGGAGAAGTGGGAGGGCTTGGGCAAGTTGCTGCAGGGGGTGCTGAGATGTTGACCGGGGTAGGGGTAGCCAGGTGTAAAGCATGGCCAGCCATAGAATAATTCTTATGGAAATGATTGATTACTGTAGATTTATCGGTGGTGACAATGTTTCCTATCCTCAGTGCAGTGGGCAGCTGGGAGGAGGTTCTCTCACTCTCCATGGACTTTACAGTGTCCCAAAACCTTTTGGAATTAATGCTACAGGATGCAAATTTCTGTTTGAAAATCTAGCCTTTGCTTTTTTAACTGACTATTGGTTCCTGACCTCCCTGAAAAGTTGCATATCACGGGGGCTATTCGATGCTAATGCAGAACGCCACGGGATGTTTTTTTGCTTGCCAAGGGCAATCAAGTCTGGGTTGAAGCAAGGGCTATATCTGTTCTTAGTTCTACATTTTTTGAATGGGGCATGCTTATTTAAGATGGTGAGGTAAGCACTTTTAAAGAGCAACCAGGCATCCTCTACTGACGGGATGAGGTCAATATCCTTCCAGGATACCCGGGCCAGGTCGATTAGAAAGGCCTGCTCGCTGAAGTGTTTTAGGGAGCATTTGACAGTGATGAGGGATGGTTGTTTGACCGCGGACCCATTACGCACACAGGCAATGAGGCAATGATCGCTGAGATCCTGGTTGAAGACAGGCATATTTATAGGGCATGTTGGTCAGGATGATATCTAAGAGGGTGCCCATGGTTACGGATTTAGGGTTGTACCTGGTAGGTTCCTTGATAATTTGTATGAGATTGAGATTGTATGAGATTGAGGGCATCAAGTTTAGATTGTAGGACGACTGGGGTGTTAAGCATGTCCCAGTTGTGATCACCTTATAGTGCGAACTCTGAAGATAAATGTAGGGCAATTAATTCACATGTGGTGTCTTGGGCTGAAGGGGTCTATAACAAGCGGCAATGATGAGAGACTTAGTAGAAGCTTGAATTGTTTGGGCACAGACCTGGATAGTATGACAGAACTCTGCTGGCTATCTCTGCAGTATATTGCAACTCTGCCCCCTTTGGCAGTTCTATCTTGTCGGAAAATGTTAGTTAGGGATGGAAATGTCATGATTTTTCGTGGCCTTCCTAAGCCAGGATTCAGACACGGCTAGGACATCCGAGATGGCGGAGTGTGTTAAAGCAGTAAATAAAACAAACTTAGGGAGGAGGATTCTGAAGTTAACAAGCATGAAACCAAGGCTTTTACGGTTCCAGAAGTCAACAAATGAGAGTTCCTGGGGAATGGGAGTGGAGCTAGGGGCTGCAGGGCCTGGGTTAACCTCTACATCATTAGAGGAAAAGAGGAGGAGTAGGATAAGGGTATGGCTAAAGGCTATAAGAACTGGTTGTCTAGTGAGTTCGGAACAGAGAGTAAAAGGAGCAGATTTCTGGGCGCGGAAGAATAGTTTCAAGGCATAATGTACAGACAAGGGTATTGTAGGATGTGAATACAGTGGAAGTAAACCTAGGCATTGAGTGACAATGACAGGTTTTGTATCTAGAGGCACCATTTAAGACAGGTGAGGTCACCCCATGTGTGGGGGGTGGAACAAAAGGGCTAACCCTAACCCTAAGACATATTGAGCAGGGCTGGAGGCTCTACAGTGAAATAAGACAATAGTCACTACCCAAAACAGCAATAGACGAGGCATATTGACTTTAGGGAGAAGCATGTGTAGCCGAGTGATCACAGGGTCCAGTGAGTAGCTAGGTGAGCTGGAGACATGGTGATTCAGATAGCTAGCAGGCCAGGGAGAGCAGGCTAGTAGATGGGCCTTTGGGGGACATCGCAACGGAAGAGCCTGTTGAAACCCCCTCGGGCGGTTACGTCGGCAGATCGTGATGGATCGGCGGGGCTCCGTGTCGGCAGTAAAAGGGTCCAGGCCAATTGACAAAATAGATATTGTAGCCCAAGAATTGGCTGATGGACCTCTTCAGCTAGCCGGGAGATGGGCCTAGCTTGAGGCTAGCTCCAGGCTAACTAGTGATTTCTTTGGGACAGAGACATTAGCCAGGAGTAGCCACTCGGATAGCAGCTAGCTAGCTGCGATGATCCGGTGTAAAGGTTCAGAGCTTGCTGTAGGAATCCGGAGGTGAGATAGAGGAAAAGCAGTTCGATAAGCTCTGGGTTGATATCGCGCCGTGCAGGCTGGCAGGAATTGACCGGGCTGAGGCTGGCTGATGTCCGAGTTAACGGGGATGACCCCTAGCAATGGCTAACTGACTACTAGCTATCAGCTAGTTAGCTGGCTAGCTGCTGATGGGGGTTCCGGTTCTAAAGTGTAAAAAATAGCAGATCCGTACCACATTGGTAAGGTTGGTTGCAGGAGAGTATGTTCAGTCCGTAGATGGAAATTGAAATAAAACATATATAAAACATATATTTTAAACAGACACGAAGAAAAATATATATACATGGGACGGGGCGGGAAAAGACAAACAGACGTCCCACAGTGGGACACTGCTGCTACTCGCTGTTTATTATCTATGCATAGTCACTTTACAAATGACCTCGACTAACGTGTACCCCCGCACTTTGACTCAGTACCGGTGTTCCCTGAAACATAACATTGTTACTATTATGTACAGTATATTTTTTAAACTTTAGTTTATTATGTAAATATTTTCTTAACTCTATTTCTTGAACAGCATTGTTGGTTAAAGGCTTGTACGTAAGCATTTCAAGTAAGGTTCAACTAGACCTCTTGTATTTGGCTCATATGACAAATAAAACATTTAACATTTAAAATAAACACCTGTATTTGGTGAGTTTCCCTCAAGCTCTGTCAGGTTGGATAGAGAGCATCACTGCACAGATATTTCCACGTCTCTCCAGAGATGTTCGATTGGGTTCAAGTCCTGGCTCTGGCTGGGCCACTCATGGACTTTCAGACACTTGTCACAAAGTCACTCCTGCTTTGTCTTGGCTGTGTGCTTAGGGTCGTTGAGCTATTGGAAGGTGAACCTTCACCCAAGTCTGAGGTCCTCAGCGCTCTGGAGCAGGTTTTCATCAAGGATGTCCCTGCACTTTGATCCATTCATCTTTCCCTCAATCCTGACTAGTCTCCCAGTCCCTGCCGCTGAAAAACTTTTCCACAGCATGATGCTGCTACCACCATGCTTTACCGTAGGGATGGTGCCAGGTTTCCTCCAGACGTGACGCTTGGCATTCAGGCCAAAGAGTTCAATCTTGGTTTCATCAGACCAGAGAATCTTGTTTCTCATGGTCTGAGAATCCTTTCGGTGCCTTCTGGAAAACTCCAAGTGCCTTTTCAGGATCTGTCAAAAGTCTGACAAAGTTGCCTGAACAACCTCTCCCTCAAACTTAGCAAAACAAAGGAGCTGATTGTGGACTTCAGAAGGAACAAGGCTGGATACTCCCGTATCCTCGTTAACGAGGCCGTCACGGAGACGGTCAATAACTTCACATTCCTCGGCGTACACATCTCAGAGAAGCTGAAACGGTCAAACCGTACAGACACCGTGGTGAAGAAGGCACAACAGCAACTCTCAGCAACCTCAGGAGGCTGAAGAAATTTGGCCTGTCCCTGAGGGCCCTCAGTGTTCTACCGGAGCACCATCTCTAGAGCATACTGTCAGGCTGCATCACAGCCTGGTACAACAACTCCACCGCCGTGGACCACATGGCGCTACAGAGGGTGGTACGCCGTACCAAACACACCACTGGGTGCTCATTGCCTGCCCTCCAGGACACCATTGCCTTCTGGATGATAGCGGGGTGAACAGGCTGTGGCTCGGGTGGTTTATGTCCTATGTCCTATGTCCTGTTTATCTTTTTGGCCTTCCTGTGACATCGGGTGCTGCATTTGTCCTGGAGGGCAGGCAGTGTGCCCCCGGTGATGCGTTGGGAAGACCACACCACCCTCTGGAGAGCACTGCGGTTGCGGGCGATGCAGTTGCCGTATCACATGGACAATCACAACTGCAACCCTGTACATGTGACTACTGTGAAGGTTTGAACACCACAAATACATACATGGATTTTCATTTACACCAACTAGTGTACAGAGAAGAACAGAGAAGAGCTACGTGAGGACACAGTTACATTAATTAGTGGAGACGTGCCTGCATATTGTATGTGTGTCACTGAAAGCCAGTCTAAAGAAGGGGTATATCTCTTCTATGTGCACTATTTCTATGCTTCCCGTTTTTAAGTTTAGTTTTTGCTTCTTTTACTTTCAGTTTTGTACACCAGCTTCAAACAGCAGAAAATACAGTATTTGTGGTCATGGAAAACATATTTCACAGCGGTTTAGATGGTACAATTATTCTCTACACTGAACTTGTTTGTTTCTTCACATCAACGGAAATTAGGTGAACTATTAGAATTTTAGCAAACAGGAAATGGCGAAGCGATTTCTACGTAGTGCATCTTTAACTTTTTACTACTTTAATACACATACGTTAATTTATCCCAATTCTTTTGGCCCCTAAAATGGGGGAACTATGTTCAAAAAGTCCTGTAATTTCTAAATGGTTCATCCAATGTGGGGTTCAAAGCCAAAACAACAACTAATGTGTCACTGTCCAAAAACTTTTAGAGCTCACTGTATAGTATCTATTAAAGTTAATTCCTGTCCCTCATACTAAATCCTCTTCCTCTTAATTCCCCATAGGAACAGGATGCTCCTGACAACGTGCCAGTGAATTGAAAAGAGAGAGAGCTGAAGGTAAACTCAAAGTTATAAAGATGAACCCTATGGAGAAAATGACGACCATGTCTCTGCCGATGTGGGCTCTGTTCGCCAACTCCAGCGAGCTGTACTACAACCCCAACACCACTGTGGCCCCTAATTTCCTCACCAAACCCAAGGCCTGTGAGCAGCTCAACATCGCCACAGAGGTCTTCCTCATCCTGGGTATTATCAGTTTGTTGGAGAACATCCTGGTCATCTGCGCCATCATCAAGAACAAGAACCTCCACTCCCCCATGTACTTCTTTGTGTGTTCCCTGGCTGTGGCCGACATGCTGGTCAGTGTCTCCAACGCCTGGGAGACCATCATCATCTACCTGCTGACCAACCGGCAGCTCATTGTGGACGACCATTTTATTCGTCAGATGGACAACGTCTTTGACTCCATGATCTGTATATCAGTGGTGGCGTCTATGTGTTCTCTCCTGGCCATCGCTGTGGACCGGTATGTGACCATCTTCTACGCTCTGCGTTACCACAGCATCATGACCCATAGACGGGCCGCTCTCATCATCGGAGCCATCTGGACCTTCTGCACGGGCTGCGGCATCGTCTTTATCATGTACTCCGACACCACCCCTGTTATCATTTGCTTGGTGTCCATGTTCTTCACCATGCTGGTGCTCATGGCCTCGCTGTACAGCCACATGTTCATGCTGGCTCGCTCCCACGTCAAGCGCATCGCGGCTCTGCCAGGGTACAACTCCATCCACCAGAGGGCCAGCATGAAGGGAGCCATCACTCTCACAATCCTCCTGGGCATCTTCATCGTCTGCTGGGCACCCTTCTTCCTCCACCTTATCCTGATGATCTCCTGCCCCAGGAACCTGTACTGTGTGTGCTTCATGTCTCACTTCAACATGTACCTCATCCTCATCATGTGTAACTCTGTTATCGACCCTCTGATCTACGCCTTCAGGAGTCAGGAGATGAGGAAAACCTTTAAGGAGATTATCGGTTGCTACAGCCTGAGGAATGTGTTTGAGTGTCTCCCTGTGTGCTATAAACCTGGAGTGCCATAGAACTCTTACCCTTATAGACTCTTTGGCCATGGGTCCTACGTGTGGTTTAGTCAGCAGGATTTGGGCATGAACAGAGTGCATTGGAGTAGAAGACTGTCTTATTAAAATGTGTCTTAGACTGCCTTGTCCCAATGCAGTCTGATTAAGCTCAACTTGTAGAACTCTTTGTTCCTTAACACTAGAACTGCTAAAGCAGTCATTTTGACCCTACAGTGTATATCCATCCACCGAATCAAAGCAGTCTCATCAGCCTACTCTGGCCTACTTGGAGTAGGCTACACAGTGAGAGCGTGAGTAATTGTACATGCTGAACGGCTTTCAATACACATCAGGCAGCAGGTGAGCGAGTGTCAAAGAATGTGGGGATGAGGCAAGGGGAGTAATGTCACCATGGACAACTTCTTCACTGTCATTGGAGAACAAGTTCCTTGTGGCCGGCACAATGAACAAAGTTAGACGTGCTCCCCCTCCCTCTGTGCAAAATAAAGCACCTGAACAGCCGTTATACTCCACAAAGAAGCTGAAGAATGACAAGAACACAATAAAAATAAGACTATTACGCACTATAACCAAACAAAGGTATGTCAAAGTGGGTCAAGCAAGTGAAAGTTACAAAAATTGTGTCAACTGTTAGGACAAGGGATAACAGCTAAATGAAATCCAACTGATGCCATTGAGTGAAGATACACACAAGCACGAGCTGACAATAATTTACTATTTTAATCTGCTGTCATATCTACACTTATATTCATTAGAATGCCTTTATTGATTTTGTGCTGAGTTTCACTATTTATCAAGGCCACATGGCACTTATAATGATGTTGAGGCTGCTGATGTTTTTATCTTTTGACCACTTGACCATGCATCTTGGTATTTTGGGGTAGTTATTAAAATAAGCTGTTACCATGTTCCAACACATATGCTTTCTTTTTCATAGTTGTAACAAAGGCACTCCACTAATAAAATTGATTGAACATGATTTATTTAAACATTTGTCATATGTCCTGCAGTAAATACAATTATGAAAATGCTCTTCTGTTTTTTGAAATAAAATAAAAATAGGGTAATACCTTAAGTGTCCATTCATTAACATGTAACTCACAAGTAACAAGTGTGTTTATAACAGAGTAGTGTCCATTCACTAATATGTAACTAAATAGTCTGTTTATAACAGAGTAGTCTACATTCATTAATATGTAACTAAATAGTGTGTTTATAACAGAGTAGTGTTCATTCATTAATATGTAACTAAACAGTAATAAGTGTGTTTATAACAGAGTAGTGTACATTCATTAATATGTAACTAAATAGTGTTTATAACAGAGCTGTGTCCATTCACTAATATGTAACTAAATAGTAATGTGTGTTTATAACAGAGTAGTCTACATTCATTAATATGTAACTAAATAGTGTGTTTATAACAGAGTAGTGTACATTCATTAATATGTAACTAAATAGTGTGTTTATAACAGAGTAGTGTACATTCATTAATATGTAACTAAATAGTGTGTTTATAACAGAGTAGTGTACATTCATTAATATGTAACTAAATAGTAAGATGTGTGTTTATAACAGAGTAGTCTACATTCATTAATATATAACTAAATAGTGTGTTTATAACAGAGTAGTGTACATTCATTAATATGTAACTAAATAGTGTGTTTATAACAGAGCTGTGTCCATTCACTAATATGTAACTAAATAGTAATACGTGTGTTTATAACAGAGTAGTGTAGATTAATAACCTAATGTTTTTGGGTGCAATGGCGCCGACAGAGATGGCCGCCTCGCTTCGTGTTCCTAGGAAACTATGCAGTTTTTAGTTTTTTTTACGTGTTATTTCTTACATTAGTACCCCAGGTCATCTTAGGTTTCATTACATACAGTCGTGAAGAACTACTGAATATAAGATCAGCGTCAACTCACCATCAGTACAACCAAGAATATGATTTTCGCAAAGCGGATTCTGTGTTCTGCCTTTCAACCAGGATAACGGAATGGATCCAAAAACCGACTCTGTAAAAGAGGGAAACGAGGCGGTCTTCTGGTCAGACTCCGGAGACGGGCACATCGTGCACCACTCCCTAGCATTCTTCTCGCCAATGTCCAGTCTCTTGACAACAAGGTTGATGAAATCCGAGCAAGGGTAGCATTTCAGAGGGACATCAGAGACTGTAACGTTCTTTGCTTCACGGAAACATGGCTCACTGGAGAGACGCTATCGGAGGCGGTGCAGCCAGCGGGTTTCTCCACGCATCGCGCCGACAGAAACAAACATCTTTCTGGTAAGAAGAGGGGCGGGGGCGTATGCCTTATGGCTAACGAGACGTGGTGTTATCTATACAGTATCTAAAGTTGGCTAGATAGCTAGCTAGTCAACTAGTTAGCTCATTTAGCAGCTCATATGAGTTAGCCTGCACTGTAGCTAGTTATAAAATAAGTAATAGTTTTTTTTTACTTACTTGAATAGGTTCTCCAGCCATGTGGACAATTAGAAACAGGGAAGCAAAGTGTGTTTGTCACCAGAGTGTTTTAGAGCAAATTACAATTTAACTATTTACCCATTTAATAACCAGACCTTCATACAAACTTGCTATGCTGAATTCTTCACGCACAATCAAACTTGCTGCTATATGCTGCCATATGCTGCCAGCACGCCCACAAGCAAGTCACAATGGGCGGCCTAAAACGCACGCAGCAATTTACCGCTTGTTAGTGAACATGCCCTGTCAGGCGGTATTGGTAGAGAGTCAGGCGGAGAATGACTCATTGAAGAGGGCAAGGAACGAGATGATGTCACAATCCATGCCAGGTACACCTGTGAGCTCTGGAACTTGTCGTGGAAGATTCATAATTTGTTGGTAACATATGTAAGATGTTTTATATTTATCAAATGTGTGTAAGTTAATTCTCATCAGAATGGTATTTTTGTATAATACTGTGGCGAGGTTGCAGTTATCTGTTCTATGTCAAGACTAAGTTGCATGGGCCGCTGAGAGGGGACAGGTCAAAGTGTCATCATGTGTAAACATATCTTTTACTCCCTACCTTTTTCTAGTGGGGAAAGGAGGGTGGCAGTGTCTGGAATCATTCTCATGCTCCCTTTTATCTTAACCTATAGCCTCACTCTCCTCTCCGTGAGCTTGTCCAGGTTTGGTTGTATTTTGAGTTTGTTGTATCTAAATGACAATTTGATATATGCCTGTTGATTTGGAGGATTGGTTTATGGTTCTGGAGTTTGGGAAAGGAGACAAAGCTGAACGATGAATTATGTCTATGCTGTCTGACTATGTGTGATCTTTGCTATAAAGGATCCCATTTTGCCATTGTGTGGGGACTCTCAACTTTTCATTAGAGATACTGAACTGTTGAAAGTCAAAATGCTATAGAGCTTATATAATTAAAAATGGACGTTGATAACTAACTCTGACTTGTGTGTATGGTTTGCTCCCATGATTTGGTAAATAGAGGAAATTTCCATGACAAACTCCACCTCCGACAGGCAGAGTCAACATACCTGGCGTGTTCGTTAGGTCGTCGGTTCACCCTGACATTTCCATTCCTCTTCTGACAACAGAACTTGAC
Source organism: Oncorhynchus mykiss (assembly GCF_013265735.2). Taxonomy (NCBI): domain Eukaryota; kingdom Metazoa; phylum Chordata; class Actinopteri; order Salmoniformes; family Salmonidae; genus Oncorhynchus; species Oncorhynchus mykiss. The sequence continues at coordinate 74,415,616 of NC_048582.1, read as the reverse complement.
CAACTGCTCACCAGGCACAGCAAGGGCTGTCCAGATCGTTATGCTGTTCTGCTATTCCAAGGTTCTGTAACCGAAGAGAGATACCACGAGTGGGCACCAACTGGGATGGATCCTGAGGCAAATGTGGCTTACCAGTGAACCTACCGGTGTTCATCATTAATACCGTCTCAGAATTTTTTGTCCATGACTGATTCAACCCGAAAAAGCATTAAAGACAGAGTTAATTAAAAGACAGAGGGCCGATTTCAAGGTTTTACTGCTAACCTACAAAGCAGTACATGGGCTTGCTCCTACCTATCTCTCTGATTTGGTCCTGCCGTACATACCTACACGTACGCTACGGTCACAAGACGCAGGCCTCCTAATTGTCCCTAGAATTTCTAAGCAAACAGCTGGAGGCATGGCTTTCTCCTATAGAGCTCCATTTTTATGGAACGGTCTGCCTACCCATGTCAGAGACGCAAACTCGGTCTCAACCTTTAAGTCTTTACTGAAGACTCATCTCTTCAGTGGGTCATATGATTGAGTGTAGTCTGGCCCAGGAGTGGGAAGGTGAACGGAAAGGCTCTGGCGCAACGAACCGCCCTTGCTGTCTCTGCATGGCCGGTTCCCCTCTTTCCACTGGGATTCTCTGCCTCTAACCCTATTACAGGGGCTGAGTCACTGGCTTACTGGGGCTCTCTCATGCCATCCCTGTAGGGGGTGCGTCACCTGTGTGGGTTCATTCACTGATGTGGTCATCCTGTCTGGGTTAGCGCCGTTGTGCCGTGGCGGAGGTCTTTGTTGGCTATACTCAGCCTTGTCTCAGGTTGGTAAGTTGGTGGTTGAAGATATCCCTCTAGCGGTGTGGGGGCTGTGCTTTGGCAAAGTGGGTGGGGTTATATCCTTCCTGTTTGGCCCTGTCCGGGGGTGTCCTCGGAATGGGCCACAGTGTCTCCTGACCCCTCCTGTCTCAGCCTCCAGTATTTATGCTACAGTAGTTTATGTGTCAGGGGGCTAGGGTCAGTTTGTTATATCCGGAGTACTTCTCCTGTCCTATTCGGTGTCCTGTGTGAATCTAAGTGTGCGTTCTCTAATTCTCTCCTTCTCTCTTTCTTTCTCTCTCTCGGAGGACCTGAGCCCTAGGACCATGCCCCAGGACTACCTGACATGATGACTCCTTGCTGTCCCCAGTCCACCTGACCGTGCTGCTGCTCCAGTTTCAACTGTTCTGCCTTATTATTATTCGACCATGCTGGTCATTTATGAACATTTGAACATCTTGGCCATGTTCTGTTATAATCTCCACCCGGCACAGCCAGAAGAGGACTGGCCACCCCACATAGCCTGGTTCCTCTCTAGGTTTCTTCCTAGGTTTTGGCCTTTCTAGGGAGTTTTTCCTAGCCACCGTGCTTCTACACCTGCATTGCTTGCTGTTTAGGGTTTTAGGCTGGGTTTCTGTACAGCACTTTGAGATATCAGCTAATGTACGAAGGGCTATATAAAAACATTTGATTTGATTTGAGTTAATGAGTACTTGAGGTCACCGGGAAAATCTAGACATGTCCTGCTCTCCCTTATGTAAGCAATTAGGCACTATACCATGTTTACTACAGTATGTACTGTGTGCTATGTTTACTTGTCAGACTGCACAGTAGCCTAATAAACAAATGTAGGTGGCTTCTATCTTCAAAATGCATTAAATGCTTTATTATCCAAATGTTTAATGTGCGTGTGGACGACCTCATGCAACCACAAAATGTTGGATAAAGCATACACTGTACAGTACTGTAATTCTTCATCAGCATCTTTATGCTTTAGCTAACAAAATAATGATGAAAATACTCAAAATGCAGATGTTTATTTCCTTATGGATCCATAATGAATTACTATGGGAATAAATATCACAGAATGACAGAACAATTTGAACTAATGCAGGTAAACAAATTGTTGCTTACTGGAAGACAGCAGAGGTCAGAGGTCAAGACAGCACTGCTCTGAGACAAGCATGGGGACTGGTCTTGATGATTCAATGAGATTTTTATTTTCACTGAATCTCCATTTGTGTATTGGTTAGACTACAATTAGGGTGTGGAAATGTTATGCTCTTAGTACTGTAGCCCACTCCCGACTGTCATGTTGTACAGCGCCATATTTTCCATTCCACCCTAACGGAAATCCTGAGGGTTTCATTTTTTTTGGAATAGAAACACGATAATATTAATCAAATTAATTAACCTCTTGGGGCTAGGGGGCAGAATTTTCACTTTTGGATAAATAGCGTGCCCAATTTCAACTTCCTGCTACTCATGCCAAGAATATAAGATATGCATAATATTAGTAGATTTGGATAGAAAACACTCTGAAGTTTCTAAAACTGTTTGAATCATGTCTGTGAGTATAACAGAACTTATGTAGCAGGCAAAACTGTTCAGAATTCTTTTTTTTGTCTCTCTCTGTTCTGACTTGTTATTGCCGGTTTTCAGTTCCTACCGCTTCCACTGGATGTCACCAGTCTTTGGAATTTGGTTGAGGTTATTCCTTTGTGCAATGAAGAAGTAGGCTAACTAGGAACTGGGGACACTTTTGCGCAAGATGTGAAAAGTTGCACTGGTTTGTTTTCTTTCCTGCATTGAACACAGATTGCCCTGTCTACAACTTGATAAATTATTCATGTTTAAAAATACCTGAAGTTGTATTACAAAAGTAGTTTGAAATATTTTGGCAAAGTTTATAGGCAACTTTTGAAATATTTTGTAGTGACGTTGCATTTTTGTAAGCAGTTTTTTTCTAACCCTGTTTTTTTCTGGATCAAACACGCTTTATAAATGGACATTTTGGATATATATAGACGGAATTAATCAAACAAAAGGACCAATTGTGATGTTTATGGGACATATTGGAGTGCAAACAAAAGAAGCTCGTCAAAGGTAATGCATGTTTTATATTTTATTTCAGCATTTTGTGTAGTGCCTGCAGGGTTGAAATATGCTAACTCCTTTGTTTACTGCTGGTGCAGATGGTGCAGGCTATCAGATAATAGCTTCTTATGCTTTCGCCGAAAAGCATTTTTTAAATCTGACATGTTGGCTGGATTCACAACGAGTGTAGCTTTAATTGAATATCTTACATGTGTGATTTACTGAAAGTTTGAATTTTATAGTATTTTATTTGAATCTGGCGCTCTGCATTTTCCCTGGCAATTGGCCAGTTGAGACATTTGCGTCCCGCCTATCCCTAACTAGTTTTAAGCAACATTTCTTAAAATCAATCCCATATACTATGTTCTTACAAAAAAACGTTTTAAAACTTCTTGTAACTATGGGGGCACTATTTCATTATTGGATAAAAAAACGTTCCCGTTTTAAGCGCAATATTTTGTCACGAAAAGATGCTCGACTATGCATATAATTGACAGCTTTGGAAAGAAAACACTCTGATGTTTCCAAATCTGCAAAGATATTGTCTGTGAGTGCCCCAGAACTGATGCTACAGGCGAAACCACGATGAAACTTCAAACAGGAAGTGAGCTAAATTTCTGAGGCGCTGTTTTCCATTGTCTCCTTATATGGCTGTGAATGCGACAGGAATGAGCTTATACTTTCTGCCGTTTCCCCAAGGTGTCGGCAGCATTGTGACGTATTTGTAGGCATATCATTGGAAGATTGACCATAAGAGACTACATTTACCAGGTGTCCGCCTGGTGTCCTGCGTCGAAATTGGTGCGCAAACGCCAGGTGCAAGTATTTTTCCATTTGATAGAGAGGAGAAACCAGACTTCCACGAACGATATATCATCGAAGAGATATGTGAAAAACACCTTGAGGATTGATTCTAAACAACGTTTGCCATGTTTCAATCGATATTATGGAGTTAATTTGGAAAAAAGTTTGGCGTTTTGATGACTGAATTTTTGTTTTTTTTGGTAGCCAAACGTGATGTACAAAACGCAGCGATTTCTAATACACAAGAATATTTTTGGAAAAACTGAACATTTGCTATCTAACTGAGAGTCTCCTCATTGAAAACATCCAAAGTTCTTCAAAGGTAAATGATTTTATTTGAATGCTTTTCTTGTTTTTGTGAAAATGTTGCCCGCTCAATGCTACGCTAAATGCTACGCTAGCTATCAATACTGTTACACAAATGCTTGTTTTGCTATGGTTGAAAAGCATATTTTGAAAATCTGAGATGACAGTGTTGTTAACAAAAGGCTAAGCTTCAGAGCTAGCATATTTATTTCATTTAATTTGCGATTTTCATGAATAGTTAACGTTGCGTTATGGTAATGAGCTTGAGGCTGTACTCACGATCCCGGATCCGGGATGGCTAGTATCAAGAGGTTTTAAATGATCTCGTACAGCCAATATTTAAGGCTATCAAATGCTTCTCAAATTTGCCCCCTGGTGGTCAAACTAGCACTAACTAGCATTAATGGTAACAATTGCTGACAATTAAATAACGTGCCATAGAATTCTACTGCAGCCCGCAAGGTGTGCTGCAGTATGACATGACTTTTAAAGGAAGAACCTCTGTTCTCTAAAAAGGCAACTGATTACATGAGTAATATTACCACATTATCTCTTAGTTTTGAAGCCCAGACAATGAATGTTACTACATCAAAACTAATAATGTTATTCCTTTCTCTATCCAGAGAACCTTTCGAACCTCCTCAGGGCTTTGTTGGAAACTTTCAATAATTAGAGGTAAGACAAATGTTAGTGATATGAGAAGACTTGGGTGTCCCAGGGAAGCATGACCATCAACTTCTCTAGGAGGACTACCGAAATCAAATCTCATTTATATTCCCAAATCGTCTTAATCTGTCTCATGTGGAAATACACGTTAATTGAAGTCACAAAATAACTGAATTTGAGTTTGTCTGCTGTTGCTATTTGCACTGTAATGCACTGTCAACATTTTAATATTTGATAAAACACATCCTATATACAGTCAGCAACACAGGCTTCTTAAAATTCAAACAAATTGAGTAATAACTGACAGATTGATTATAAAAATAGTTGTTAGATGCAGCTCTAAAAGCAGTATTCAAAACACATTTGTAACAGCTTTTACTTAATTTGCCTCAACAGTGTTGGCTCACAAGAATAATAAATTAGGGCAGCAGCAGTGACGCAAGTCTCCCGAGTCGCACCATGCTGCCCTTCCCGGCCGGTCACCAAGACAAGTAACCTAAATACCTATGGGAAACACTGGTCTGGATGGGTGACAAAACAAGCTAAATGTTGAAAACCTTGGGTAGCCCCTATAAGTAAATAATGAATGAAATATTCCAAAAACCTGATCATTAAAACACCCTTTTACATACTGTTTGTAAGTTGGCAAAAATTTCCTCAGAGTGAATGTAGGTAAACAAAACTGGAGCTTTTTCAGAGTCAAAATTGCTCATAATTTTGTGTTGATCGACAACTGTAACAATCACAATGCACCTCTCACCTTTCTCAGGCTTTTTGTTATTCTTGTCGAGTCCTTGAGCTCCGTGCAATGCCATCTTCTATCATATCAACTTGCCCCAAGTGTAGTCCCTGAGCAGATCTGCAATGTTGCAACAAATAAATTAACAAATCAGATCAATAGCAGATGACCATAGAAACCCAAGTATTTTTTTCATAAATTAAACCTTAACCCTAACCCTAACGCTAGGCCCCAAGACTCAACTCATTGAGACCCAGCTTTTGGTAACACAACCTTAACTCGCTCTTAAACCGCATTCACATCAGCCTGGCGAGACCTGCTCGCCATACTTTGCTCCATTTCAAATGAAATTGTATTGGTCACATACACATTTTTAGTAGTTGTTATTGGTCACATACACATTTTTAGATGTTTTAGATGTTTTTAGATTTTTAGATGTTATAGCGGGTGTAGTGAAATGCTTGTGTTCCTAACTCCAACAGTGCACTAGTATCTAACAATTCACAACAATACACACAAATCTAAAAGTAAAAGAATGGAATTAAGAAATATATAATTCTGTACACTTCTACACTAACCTTTGTCACAGAAGACTAACTAACTGTAATTACTTAGCAGAGATCCCCAGTACCTTGTGTATGGTTGTAATACTTCATTTTATTGGGGTCTGAAAGCACAGGAGGTTGTTGACACTTTATTTGGGGAGAACGGGCTCATATTAGTGACTGGAGCGGAATCAGTGGAATGGTATCAAATACATCAAACACATGGTTTCTAGGCTCCATTTCAGCCATTATCATGAGCCGTTCTCCCCTCAGCAGCCTCCTGTGGCTGAAAGAGCATGGACTTTCTGTGGGTGACAGCTATTAACAAACAAAGTGGTCAAAATTATATATTTTCTGACCTTCGCAGGTCTACCATGAACCCAACTATTTGTATTTCTGGACTGACTGAAACTCTTTCTAAAAATGTCATTATCCAAAATGTTCAAATTCATTAACCAACCGATGAACAAATGTTTCCCAATCTGTAAGTGGAACCCGAGAATGGCTGAACATAGCATCCTTCCAGATGGAGCAGGAGGAAGTCTGTTCCTCTTGGTTCAACAAATCCTGCAAGGAAACATGTACATTTAACTCAGACACAGGAGCGTTTTAGAGACAGACATAGGACCGTTTTAGAGACGGACATTAAGTGATGATTGAAATGGAAGTAATTCTATTCAATTATGAAGGATACTGGCACCTGGAAAGCTTAGTTAATTATCTTCATGTTCATAGAAACATTTGAACATTAAATAATAAATGGGTCAATGTCAGAGGAGGCTGAAGGGAGGAGCGATGGGATGACGGGCTCATTGTAATGGTTGGAATGATATTAATGGACCGGAATCAAACATATTTATTCCATTCCAGTACTTACAATGAGCCTCTCCTCCTAATGCTCCTCCCACCAGTCTCCACTGATAAGCCCAGCCTGGCAGTGTACATGCAAAGAACATATGGGACTAGCTGACGAGGCTACATAACTGCACAAAGTGAAAGTTAGATTCACCTTACATTTACATATTCAAACATTTCTGACAGTACTCCTCATTTCAAACTTTTCCAAAGTTCTCTAGGTCAATCAATATCAAATCAAATCAAATGTATTTGGCACATACACATGGTTACCAGATGTTAATGCAAGTGTAGCGAAATGCTTGTGATTCTAGTTCCGATCATGCAGTAATATCTAACAAGTAATCTAACAATTTCACAACAACTACCTAAAACACAAAAGTGTAAAGGAATAATTAAGAATATGTACATAAAAATATATGGATGAGCGATGGCCGAACGGCATAGGCAAGATTCAGTAGATGGTATAGAGTACAGTAAATATACATATGAGATGAGTAATGTAGGGTATGTAAACATTATATAAAGTGGCATTGTTTAAAGTGACTAGTGATACATTTATTACATAAAGATGCAGTAGATGGTATAGAGTAGAGTAAATATACATATGAGATGAGTAATGTAGGGTATGTAAACATTATATAAAGTGGCATTGTTTAAAGTGACTAGTGATACATGTATTACATAAAGATGCAGTAGATGGTATAGAGTACAGTAAATATACATATGAGATGAGTAATGTAGGGTATGTAAACATTATATAAAGTGGCATTGTTTAATGACTAGTGATACATTTATTACATGCCATTTCTAATTATTAAAGTGGCTAGAGATGAGTCAGTATGTTGGCAGCAGCCACTCAATGTTAGTGATGGCTGTTTAATTAACAGTCTGATGGCCTTGAGATTGAAGCTGTTTTTCAGTCTCTCGGTCCCAGCTTTGATGAACCTGTACTGACCTCACCTTCTGGATGATAACGGGGTGAACAGGCAGTGGCTCGGGTGGTTGTTGTCCTTGATGATCTTTTTGGCCTTCCTGTGACATCGGGTGGTGGAGGTGTCCTGGAGGGCAGGTAGTTTGCCCCCAGTAATTTGTTGTGCAGACCTCATTACCCTCTGGAGAGCCTTATGGTTGGGGGCAGAGCAGTTGCCATACCAGGCGGTGATACAGCCCCAACAGGATGCTCTCGATTGTGCATCTGTAAAAGTTTGTGAGTGTTTTTGGGGACAAGCCAAATTTCTTCAGCCTCCTGAAGCTGGGTCTCAATGAGTTGAGTCTTGGGGCCTAGCGTTTTATTTTAATTTATTTTTTTACCTTTATTTAACTAGGCAAGTCAGTTAAGAACAAATTCCTATTTTCAATGACTGCCTAGGAACAGTGGGTTAACTGCCTGTACAGGGGAAGAACGACAGATTTGTACCTTGTCAGCTTGGGGGTTTGAACTCGCAACCTTCCGGTTACTAGTCCAACACTCTAACCACTAGGCTACCCTGCCAAGCCGTTAGGGTTAGGGTTAAGGTTTTGCTCCCCCTGCTGTTTCCTGAAGTCCACGATCATCTCCTTTCTTTTGTTGAAATCAAGTGTGAGGTTATTTTCCTGACACCACACTCAGAGTGCCCTCACCTCCTCCTTGTAGGCTGTCTCTTCGTTGTTGGTATTCAAGCCTACCACTGTAGTGTCGTCTGGAAACTTGATGATTGAGTTGGAGGCATGCATGGCCACGCAGTCATGGGTGAACAGGGAGTACAACAGGAGAGGGCTCAGAACGCACCCTTGTGGGACCCAAGTGTTGAGGATCAGGGGGTGGAGATGTTGTTCCCTACCCTGACCACCTGGGGGCGGCCCGTCAGGAAGTCCAGGACCCAGTTGCACAGGGTGGGGTCGAGACCCAAGGTCTCGAGCTTAATGACGAGTTTGGAGGGTACTATGGTGTTGAATGCCAAGCTGTAGTCGATGAACAGCATTCTTACATAGGTATTCCTCTTGTCCAGATGAGTTAGGGCAGTGTGCAGTGCGATTGCGTCGTCTGTGGACCTATTGGGGAGGTAAGCAAATTGGAGTGGGTCTAGGGTGTCAGGTAGGGTGGAGGTGATGTCCTCCTTGACTAGTCTCTCAAAGCACTTCATGATGACAGAAGTGAGTGCTACGGGGCAATAGTTATTTAGCTCAGTTACTTTAGCTTTCTTGGAGAATTATTATTTTATTTTTTTAAACTGAGTTTTCTAGGGAACAGGAACATTGGTGGCCCTCTTGAAGTATGTGGGAACAGCAGACTGGGATAAGGATTGATTGAATATGTTCGTAAACACACCAGCCAGCTGGTCTGTGCATGCTCTGAGGACGCGGCTAGGGATGCCATCTGGTCCGTCAGTCTTGCGAGGGTTAACACGTTTAATTGTTTTACTCATTTTGGCTGCAGTGAAGGACAGCCTTCAGGTTTTAGTAGCGGGCATGTCGGTGGCACTGTATTGTCCTCAAAGCGAGCAAAGAAGTTGTTTCGTTTGTATAGGAGCAAGACATCTAGGTCCTATTCCCAGTCTGTTCAACCTCACTCTCGTATCGTCCGAGATCCCTAAAGATTGGAAAGCTGCTGCGGTCACCCCCCTTTTCAAAGGTGGTGACACTCTATACCCAAACTGTTATAGACCTATATCCATCCTTACCTGCCTTTCTAAAGTCTTCGAAAGCCAAGTTAATAAACAGATCACTGACCATTTCGAATCCCACCGTACCTTCTCCGCTGTGCAATCCGGTTTCCGAGCTGATCATGAGTGCACATCAGCCATGCTCAAGATACTAAACGACATCATAACTGCCATTGATAAAAAAACAGTACTGTGCAGCTGTCTTCATCGACCTGGCCAAGGCTTTCGACTCTGTCAATCACCAAATTCTTCTCGTAAGACTCAACAGCCTTGGTTTCTCAAATGACTGCCTCGCCTGGTTCACCAACTACTTTGCAGACAGAGCCCAGTGTGTCAAAACGGAGGGCCTGTTGTCCGGACCTCTGGCAGTCTCTATGAGGGTACCACAGGGTTCAATTCTCGGGCCGACTCTTTTCTCTGTATATATCAACGATGTCGCTCTTACTGCGGGTGATTCCACCCTGGATGTTTCCGACCTAGAATATGTGGAGATCTATAAGTACCTAGGTGTCTGGTTAGACTGTAAACTCTCCTTCCAGACTCATATCAAACATCTCCAATCCAAAATAAAATCTAGAATCGGCTTTCTATTTCGCAACAAAGCCTCCTTCACTCACGCCGCCAAACTTACCCTAGTAAAACTGACTATCCTAACTATCCTCGACTTCGGCGATGTCATCTACAAAATAGCGTCCAATACTCTACTCAGCAAACTGGATGCAGTCTATCACAGTGCCATCCGTTTTGTCACCAAAGCCCCTTATACCACCCACCACTGTGACCTGTATGCTCTAGTCGGCTGGCCCTCGTTACATATTCGTCCCCAGACCCACTGGCTCCAAGTCATCTATAAGTCTATGCTGGATTCTATAAGTCTAAAGCTAGATAACTTGTAGTTTTTCATGTTGTCTGTTTGTATTTTTTTTGTAATGACTTGGTGCTGCTTATCTTGGCCAGGGCGGTCTTGAAAAAGAGATTTTAATCTCAATCAGCCCTTCCTGGTTAAATAAAGGTTAAATTAAATAAAAAAATAAATAAAAATGCTAGGTAAAGCTCCGCCTTGCCTCAGCTCGCTGGTCACGATAACAACACCCACCCGTAGCACGCGCTCCAGCAGGTATATCTCACTGGTCATCCCCAAAGCCAACACCTCCTTTGGCCACCTTTCCTTCCAGTTCTCTGTTGCCAATGACTGTATCAAATTGCAAAAATCCCTGAAGCTGGAGACTTACATTTCTCTAATTAACTTTAAACATCAGCTATCTGAGCAGCTAACCGATCGCTGCAGCTGTACATAGTCCATCTGTAAATAGCCCACACAATCTACCTACCTCATCCCCATATTGTTTTAATTTACTTTTCTGCTCTTTTGTACACCAGTATCACTACTTGCACATCTGCTCATCCATCACTCCAGTGTTAATCTACTAAATTGCAATTACTTCACTACTATGGCCTATTTATTGCCTTACCTCCTCACGCTGTTTGCACACACTGTATATAGACTTTCTTTTTTTCTATTGTGTTATTGAGTTTTCAGGTTTATTCCATGTGTAACTCTGTGTTGTTGTTTGTGTCGCACTGCTTTGCTTTATCTTGGCCAGGTCGCAGTTGTAAATGAGAATTTGTTCTCAACTAGCCTACCTGGTTAAATAAAGGTGAAATAAAAAAAAAAAATAAAAAAAATGATAGTATGGTGTATGGGTAAATAGTTATGGTATATGGGTAAATGGTTGTAGATGGATATTATGGTGGGTATATGGTTATTATGGTATGGTATATGGTTATAGATGGTTAATATGGTATGGTATATGGTTATTGTGGTATGGAGGTATATGGTTATAGATGGTTAATATGGTATGGTATATGGTTATTGTGGTATGGAGGTATATGGTTATAGATGGTTAATATGGTATGGTATATGGTTATTATGGTATGGTATATGGTTATAGATGGTTAATATGGTATGGTATATGGTTATTGTGGTATGGAGGTATATGGTTATAGATGGTTATTATGGTATGGTATATGGTTATAGATGGTTAATATGGTATGGTATATGGTTATTGTGGTATGGAGGTATATGGTTATAGATGGTTAATATGGTATGGTATATGGTTATTATGGTATGGCATATGGTTATAGATGGTTAATATGGTATGGTATATGGTTATTGTGGTATGGAAGTATATGGTTATAGATGGTTAATATGGTATGGTATATGGTTATTATGGTATGGTATATGGTTATAGATGGTTCATATGGTATGGTATATGGTTGTAGATGTTTGTTTCGTATGATGTATGGGTGTATGGTTAAAGATAGTTATTATGGTATGGTATATGGGTAAATGGTTATAGATGGTTATTATGGTATTGCGTATGGTTATAGATGGTTATTATGGTATGGTGTATGGATATATGGTTATATATGTTATTAAGGTATGCTATATGTGTATATGGTTTAGATGGTTATTATAGTGTGGTGTATGGGTATATGGTTATATATGTTATTGTGGTATGGTATGTGAGTAAATGGTTGTAGATTTTGTAATGGTATGGTATATGGGCATATGGTTATAGATGGCTATTATGGTATGGGTATATGGTTATAGATGGTTATTATGGTATTGTATATGGTTATTGATGGTTATGGTATGGGTGTATGGTTATAGATGGTTATTAGGGTATGAGTATATGGTTATAGATGGTTATTATGGTAATGTATATGGGTATATGGTTATTGTGGTATGGTAGATGAGTATATGGTTATCGATGGCTGTTATTGTATGATGTATGGGTGTATGGTTATAGATGGTTGTTAATGTATGGTATATGGGTAAATGTTTATATAATGTTATTATGGTATGTTATGATACAGTGTATATGGTTATATATGGCTATTATGGTATGGTGTGGTATATGAGTAAATAGTTGTAGATGGTTATTATGGTATGGTGTGGGTATATGGTTATAGATGTTCGTATGGTACAGTGTATGGGTATATGCTTATAGATGGTTATTATGGTTTTGTAGATGAGAATATGGTTTTAGATGTTTATTATGGTATGGTGTATTGGTAAATGGTTATAGATGGTCATTACGGTATGGTGTATGGGTAAATTATTATACATGGTTATTATTTAATGGTATTAGGGTATGTGGTTATAGATGGTTATTGTGGTATGGTATATGAGTAAATGGTTGTAAATTTTCTAATGGTGTGGTGTATGGGTAAATGGTTGTAGATGGATATTATGGTATGGTATATGGGTATATGGTTATAGATGGTTATTACGGCATAGTATATGGGTATGTGGTTATAGATGGTTATTATGGTATGGAGTATGGGTAAATGTTTATAGATGCTATTATGGTATGATATATCGTTAAAGCTGTTATTATGTTGTGGTATATGTGTATAGTTATAGATGGGTGTTATGGCATACTATATGGGTATATGGTTATAGATTGTTATTATGGTATGGTATGGTATGGTATATGTTATATATGGTTATTACGGGATGGTATATGGGTATATGGTTAAAACATGTATTATGGTATGCTGCTGTAGATGGTTATTATGGTATGGTATATGGGTATATTGTTATAGATGGTTGTTATGGTATGGTGTATGGATATATGGTTATAGATGTTATAATGATATATGGGTAGATGGTTATAGATGTTATTATGGTATGGTGTATGAGTAAATGGTTGTAGATTTTGTAAAGGTGTGGTATATGGGTAAATGGTTATAGATGGTTATTATGGTATGGTATATGGGTATATGGTTATAGATGGTTATTGTGGTATGGTATGGTGTATGGGTATATGGTTATAGATGGTTATTATGGTATGGCATATGGTTATAGATGGTTATTATGGTATTGTAGATGAGAATATGGTTATAGATGGAAAAGGCTCTACAATTTTACAATGTGATCACATAGTTTTAAATAGAATCTCTCAACCCAGTTTGTAAATTGTTAGCCAGTTGTTCTTGTATTTAAGCACTCCTTTTACTGTGCCCAGTTGGTTTTATATACTGTATGTATTTAGTTGTTTCCCAAGTGGCACAGTGGTTTAAATCACTGCATCGCAGTTACTAGCTGTGCCACTAGAGATCCTGGTTCGAGTCCAGGCTCTGTCGCAGACGGCCATGGGGCAGCGCACAATTGGTCCAGCGTCTTCTGGGTTATGGGAGGGTTTGGCCGGCAGGGATGTCCTTGTCCCATCGTGCTCTAGCGACTCATGTGGTGGGCCGGGCGCATGCACACTGACACGGTCACCAGGTGTACAGTGTTTTCTCTGACACATTGGTGTGGCTGGCATCCGGGTTAAGCGGGTATTGTGTCAAGAAGCAGTGCGGCTTGGTTGGGTCATGTTTCAGAGGATGCATGGCTATCAACCTTCTCCTCTCCGGAGTCCGTACGGGAGTTGCAGCAATGAGACAAGACTGTAACTACCAATTGGATACCATGAAATTGGGGAGAAATAGAAGTAAAACGTTTTTTATTTTTTATTAAACAGAGTTCAACAAAATCACTTATTGTAAAGGAGATATTGCGACTGTCATTATTACTTTAGTTGGAAGAGTTGGTATAGCCCAGAGTTCTAAATTAGGCTACAGACGGTAGGGTATGCAAGCCATTCAAAGGTAGTCTGCACAAGGATCTCTACAGTTGGACTCTGGACAGTTGAGCTAATGTGTGTTAATGTGATTAGCATGACGTTGTAAGTAACAAGAACATTTCCCAGGACATAGACATGTCTGATATTGGCAGAAAGCTTACATTCTTGTTTATCTAACTTCACTGTCCAATTTACAGTAGCTATTACAGTGAAATAATACTGTACCATGCTATTGTTTGAAGATAGTGCACAGTTATGAACTTTAAAAGTTATTAATAAACCAATTAGACACATTTGGGCAGTCTTGATACAACATTTTGAACAGAAATGCAATGGTTGATTGGATCAGTCTAAAACTTTGCACATACACTGCTGCCATCTAGTTGCCAATATCTAAATTGCACCTGGGCTGGAATAATACATTATGGCCTTTCTCTTGCATTTCAAAGATGATAGTATAAAAAAATACACAAAAAGTATTTTTTCTTTGTATTATCTTTAACCAGAGTTAATGTGTTTTATTCTCCTACATTCATTTCACATTTCCACAATCGTCAAAGTGTTTCTTTTCAAATGGTATCAAGAATATGCACTTCCTTGCTTCAGGTCCTGAGCTACAGGCAGTTAGACTTGGGTATGTCATTTTAGGCGAAAATTGAGAAAAAGGGGCAGATCCTTAAGATGTTGGATGATGTACTAGCAGTAACATTGTTGTATTCAGGATGATGTTCTAGCAATAACTCCGTCTTACTATCCAGGTCTGTGCCCAAACAATTTGAGCATCTACTTTTAAAAATCCACCTCACCAGAAGCAAGTCTCTTACAGTTGCCGCTTGCTATAGACCACCTTCTGCCCTCAGCTGTGCCCTGGACACCATATGCAAATTAATTGCATCCCATCTATCTTCCGAGCTCGCGCTGTTAGGTGACCTAGACTGGGACATGCTTAACACCCCAGCAATCCTACAATCTAAGCTTGGTGCTCTCAATCTAGCACACATTATAAATGAACCCACCAGATACAACCCCAAATCAGTGAACAAGGGCACCCTCATAGATATAATCCTAACCAACCTGCCCTCCAAATATACCTCGGCTGTCTTCAACCAGGATTTCAGCGATCACTGCCTCATTGCCTGCGTCTATAATGGGTCTGCGGTCAAGTGACCACCCCTCATCACTGTCAAACGCTCCCTAAAACACTTCAGCGAGCAGGCATTTCTAATCGACCTGGCCCGGGTATCCTGGAAGGATGTTGACCTCATTCGGCAGTAGAGGATGCCTGGTCGTTCTTTAAAAGTACTTTCCTCGCCATCTTAAATAAGCATGCCCCATTTAAAAAAAAATGAACCAGAAACAGATAAAACTGAACCACTGTATCAGCAAAACATTTACAAAATGTACTGACAAATCATATTAAAAAAACCATCTGAATTCTTTAGCAATACAAGACCATCGCTTAATGAGAGGTCGACACGTCTGGTTGGCAGATATCACTGAATTTGTTCAGGAAATGTGTCATTCTGATGCTTATATATTATATATATATTATATATATATATATAAATATAGATTTTGCATTTGTCCATCACTAAGAAGACTTCTTGACCATGTTGTATTTGATAAGTCGTGATCCTTGAATGAGCTGGGCGGTCTCATTGGTTGTCTTGGTTCACTCCAGACCTGACTGACCTTGACCAGCACAAAAACATTCTGTGGCGTACTGCATTAGCATCAAATAGCCCCCGCGGTATGCAACTTTTCAGGAAGTTAGGAACCAATATACACAGGCAGTTAGGAAAGCAAAGGCTAGCTTTTTCTAACAGAAACTCCAAAAGGTTCTGGGACACTGTAAAGTCCATGGAGAATAAGAGCACCTCCTCCCAGCTGCCTACTGCACTGAGGCTAGGAATCACTGTCACCACTGATAAATCCGTGATAATTGAGAATTTCAAATATGGCATTTTTCTACGGCTGGCCATGCTTTCCACCTGGCTACCCTTATCCCGGTCAACAGACCTGCACCCCTCACTGCAACTTGCCAAAGCCTCCCCATTTCTCCTTCACCCAAATCCAAATCCAAGTCTGAAAGAGAGACCCTCCCTTCTTAACCTCTCTGGGATATGTGGGCATCCCACCTGGCCAAAAGCCAGGGAAAATGCAGAGCGCCAAATTCAAATAAATTACTATAAAAATCCAACTTTCATTAAATCACACACGCAAGATAGTAAATTAAAGCTACACTTGTTGTGAATCCAGCCAATATGTCAGATTTCAAAAAGGCTTTTCGGCGAAAGCAAACAATGCTATTATCTGAGGATAGCACCTGCGTAAACAAAGAGAGAAAAGCAGGTTTCTACCTTGAATGCGCGACACAAAACGCAGAAATAAAAATATAATTCATACCTTACCTTTGACGAGATTCTTTTGTTGGCACTCCAATATGTCCCTACTCCAATATGTCCCTATGTAAACATCACAAATGGTCCTTTTGTTCGATTAATTCCGTCGATATATGTCCAAAATGTCCATTTATTTGGCATGTTTGATCCAGAAAAACACCTGTTCCAACTTACGCAACGTGACTACAAAATATCTCAAAAGTTACCTGTAAACTTTGCCAAAACATTTCAAACTACTTTTGCAATACAACTTTAGGTATTTATTAATGTAAATACGACGGGATGTAAATAAGACGGGATGATCTGTGTTCAATACAGGAGGAAAAAAAACTGACCCTAGTTCTGAACAGGGTTCCTTCTTCATTACAAAAAGGAAAAACCTCAACCAATTTCCAAAGACTGGTGACATCCAGTGGAAGCGGTAGGAACTGCAAGAAGGTCCCTTAGAAATCTGGATTCCCAATGAAATGTCATTGAAAAGAGTGACCCCCAAAAAATAAAATTCTTAACGTTTTGTCCTCGGGGTTTCGCCTGCTAAATAAGTTATGTTATACTCACAGACATGATTCAAACAGATTTAGAAATGACAGAGTGTTTTCTATCCAAATCTACTAATGATATACATATCTTATCTTCTGGGGATGAGTAGCAGGAGGTTGAATTTGGGAATGCATTTAATCCGGATGTGTACTGCCCTCTGTCACCAAGAAGTTAAAAGTATCTGCCAAAATTGTTACAACCCCTATTACAAGCTTGTTCAACCTCTCTTTTGTATCGTCTGAGATCCCCAAAGATTGGAAAGCTGCTGTGGTCATCCCCCTCTTCAAAGGGGGAGACACTCTAGACCCAAACTGCTACAGACCTATATCTATCTGTTGCAGGAATTAAATTCCTCTGTTTTAATACCCAATTAAAATTAAACACTGTCAATTCATAAGAATTTGTATGACTCTTATTTGTATAAAATGGACAGAGCCCAGTCTTAAAGTCAATCAGCAGCATTTATTCACGAGAGTACTGCCCATTATACATTTTACCACAGGTTATAAACTGAATATGACGTCATTAGTTTTAGTACTAGCCCGTGTCATCTCCGCTCCAGTACAATGGCTGTATGGTTCTCACATCGTCTCTCCCTATTAAGATAATTTATGACCGAGCCAAGCCCAGCTTGTGTAGATAAGCCTTCTAGCCAGTCTGGCTATAAGTTCATTCATTTCTACCATGGTACAGACAGTCATTGTTCTAATTCTTGATTATATTTACACACATTATATTCAGTACTAGGATTAAAAAGAAAATTCATACATATACAGTAACATAATAGTATTCTGATTAGTACAGATACAGTAACATAATAGTATTCTGATTAGTCAGTCCTGATTGAAATGTATACATAATTAGTCATTATTGATAAAAATTCCCTTAACGCTATCCTACCCTGCCGTTCTAAGGTCTTCGAAAGCCAAGATAACAAAGGTCACCGATTATTTCGAATCCCACCGTACCTTCTCCGCTCAAGGTCCTAAATGATATCATAACCGACATCGATAAGAGACAATACTGTCCAGCTGTATTCATCAACCTGGCCAAGGCTTTTGACTCTGTCATTCACCAAATTCTTATCGGAAGACTCAACAGCCTTGGTTTCTCAAATGACTGTCTCGCCTGGTTCACCAACTACTTATGTGACAGAGTTCAGTGTGTCAAATCGGAGGGCCTGTTGTCCGGACCACTCGCAGTCTCTATGGGGGAATACACTCTAATGTTTCCAAAACTGTTAAAATATTGTCTGAGAGTATAACAGAACTGAGGAAAATCAAACCAGGTATTGGCTTCTATTTTGAAAACTCCATGTTCCATAGCCTGCCTTTGCTCCATTTAAAGGGATATCAACCAGATTCCTTGTCCTATCGCTATCGCTTCCTCAAGGTGTCAACAGTCTTTAGACATAGTTTCAGGCTTTTATTTTGAAAAATGAGCCAGAAAGATAACATCGCGTCCTTGTATGGCCGGGTGCCAGCAGCGTTTTGCTTGGCGCAACAGAGTTTGGGCAGCCATTGCCTTTCCCTCTCCTACTGAAAAAGACAGTTGAAACAACCCGAGGATTGATTATAAAAAACGTTTAACATGTTTCTGTGGATATTACGGATACTATTTGGAATTTGTCTGCGTTGTCGTGACCGCTCTTTCCTGTGGATTTCTGAACATAACGCGCCAAACAAACAGAGGTATTTTGGATATGAAAATAATCTTTATGGAACAAAATAAACATTTATTGTGTAACTGTGAGTCTCGTGAGTGACAACATCCGAAGATCATCAAAGGTAAATTATTCATTTGATTGCTTTTCTGATTTTCGTGACCAAGCTACTTGATACTAGGTGTTCATAATGTTTGTCTA
Source organism: Oncorhynchus mykiss (assembly GCF_013265735.2). Lineage (NCBI taxonomy): Eukaryota > Metazoa > Chordata > Actinopteri > Salmoniformes > Salmonidae > Oncorhynchus > Oncorhynchus mykiss. Next base: position 74,396,716 of record NC_048582.1, on the reverse strand, counting down.
GCGATCGATAAATTTACACAAACGCTTGGATTGCTTTTGCTGTAAAGCATATTTTCAAAATCTGACACGACAGGTTGATTAATAAAAGGCTAAGCTGTGTTTTGCTATATTGCACTTGTGATTTCATGAATATAAATATGTTTAGTAATATTATTGGAATTTGGCGCTATGCAATTCAGCAGTTGTTGATGACAATGATCCCGCTAAAACGATGGGTAGCGCCAAGAAGTTAATGATGTTGCACTTCCTAGGGGTTCCACTAGATGTCAACCATCTATAGAAATTTGAATGAGACTTCTGTGTTGTGGGACTGAATGAGAGCAGAATCTATCATTCCTCATGGTATCCACTTGTGTTCCATTGCCCAATCGGAATACTCCGGTTGGAACTTTATTGAATCTATATGTCAAAAACATCCTAACGATTGATTCTGTACTTAGCTTGAAATGTTTATTCGATCTGTAATATAACTTTTTGAAGTTTTTGTCTGACGTAACGCTGACCAGAATAGCGTTTGGATATGTATACCAAACGCGCTAACAAAAGGAGGTATTTGGACATAAATAACGGACATTATCGAACAAAATAAAAATGTATTGTGGACCTGGGATTCCTGGAGTGCTTTCTGATGAAGATCATTAAAGGTAAGGTTTGTCTATGGAGATTGCATGGCTATGTGCTCGATTTTATACACCTGTGTGGTTTGGCTGAAAAAAACAATGTATGTGTATGTTCTCTGCAGGTGGCATCCAGATGGGATGGTTACGGTTGGGGTTAGTTAATTAATATACACTACCAGTCAAAGATTTTGACACACCTACTCATTCAATGGATTTTCTTTATTTTTACTATTTTCTACAATGTAGAATAATAGTGAAGACATCAAAACTATTAAATATAACATATGGAATCATGTAGTAACCAAAATAGTGTTAAACAAATCTAAATATATTTTATATTTGAGATTCTTCAGAATAGCTTTCCTGTGGCACTGCTCATGAGAGAGAATTTCTTAATAGCGCTTGATGGTTTATGTGTGACTGCACTTGAAAAAAACTTTCAAACTTCTTGAAATTTTCTGGATTGACTGACCTTTGTGTCTTGAAGAAATTATTGATTGTCATTTATCTCAGCTTATTTGAGCTGTACTTGCCATAATATGCACTAAGTATTTTACCAAATAGGCCTATATTCTGTATAGCAACATCTTCAAGTGCAGTCTCAAAAACCATCAAGTGCTATTATGAAGCTGGCTCTCATGAGGACCGTCACAAGAAAGGAAGACCCAGAGTTACCTCTGCTGCAGAGGATAAGTTCATTAGAGTTACCAGCCTCAGAAATTGCAGCCAAAATAAATGCTTCACAGAGTTCAAGTAACAGAAACATCAACATCAACTGTTCAGAGGAGACTGTGTGAATCAAGCCTTCATGGTCGAATTGCTGCAAAGAAACCAGTACTAAAGGACACCAGTGAGAAGAAGAGACTTGCTTGGGCCAAGAAACACGAGCTATGGACATTAGACCGGTGGAAATTCAAATTTGAGATTTCAGGTTCCAACCACCATGTCTTTGTAAGACGCGGTGTGGCTGAACGGTTGATCTCCACATGAGTATTTCCCACCGTAAAGCACGGAGGAGGAGATGTTATGGTGTGGGGGTGCTTTGCTGATGACGCTGTATGTGATTTATTTAGAGTTCAAGGCACACCTAACCAGCATGGCTACCACAGCAATCTGCAACAGGACAATGACCCAACACACCTCTAGGCTGTGTAAGGGATATTTTACCAAGTAGGAGAGTGATGGAGTGCTGCATCAGATGACCTGGCCTCCACAATCCCCCGATCTCAACCAAATTGAGATGGTTTGGGATGAGTTGGACCGCAGAGGGAAGGAAAAGCAGCAAACAAGTACTCCGCATATGTGGGAACTCCTTCAAAACTGTTGGAAAAGCATTCCAGGTGAAGTTGGTTGAGAGAATGTCCAAAGCTGTCATCAAGGCAAAGGGTGGATATTTGAAGAATCTCAAATATGAAATAAATGTTAATTTATTTAACACTTTTTTGGTTACTACATGATTCCAATTTTGTTGTCTTCACTATTATTCTTTAGTCGTGGCCAAACGTTTTGAGAATGACACAAATATTAATTTTCACAGTCTGCTGCCAAAGTTTATATGATGGCAATTTGCATATACTCCAGAATGTCATGAAGAGTGATCAGATGAATGGCAATTAATTGCAAAGTCCCTCTTTGCCATGCAAACAAGCTGAATTCCCCAAAAAACATTTCTACTGCATTTCAGCCCTGCCACAAAAGGACCAGCTGACATCATGTTAGTGATTCTTTTGTTAACACAGGTGTGAGTGTTGATGAGGACACGGCTGGAGATCACTCTGTCATGCTGATTGAGTTCGAATAACAGACTGGAAGCTTCAAAAGGAGGGTGGTGCATGGAAGCATTGTTCTTCCTCTGTCAACCCTGGTTACCTGCTAGGACACACGTGCCGTCATCATCGCTTTGCACAAAAAGGGCTTCACAGGCAAGGATATTGCTGCCAGTAAGATTGCACCTAAATCAACCATTTATCGGATCATCAAGAACTTCAAGGAGAGCGGTTCAATTGTTGTGAAGAAGGCTTCAGGGCAACCAAGAATGTCCAGCAAGCGCCAGGACAATCTACTAAAGTTGATTCAGCTGCGGGATCGTGGCACCACCAGTATAGAGCTTGCTCAGGAATGGCATCATGCAGGTGTGAGAGCATCTGCACGCACAGTGAGGCAAAGAATTTTGGAGGATGGCCTGGTGTCAAAAAGGGCAGCAAAGAAGCTCTCCAGGAAAAACATCAGGGACAGACTAATATTCTGCAAAATTAGACTGCTGAGGACTGGGGTAAAGTCATTTTCTCTGATGAATCCCCTTTCCGATTGTTTGGGGCATCCGGAAAAAAAAGCTTGTCCAGAGAAGACAAGGTGAGCGCTACCATCAGTCCTGTGTCATGCCAACAGTAAAGCATCCTGAGACCATTCATGTGTGGGTTTGCTTCTCAGCCAAGGGCTGAGCCAAGGGGTCACTCACAATTTTGCCTAAGAACACAGCCATGAATAAAGAATGGTACCAACACATCCTCCAAGAGCAACTTCTCCCAACCATCCAGGAACAGTTTGGTAATGAACAATGCCTTTTCCAGCATGATGGAGCACCTTGCCATAAGGCAAAAGTGATAACAAAGTGGCTCGGGGAACAAAACATCTTTATTTTGGGTCCATGGCCAGGTTAGTGTTCTTGTTAGAATATTAATATATATTGTCATGACGTTGCCCTCTTTGGGTACAGCGAGCCCCAACGCCCTCTCTCTGTCTTCTACACTCAGGCTGCTGTGACCTCAGATCGTAAATTCCTGGAGGAGATTATCTCCTCATGGCCACAGTATAGAGAGAGTTAGTTTCATAGAGAGAACAAAGGAATTTCTTCCACCTCACAGAACTGGAGAACCGAACAACATTTATGTTCTGGAGAGGGTATAAAAGATTGGTGAAGAATCCAGCTATGAACTGGTCCGTTTGTTACATTTTGGGGAAGCTCATGGGAGACGGTGTGGCCACATTACCATAACGCCGTTTCTATAATAGCCTCAGATATGAGATTTACATCTAATTGTTGTATAAGATGAATGAGTGAGTATGATACTGTTTGTACAATTGTGTAATATGATTTTGGATTGTTTAATGAAGGAAACTCCAATTCCCTAAAATGTTCACTAAGTCCTTGGCACGCCCCCAGGGGCACAGACAGGACCGGGCATCATGAGACAGCCCTTTTCGATGTTCCGAATAAAACCCCCACCTGGGTTTTCTATCACCAGACCATGTTTCTCTCAATTACAAGAGGACAACGATGCAGACCAGCTTACCTCGATAACGAGAGGGCCAAGTTTTGAGACGATTAACCATCCCACGTGGTTAAACTCTTAGACTATCGATACCGACAGAATAAGAACAAGTCTTTGATATGAATTACTAGTCTGCAGCTAGGAATTCGGTATCATTGAATGCAAAGACCGACAACCGCCGAAACAACTATTCTATAACGACATGAATGAATGTCACTCTGAACTATACATTCTAACCACGACAGAGAGAAAGAGGGCGGACAGACTCTCCAACAGAAACAAACTTTTCAACAGAGATCCCGATGACACATTGAGCGTAAATATTTGTATATTGATTGCAATTGTTACTGAATGAGTGAGCGTTCATGTGCAAAGGATTAGCATTTAAATTGTTATAATTATCAACTGTGTGTTGTTGTTACGGTTTTCTTTCTCCTCCTCTGAAGAAGAAGAGGTGTAGCAAGGATCGGACCAAAATGGAGCGTGGTAATTTTGATTAATGTTTAATGAATAAGAACACGAACAATACAAAAACAAGAAACGTACCGCAAAAGCCGAAACAGCCTGGACTGGTGCAAACAAAAACAGAGACAGGAACAATCACCCACGAAACACTCAAAGAATATGGCTGCCTAAATATGGTTCCCAATCAGAGACAACGATAAACACCTGCCTCTGATTGAGAACCACTCCAGACAGCCATAGACTATACTAGAAAACCCCACTAAGCCACAATCCCAATACCTACAAAAAAAACAAGACAAAACACACCACATAATAAACCCATGTCACACCCTGGCCTAACCAAAATAATAAAGAAAACACAGAATACTAAGACCAGGGCGTGACAGTTGTCTTCTCAGTCGACCCCCACTTCCCTTTTGTACACCAAGCCACGATGCCGGTTTTTCCCACTTGTTTATGCATTTCTGTGAATTACTTAGTTGGTAAATAAATGATTTAAGACAATTGATGTATGGAGGACTCATAGTGAAGACTGGGTTCGTGTAGATATCCAAGAATTTACAACTTTCAGATGAGACTGAAATAAGATGACGATTAATATTGACTGCTATTGATGTCAAATATTACTAGGTCTTTAAGAGTTTATTCGGAATATAACAGCTATATAAATATTATTTTGTGGTGCCCCGACTTTCTAGTTAATTACATTTACATGATTAGCTCAATCAGGTAATATTAATTACAGAGAAAGGATTTTATAGAATAGCATAGCCAAAGACACGACAATATGTTCTATGCAGGTGTCACGATCTTCGTATTGAGGAGACCAAAGCGCAGCGTGATGTGAATACATCTTTTAATGAAAGACGAAAAACAAACACGAAGTACACTAAAAAAACTAACAAAATATCAAAACGAACGTGACCGCTATAAATACTGAGTGCAAACATGCAACATCACATAGACAATAACCCACGAATACCCAAAGAAGATGGCTGCCTAAATATGGCTCCCAATCAGAGACAACGATAAACAGCTGCCTCTAATTGAGAACCATTTTAGGCAACCATAGACATACATAAACACCTAGATGGAAAACAACCCCATAAACCTACAAAAACCCTTAGACAGTACAAAAACACATACATCACCCATGTCACACCCTGACCTAACCAAAATATATAAAGAAAACAAAGAATACTCAGGTCAGGGCGTGACAGCAGGTGACATCCAGATAGGGTAGGTGTACAGGAAAGAACGTCTGGACGTGGAGGTCATCAGGGCCAGAGGACTTGTGGGTAAACAAGGCAACAAGCAGCTGCCAGGTGAGCATGCTTTATTACTAGTATTATATGATATGTTATTATCATATTATCAATATAGCACAAAGTTCCCAGGAAAGGGCAATTAGGTCTAGAAAGCACATTGTCACTTTCATTCTGCAAAAATTGTGGTTGACTTGCACTTATTGCCCTCTCTGTTTGTTTCTCAAGCCCCCTGTGTGAAAGTATATCTGATGGCCAACGGGAGATGCCAAAATGTCAAAAAAGAAAACCAGACTGGCTAAAACAACGTTGGATCCCCTCTACCAGCAGCAACTTCAATTTGAGGTCCAGAGGGGAAGGTTTTACAGGTAGCTGTTCCCATTGCATAGAAATCATCCTCATTTAAGCAAAGAGTTATGGGATTTTAGAATCATCTTCTTTTCACCATTGCTCTTCCACCTAGGGGTTAGGGTTAGTACTATTTACAAAGTAGTATGTAATACCTGTGTTCTCTTCTCAAGATAATAGTGTGGGAGGACTATGGACGCAAGGACCACAAATCCTTTACGGGAGCTGCTCAGACACTTTTAGATGATATAGACTTATCCAACATGGTGATTGGTTGGTTCAAACTATTCCCGCCCACCTCATTGGTGGATCCTACCCTGGCAGCAAAATTGAGGGACTGTAAGGGTTTTCCTGTGGTGAAGGAGAAGCGGACCAAAATGCAGCGTGGTGGATATTCATGTTCTTTAATAAAGGAACTAGACATGAAATAACTAACAAAACAATAAATGTGCGAAAACCTAAACAGTCCTATCTGGTGCAAACACAGAGACAGGAACAAACACACAGTGAAACCCAGGCTACCTAAGTATGATTCTCAATCAGAGACAACTAATGACACCTGCCTCTGATTGAGAACCATACTAGGCCGAAACATAGAAATACCCCAAAACATAGAAAAACAAACATAGACTGCCCACCCAACTCACGCCCTGACCATACTAAATAAATACAAAACAAAGGAAATAAAGGTCAGAACGTGACAGGGAAAGGTATCGTTATAGAAATCAGAAAGATGAGGTAAGTCTGGCCTAGCCACACCCTCTTAGGCCAAACCCTGGTTACCCTAGTAACACTACATGCTTGATGTTCTGAGCCTATGAAGAGGGAGGGTAGAGTCTGGAGCAGGCAATCTGATCTTACTGCAACATGGGCCAGATAAACGCTAACGCTAACCGTCCTGGGCCGACGCCCCTCCTAGGGAAGACCAGACAGCACATGAAGCTGCGGCAAGAAAAGGAAAGAAGAAGTGGAATGAATTCAGTGGTACTAGATTTCAGTCTCTGTAAATCCATGATGAGGAAAGAGAAGAAGAACAGTGAACTGAGAACACATTCATCAGTTGGGTTAGGGATAGTTGTACAGAAGCCCTGGTTTGTCTTTTCCAGATATTATTTTTCCTTTGATGTTCTGCTGTTGTACCCAATGGGATGCTTTTGGTTAATTCCATGCCTGCGAGGATTAGCTGTGAAAATGTCGACAAAGACATGTGGACTACTATGTGGAGGGGTCGTGGTACTGTGTGGAAGGGTGGTGCTACTGTGTTACTATGTGGAGGGGCGAAGGTACTGTGTAACTAAGTGGAGGGGTGGTGCTACTGTGTTACTATGTGGAGGGGCGAAGGTACTGTGTAACTAAGTGGAGGGGTGGTGGTACTGTGTAACTATGGGGAGGGGTGATGGTACTGTGTTACTATGTGGAGGGGTAGTGGTACTGTGTTACTAAGTGGAGGGGTGGTGGTACTGTGTTAATAAGTGGAGGGGTGGTGGTACTGTGTTACTATGTGGAGGGGTAGTGGTACCTAGTTACTATGTGGAGGGGTGGTGGTAATATGTTACTATGTGGAGGGGTAGTGGTACTGTGTTACTAAGTGGAGGGGTGGTGGTACCTAGTTACTATCTGGAGGGGTGGTGGTCCTGTGTTACTATGTGGAGGGGTAGTGGTACCTAGTTACTATGTGGAGGGGTGGTGGTACTATGTTACTATGTGGAGGAGTGGTGGTACTGTATTACTAAGTGCAGGGGTGGTGGTACTGTGTTACTAAGTGGAGGGGTGGTGGTACTGTGTTACTAAGTGGAGGGGTGGTGGTACTATGTTACTAAGTGGATGGGTAGTGGTACTATGTTACTATGTGGAGGGGTGGCGGTACTGTGTTACTAAGTGGAGGGGTGGTGGTACTGTGTTACTAAGTGGAGGGGTGGTGGTACTGTGTTACTCAGTTGAGGGGTGGTGGTTCTATGTTACTAAGTGGAGGGGTGGTGGTACTATGCTACTATGTGGAGGGGTGGTGGTACCTAGTTACTATCTGGAGGGGTGGTGGTACTATGTTAATATGTGGAGGTGTGGTGGTACTGTGTTATTATGTGGAGGGGTAGTGGTACCTAGTTACTATGTGGAGGGGTGGTGGTACTATGTTACTAAGTGGAGGGGTAGTGGTACTGTGTTACTAAGTGGAGGGGTGGTGGTACTGTGTTACTAAGTGGAGGGGTGGTGGTACTGTGTTACTAAGTGGGGGGTGGTGGAACTGTGTTACTCAGTGGAGGGGTGGTGGTACTGTGTTACTCAGTGGAGGGGTGGTGGTACCTAGTTACTATCTGGAGGGGTGGTGGTACTGTGTTACTATGTGGAGGGGTAGTGGTACCTAGTTACCATGTGGAGGGGTGGTGGTACTATGTTACTAAGTGGAGGGGTGGTGGTACTATGTTACTATGTGGAGGGGTGGTGGTACCTAGTTACTATCTGGAGGGGTGGTGGTACTGTGTTACTATGTGGAGGGGTAGTGGTACCTAGTTACTATGTGGAGGGGTGGTGGTACTATGTTGCTAAGTGGAGGGGTGGTGGTACTATGTTACTAAGTGGCGGGGTGATGGTACTATGTTACTATGTGGAGGGGTGGTGGTACTATGTTACTAAGTGGAGGGGTGGTGGTACTGTGTTACTAAGTGGAGGGGTGGTGGTACTATGTTACTATGTGGAGGGGTGGTGGTACTGTGTTACTAAGTGGAGTGGTGGTGGTACTGATTTACTAAGTGAAGGGGTGGTTGTACTGTGTTACTAAGTTGAGGGGTGGTGGTACTATGTTACTATGTGGAGGGGTGGTGGTACCTCGTTACTATGTGGAGGGGTGGTGGTACTATGTTACTAAGTGGAGGGGTAGTGGTACTGTGTTACTAAGTGGAGGGGTGGTGGTACTGTGTTACTAAGTGGAGGGGTGGTGGTACTGTGTTACTAAGTGGGGGGTGGTGGAACTGTGTTACTCAGTGGAGGGGTGGTGGTACTGTGTTACTCAGTGGAGGGGTGGTGGTACCTAGTTACTATGTGGAGGGGTGGTGGTACTGTGTTACTATGTGGAGGGGTAGTGGTACCTAGTTACCATGTGGAGGGGTGGTGGTACTATGTTACTAAGTGGAGGGGTGGTGGTACTATGTTACTATGTGGAGGGGTGGTGGTACCTAGTTACTATCTGGAGGGGTGGTGGTACTGTGTTACTATGTGGAGGGGTAGTGGAACCTAGTTACTATGTGGAGGGGTGGTGGTACTATGTTGCTAAGTGGAGGGGTGGTGGTACTATGTTACTAAGTGGCGGGGTGGTGGTACTATGTTACTATGTGGAGGGGTGGTGGTACTATGTTACTAAGTGGAGGGGTGGTGGTACTATGTTACTAAGTGGAGGGGTGGTGGTACTATGTTACTATGTGGAGGGGTGGTGGTACCTAGTTACTATCTGGAGGGGTGGTGGTACTGTGTTACTATGTGGAGGGGTAGTGGTATCTAGTTACCATGTGGAGGGGTGGTGGTACTATGTTACTAAGTGGAGGGGTGGTGGTACTATGTTACTATGTGGAGGGGTGGTGGTACCTAGTTACTATCTGGAGGGGTGGTGGTACTATGTTACTATGTGGAGGGGTAGTGGTACCTAGTTACTATGTGGAGTGGTGGTGGTACTATGTTGCTAAGTGGAGGGGTGGTGGTACTATGTTACTAAGTGTCGGGGTGGTGGTACTATGTTACTATGTGGAGGGGTGGTGGCACTATGTTACTAAGTGGAGGGGTGGTGGTACTGTGTTACTAAGTGGAGGGGTGGTGGTACTATGTTACTATGTGGAGGGGTGGTGGTACTGTGTTACTAAGTGGAGTGGTGGTGGTACTGATTTACTAAGTGAAGGGGTGGTTGTACTGTGTTACTAAGTTGAGGGGTGGTGGTACTGTGTTACTATGTGGAGGGGTGGTGGTACTGTGTTACTCAGTGGAGGGGTGGTGGTTCTATGTTACTAAGTGGAGGGGGTGTGGTACTATGTTACTATGTGGAGGGGTGGTGGTACCTCGTTACTATGTGGAGGGGTGGTGGTACTGTGTTACTATGTGGAGGGGTTGTGGTACCTAGTTACTATGTGGTGGGGTGGTGGTACTGTGTTACTATGTGGAGGGGTAGTGGTAACTAGTTACTATGTGGAGGGGTGGTGGTACTATGTTAGTATGTGGAGGGGTGGTTGTACTGTGTTACTCAGTGGAGGTTTTTTTTGTACTATGTTACTATGTGGAGGGGTGGTGGTACTGTGTTACTATGTGGAGTGGTGGTGGTACTGTGTTACTAAGTGGAGGGGTGGTGGTACTGTGTTACTAAGTGGAGGGGTGGTGGTACTGTGTTACTAAGTGGGGGGTGGTGGTACTGTGTTACTCAGTGGAGGGGTGGTGGTACTGTGTTACTCAGTGGAGGGGTGGTGGTACTGTGTTACTAAGTGGAGGGGTGGTGGTACTATGTTACTAAGTGGAGGGGTGGTGGTACTATGTTACTATGTGGAGGGGTGGTGGTACCTAGTTACTATCTGGAGGGGTGGTGGTACTGTGTTACTATGTGGAGGGGTGGTTGTACTGTGTTACTCAGTGGAGTTTTTTTTTGTACTATGTTACTATGTGGAGGGGTGGTGGTACTGTGTTACTATATGGAGGGGTGGTGGTACTGTGTTACTAAGTGGAGGGGTGGTGGTACTTTGTTACTAAGTGGAGGGGTGGTGGTACTGTGTTACTCAGTGGAGGGGTTTTGGTACTATGTTACTAAGTGGAGAGGTGGTGGTACTATGTTACTATGTGGAGGGGTAGTGGTACCTAGTAACTATGTGGAGGGGTGGTGGTACTGTGTTACTATGTGGAGGGGTAGTGGTACTGTGTTACTATGTGGAGGGGTAGTGGTACTATGTTACTAAGTGGAGGGGTAGTGGTACTGTGTTACAATGTGGAGGGGTGTTGGTACTGTGTTACGTAGTGGAGGGGTGGTGATACTGTGTTACTAAGTGTTGGGGTGGTGGTTCTATGTTACTAAGTGGAGGGGGTGTGGTACTATGTTACTATGTGGAGGGGTGGTGGTACCTCGTTACTATGTGGAGGGGTGGTGGTACTGTGTTACTATGTGGAGGGGTAGTGGTACCTAGTTAGTATTTGGTGGGGTGGTGGTACTGTGTTACTATGTGGAGGGGTAGTGGTAACTAGTTACTATGTGGAGGGGTGGTGGTACTGTGTTACTCAGTGGAGGGGTTTTGGTACTATGTTACTAAGTGGAGAGGTGGTGGTACTATGTTACTATGTGGAGGGGTAGTGGTACTGTGTTACTATGTGGAGGGGTGGTGGTTCTGTGTTACTAAGTGGAGGGGTGGTGGTACTGTGTTACTATGTGGAGGGGTGGTGGTACTGTGTTACTATGTGGAGGGGTGGTGGTACTATGTTACTAAGTTGAGGGGTGGTGGTACTGTGTTACTAAGTGGAGGGGTGGTGGTACTATGCTACTATGTGGAGGGGTGGTGGTACCTAGTTACTAAGTGGAGGGGTGGTGGTACTGTGTTACTAAGTGGAGGGGTGGTGGTGCTATGTTACTAAGTGGAGGGGTGTTGGTACTATGTTACTCAGTGGAGGGGTGGTGGTACCTAGTTACTATCTGGAGGGGTGGTGGTACTGTGTTACTATGTGGAGGGGTAGTGGTATCTAGTTACCATGTGGAGGGGTGGTGGTACTATGTTACTAAGTGGAGGGGTGGTGGTACTATGTTACTATGTGGAGGGGTGGTGGTACCTAGTTACTATCTGGAGGGGTGGTGGTACTATGTTACTATGTGGAGGGGTAGTGGTACCTAGTTACTATGTGGAGTGGTGGTGGTACTATGTTGCTAAGTGGAGGGGTCGTGGTACTATGTTACTAAGTGTCGGGGTGGTGGTACTATGTTACTCAGTGGAGGGGTGGTGGTACTGTGTTACTAAGTGGAGGGGTGGTGGTACTATGTTACTATGTGGAGGGGTGGTGGTACTGTGTTACTAAGTGGAGGGGTGGTGGTACTGATTTACTAAGTGAAGGGGTGGTTGTACTGTGTTACTAAGTTGAGGGGTGGTGGTACTGTGTTACTATGTGGAAGGGTGGTTGTACTGTGTTACTCAGTGGAGGGGTGGTGGTTCTATGTTACTAAGTGGAGGGGGTGTGGTACTATGTTACTATGTGGAGGGGTGGTGGTACCTCGTTACTATGTGGAGGGGTGGTGGTACTGTGTTACTATGTGGAGGGGTTGTGGTACCTAGTTACTATGTGGTGGGGTGGTGGTACTGTGTTACTATGTGGAGGGGTAGTGGTAACTAGTTACTATGTGGAGGGGTGGTGGTACTATGTTAGTATGTGGAGGGGTGGTTGTACTGTGTTACTCAGTGGAGGGTTTTTTTGTACTATGTTACTATGTGGAGGGGTGGTGGTACTGTGTTACTATGTGGAGGGGTGGTGGTACTGTGTTACTAAGTGGAGGGGTGGTGGTACTGTGTTACTAAGTGGAGGGGTGGTGGTACTGTGTTACTAAGAGGGGGGTGGTGGTACTGTGTTACTCAGTGGAAGGGTGGTGGTACTGTGTTACTATGTGGAGGGGTGGTTGTACTGTGTTACTCAGTGGAGGGTTTTTTTGTACTATGTTACTATGTGGAGGGGTGGTGGTACTGTGTTACTATATGGAGGGGTGGTGGTACTGTGTTACTAAGTGGAGGGGTGGTGGTACTTTGTTACTAAGTGGAGGGGTGGTGGTACTGTGTTACTCAGTGGAGGGGTTTTGGTACTATGTTACTAAGTGGAGAGGTGGTGGTACTATGTTACTATGTGGAGGGGTAGTGGTACCTAGTAACTATGTGGAGGGGTGGTGGTACTGTGTTACTATGTGGAGGGGTAGTGGTACTGTGTTACTATGTTTAGGGGTAGTGGTACTATGTTACTAAGTGGAGGGGTAGTGGTACTGTGTTACAATGTGGAGGGGTGTTGGTACTGTGTTACGTAGTGGAGGGGTGGTGATACTGTGTTACTAAGTGTTGGGGTGGTGGTTCTATGTTACTAAGTGGAGGGGGTGTGGTACTGTGTTACTATGTGGAGGGGTGGTGGTACCTCGTTACTATGTGGAGGGGTGGTGGTACTGTGTTACTATGTGGAGGGGTAGTGGTACCTAGTTAGTATGTGGTGGGGTGGTGGTACTGTGTTACTATGTGGAGGGGTAGTGGTAACTAGTTACTATGTGGAGGGGTGGTGGTACTGTGTTACTCAGTGGAGGGGTTTTGGTACTATGTTACTAAGTGGAGAGGTGGTGGTACTATGTTACTATGTGGAGGGGTGGTGGTACCTAGTAACTATGTGGAGGGGTGGTGGTACTGTGTTACTATGTGGAGGGGTAGTGGTACTGTGTTACTATGTGGAGGGGTGGTGGTACTGTGTTACTAAGTGTAGGGGTGGTGGTACTGTGTTACTATGTGGAGGGGTGGTGGTACTGTGTTACTATGTGGAGGGGTGGTGGTACTATGTTACTAAGTTGAGGGGTGGTGGTACTGTGTTACTAAGTGGAGGGGTGGTGGTACTATGCTACTATGTGGAGGGGTGGTGGTACCTAGTTACTAAGTGGAGGGGTGGTGGTACTGTGTTACTAAGTGGAGGGGTGGTGGTGCTATGTTACTAAGTGGAGGGGTGTTGGTACTATGTTACTCAGTGGAGGGGTGGTGTACTATGTTACTGAGTTGAGGGGTGGTGGTACTGTGTTACTAAGTGGAGGGGTGGTGGTACTATGCTACTATGTGGAGGGGTGGTGGTACCTAGTTACTCAGTGGAGGTTTTTTTTGTACTATGTTACTAAGTGGAGGGGTAGTGGTATTGTGTTACTATGTGGAGCGGTGGTGGTACTATGTTACTAAGTGGAGGGGTGGTGGTACTGTGTTACTATGTGGAGCGGTGGTGGTACTATGTTACTAAGTGGAGGGGTGGTGGTACTGTGTTACTAATTGAAGGGGTGGTGGTTCTGTGTTACTAAGTGGAGGGGTGGTGGTACTATGTTACTAAGTTGAGGGGTGGTGGTACTGTGTTACTAAGTGGAGGGGTGGTGGTACTATGCTACTATGTGGAGGGGTGGTGGTACCTAGTTACTAAGTGGAGGGGTGGTGGTACTATGTTACTCAGTGGAGGGGTGGTGGTACTATGTTACTAAGTGGAGGGGTGGTGGTACAATGTTACTATGTGGAGGGGTGGTGGTACCTAGTTACTATCTGGAGGGGTGGTGGTACTGTGTTACTATGTGGAGGGGTAGTGGTACCTAGTTACTATGTGGAGGGGTGGTGGTACTATGTTACTAAGTGGAGGGGTGGTGGTACTATGTTACTATGTGGAGGGGTGGTGGTACCTAGTTACTATCTGGAGGGGTGGTGGTACTGTGTTACTATGTGGAGGGGTAGTGGTACCTAGTTAGTATGTGGTGGGTTGGTGGTACTGTGTTACTCAGTGTTGGGGTGGTGGTTCTATGTTACTAAGTGGAGGGGGTGTGGTACTATGTTACTATGTGGAGGGGTGGTGGTACCTCGTTACTAAGTGGAGGGGTGGTGGTACTGTGTTACTATGTGGAGGGGTAGTGATACCTAGTTAGTATGTGGTGGGGTGGTGGTACTGTGTTACTATGTGGAGGGGTAGTGGTAACTAGTTACTATGTGGAGGGGTGGTGGTACTGTGTTACTCAGTGGAGGGGTTTTGGTACTATGTTACTATGTGGAGGGGTAGTGGTACTGTGTTACTATGTGGAGGGGTGGTGGTACTGTGTTACTAAGTGGAGGGGTGGTGGTACTGTGTTACTATGTGGAGGGGTGGTGGTACTGTGTTACTATGTGGAGGGGTGGTGGTACCTAGTTACTAAGTGGAGGGGTGGTGGTACTGTGTTACTAAGTGGAGGGGTGGTGGTGCTATGTTACTAAGTGGAGGGGTGTTGGTACTATGTTACTCAGTGGAGGGGTGGTGGTACCTAGTTACTATCTGGAGGGGTGGTGGTACTGTGTTACTATGTGGAGGGGTAGTGGTATCTAGTTACCATGTGGAGGGGTGGTGGTACTATGTTACTAAGTGGAGGGGTGGTGGTACTATGTTACTATGTGGAGGGGTGGTGGTACCTAGTTACTATCTGGAGGGGTGGTGGTACTATGTTACTATGTGGAGGGGTAGTGGTACCTAGTTACTATGTGGAGTGGTGGTGGTACTATGTTGCTAAGTGGAGGGGTGGTGGTACTATGTTACTAAGTGTCGGGGTGGTGGTACTATGTTACTATGTGGAGGGGTGGTGGCACTATGTTACTAAGTGGATGGGTGGTGGTACTGTGTTACTAAGTGGAGGGGTGGTGGTACTATGTTACTATGTGGAGGGGTGGTGGTACTGTGTTACTAAGTGGAGGGGTGGTGGTACTGATTTACTAAGTGAAGGGGTGGTTGTACTGTGTTACTAAGTTAAGGGGTGGTGGTACTGTGTTACTATGTGGAGGGGTGGTGGTACTGTGTTACTCAGTGGAGGGGTGGTGGTTCTATGTTACTAAGTGGAGGGGGTGTGGTACTATGTTACTATGTGGAGGGGTGGTGGTACCTCGTTACTATGTGGAGGGGTGGTGGTACTGTGTTACTATGTGGAGGGGTTGTGGTACCTAGTTACTATGTGGTGGGGTGGTGGTACTGTGTTACTATGTGGAGGGGTAGTGGTAACTAGTTACTATGTGGAGGGGTGGTGGTACTATGTTAGTATGTGGAGGGGTGGTTGTACTGTGTTACTCAGTGGAGGGTTTTTTTGTACTATGTTACTATGTGGAGGGGTGGTGGTACTGTGTTACTATGTGGAGGGGTGGTGGTACTGTGTTACTAAGTGGAGGGGTGGTGGTACTGTGTTACTAAGTGGAGGGGTGGTGGTACTGTGTTACTAAGTGGGGGGTGGTGGTACTGTGTTACTCAGTGGAGGGGTGGTGGTACTGTGTTACTCAGTGGAGGGGTGGTGGTACTGTGTTACTAAGTGGAGGGGTGGTGGTACTATGTTACTAAGTGGAGGGGTGGTGGTACTATGTTACTATGTGGAGGGGTGGTGGTACCTAGTTACTATCTGGAGGGGTGGTGGTACTGTGTTACTATGTGGAGGGGTGGTGGTACTGTGTTACTCAGTGGAGGGTTGGTGGTACTGTGTTACTAAGTGGAGGGGTGGTGGTACTATGCTACTATGTGGAGGGGTGGTGGTACCTAGTTACTAAGTGGAGGGGTGGTGGTACTATGTTACTCAGTGGAGGGGTGGTGGTACTATGTTACTAAGTGGAGGGGTGGTGGTACTATGTTACTAAGTTGAGGGGTGGTGGTACTGTGTTACTAAGTGGAGGGGTGGTGGTACTATGCTACTATGTGGAGGGGTGGTGGTACCTAGTTACTAAGTGGAGGGGTGGTGGTACTATGTTACTCAGTGGAGGGGTGGTGGTACTATGTTACTAAGTGGAGGGGTGGTGGTACAATGTTACTATGTGGAGGGGTGGTGGTACCTAGTTACTATCTGGAGGGGTGGTGGTACTGTGTTACTATGTGGAGGGGTAGTGGTACCTAGTTACTATGTGGAGGGGTGGTGGTACTATGTTACTAAGTGGAGGGGTGGTGGTACTATGTTACTATGTGGAGGGGTGGTGGTACCTAGTTACTATCTGGAGGGGTGGTGGTACTGTGTTACTATGTGGAGGGGTAGTGGTACCTAGTTACTATGTGGAGGGGTGGTGGTACTGTGTTACTAAGTGGAGGGGTGGTGGTACTGTGTTACTCAGTGGAGGTTTTTTTTGTACTATGTTACTATGTGGAGGGGTGGTGGTACTGTGTTACTATATGGAGGGGTGGTGGTACTGTGTTACTAAGTGGAGGGGTGGTGGTACTTTGTTACTAAGTGGAGGGGTGGTGGTACTGTGTTACTCAGTGGAGGGGTTTTGGTACTATGTTACTAAGTGGAGAGGTGGTGGTACTGTGTTACTATGTGGAGGGGTAGTGGTACTGTGTTACTATGTGGAGGGGTAGTGGTACTATGTTACTAAGTGGAGGGGTAGTGGTACTGTGTTACAATGTGGAGGGGTGTTGGTACTGTGTTACGTAGTGTTGGGGTGGTGGTTCTATGTTACTAAGTGGAGGGGGTGTGGTACTATGTTACTATGTGGAGGGGTGGTGGTACCTCGTTACTATGTGGAGGAGTGGTGGTACTGTGTTACTATGTGGAGGGGTAGTGGTACCTAGTTAGTATGTGGTGGGGTGGTGGTACTGTGTTACTATGAGGAGGGGTAGTGGTAACTAGTTACCATGTGGAGGGGTGGTGGTACTGTGTTACTCAGTGGAGGGGTTTTGGTACTATGTTACTAAGTGGAGAGGTGGTGGTACTATGTTACTATGTGGAGGGGTGGTGGTACCTAGTAACTATGTGGAGGGGTGGTGGTACTGTGTTACTATGTGGAGGGGTAGTGGTACTGTGTTACTATGTGGAGGGGTGGTGGTACTGTGTTACTAAGTGGAGGGGTGGTGGTACTGTGTTACTATGTGGAGGGGTGGTGGTACTGTGTTACTATGTGGAGGGGTGGTGGTACTATGTTACTATCTGGAGGGGTGGTGGTACTGTGTTACTATGTGGAGGGGTAGTGGTACCTAGTTACTATGTGGAGGGGTGGTGGTACTGTGTTACTAAGTGGAGGGGTGGTGGTACTGTGTTACTCAGTGGAGGGTTTTTTTGTACTATGTTACTATGTGGAGGGGTGGTGGTACTGTGTTACTATATGGAGGGGTGGTGGTACTGTGTTACTAAGTGGAGGGGTGGTGGTACTTTGTTACTAAGTGGAGGGGTGGTGGTACTGTGTTACTCAGTGGAGGGGTTTTGGTACTATGTTACTAAGTGGAGAGGTGGTGGTACTGTGTTACTATGTGGAGGGGTAGTGGTACTGTGTTACTATGTGGAGGGGTAGTGGTACTATGTTACTAAGTGGAGGGGTAGTGGTACTGTGTTACAATGTGGAGGGGTGTTGGTACTGTGTTACGTAGTGTTGGGGTGGTGGTTCTATGTTACTAAGTGGAGGGGGTGTGGTACTATGTTACTATGTGGAGGGGTGGTGGTACCTCGTTACTATGTGGAGGGGTGGTGGTACTGTGTTACTATGTGGAGGGGTAGTGGTACCTAGTTAGTATGTGGTGGGGTGGTGGTACTGTGTTACTATGAGGAGGGGTAGTGGTAACTAGTTACCATGTGGAGGGGTGGTGGTACTGTGTTACTCAGTGGAGGGGTTTTGGTACTATGTTACTAAGTGGAGAGGTGGTGGTACTATGTTACTATGTGGAGGGGTGGTGGTACCTAGTAACTATGTGGAGGGGTGGTGGTACTGTGTTACTATGTGGAGGGGTAGTGGTACTGTGTTACTATGTGGAGGGGTGGTGGTACTGTGTTACTAAGTGGAGGGGTGGTGGTACTGTGTTACTATGTGGAGGGGTGGTGGTACTGTGTTACTATGTGGAGGGGTGGTGGTACTATGTTACTAAGTTGAGGGGTGGTGGTACTGTGTTACTAAGTGGAGGGGTGGTGGTACTATGCTACTATGTGGAGGGGTGGTGGTACCTAGTTACTAAGTGGAGGGGTGGTGGTACTGTGTTACTAAGTGGAGGGGTGGTGGTGCTATGTTACTAAGTGGAGGGGTGTTGGTACTATGTTACTCAGTGGAGGGGTGGTGTACTATGTTACTAAGTTGAGGGGTGGTGGTACTGTGTTACTAAGTGGAGGGGTGGTGGTACTATGCTACTATGTGGAGGGGTGGTGGTACCTAGTTACTCAGTGGAGGTTTTTTTTGTACTATGTTACTAAGTGGAGGGGTAGTGGTATTGTGTTACTATGTGGAGGGGTGGTGGTACTATGTTACTAAGTGGAGGGGTAGTGGTACTGTGTTACTATGTGGAGGGGTAGTGGTACTATGTTACTATGTGGAGCGGTGGTGGTACTATGTTACTAAGTGGAGGGGTAGTGGTACTGTGTTACTAAGTGGAGGGGTGGTGGTACTGTGTTACTCAGTGAAGGGATGGTGGTACTATGTTACTAAGTGGAGGGGTGGTGGTACTATGTTACTATGTGGAGGGGTGGTGGTACTGTGTTACTATGTGGAGGGGTAGTGGTACTATGTTACTATGGAGGGGTGGTGGTACTATGTTACTAAGTGGAGGGGTGGTGGTACTGTGTTACTAATTGAAGGGGTGGTGGTTCTGTGTTACTAAGTGGAGGGGTGGTGGTACTATGTTACTAAGTTGAGGGGTGGTGGTACCTCGTTACTATGTGGAGGGGTGGTGGTACTGTGTTACTATGTGGAGGGGTAGTGGTACCTAGTTAGTATGTGGTGGGGTGGTGGTACTGTGTTACTATGTGGAGGGGTAGTGGTAACTAGTTACTATGTGGAGGGGTGGTGGTACTGTGTTACTCAGTGGAGGGGTTTTGGTACTATGTTACTAAGTGGAGAGGTGGTGGTACTATGTTACTATGTGGAGGGGTGGTGGTACCTAGTAACTATGTGGAGGGGTAGTGGTACTGTGTTACTAAGTTGAGGGGTGGTGGTACTGTGTTACTAAGTGGAGGGGTGGTGGTACTATGCTACTATGTGGAGGGGTGGTGGTACCAAGTTACTAAGTGGAGGGGTGGTGGTACTGTGTTACTAAGTGGAGGGGTGGTGGTGCTATGTTACTAAGTGGAGGGGTGTTGGTACTATGTTACTCAGTGGAGGGGTGGTGTACTATGTTACTAAGTTGAGGGGTGGTGGTACTGTGTTACTAAGTGGAGGGGTGGTGGTACTATGCTACTATGTGGAGGGGTGGTGGTACCTAGTTACTCAGTGGAGTTTTTTTTGTACTATGTTACTAAGTGGAGGGGTAGTGGTATTGTGTTACTATGTGGAGGGGTGGTGGTACTATGTTACTAAGTGGAGGGGTAGTGGTACTGTGTTACTATGTGGAGGGGTAGTGGTACTATGTTACTATGTGGAGCGGTGGTGGTACTATGTTACTAAGTGGAGGGGTGGTGGTACTGTGTTACTATGTGGAGCGGTGGTGGTACTATGTTACTAAGTGGAGGGGTGGTGGTACTATGTTACTATGTGGAGGGGTGGTGGTACTGTGTTACTATGTGGAGGGGTAGTGGTACTATGTTACTATGTGGAGGGGTGGTGGTACTATGTTACTAAGTGGAGGGGTGGTGGTACTTTGTTACTAATTGAAGGGGTGGTGGTTCTGTGTTACTAAGTGGAGGGGTGGTGGTACTATGTTACTAAGTTGAGGGGTGGTGGTACTGTGTTACTAAGTGGAGGGGTGGTGGTACTATGCTACTATGTGGAGGGGTGGTGGTACCTAGTTACTAAGTGGAGGGGTGGTGGTACTATGTTACTCAGTGGAGGGGTGGTGGTACTATGTTACTAAGTGGAGGGGTGGTGGTACAATGTTACTATGTGGAGGGGTGGTGGTACCTAGTTACTATCTGGAGGGGTGGTGGTACTGTGTTACTATGTGGAGGGGTAGTGGTACCTAGTTACTATGTGGAGGGGTGGTGGTACTATGTTACTAAGTGGAGAGGTGGTGGTACTATGTTACTATGTGGAGGGGTGGTGGTACCTAGTTACTATCTGGAGGGGTGGTGGTACTGTGTTACTATGTGGAGGGGTAGTGGTACCTAGTTACTATGTGGAGGGGTGGTGGTACTATGTTACTAAGTGGAGGGGTGGTGGTACTGTGTTACTATGTGGAGGGGTGGTTGTACTGTGTTACTCAGTGGAGGGTTTTTTTGTACTATGTTACTATGTGGAGGGGTGGTGGTACTGTGTTACTATATGGAGGGGTGGTGGTACTGTGTTACTAAGTGGAGGGGTGGTGGTACTTTGTTACTAAGTGGAGGGGTGGTGGTACTGTGTTACTCAGTGGAGGGGTTTTGGTACTATGTTACTAAGTGGAGAGGTGGTGGTACTATGTTACTATGTGGAGGGGTAGTGGTACCTAGTAACTATGTGGAGGGGTGGTGGTACTGTGTTACTATGTGGAGGGGTAGTGGTACTGTGTTACTATGTGGAGGGGTAGTGGTACTATGTTACTAAGTGGAGGGGTAGTGGTACTGTGTTACAATGTGGAGGGGTGTTGGTACTGTGTTACGTAGTGGAGGGGTGGTGATACTGTGTTACTAAGTGTTGGGGTGGTGGTTCTATGTTACTAAGTGGAGGGGGTGTGGTACTATGTTACTATGTGGAGGGGTGGTGGTACCTCGTTACTATGTGGAGGGGTGGTGGTACTGTGTTACTATGTGGAGGGGTAGTGGTACCTAGTTAGTATGTGGTGGGGTGGTGGTACTGTGTTACTATGTGGAGGGGTAGTGGTAACTAGTTACTATGTGGAGGGGTGGTGGTACTGTGTTACTCAGTGGAGGGGTTTTGGTACTATGTTACTAAGTGGAGAGGTGGTGGTACTATGTTACTATGTGGAGGGGTGGTGGTACCTAGTAACTATGTGGAGGGGTGGTGGTACTGTGTTACTATGTGGAGGGGTAGTGGTACTGTGTTACTATGTGGAGGGGTGGTGGTACTGTGTTACTAAGTGGAGGGGTGGTGGTACTGTGTTACTATGTGGAGGGGTGGTGGTACTGTGTTACTATGTGGAGGGGTGGTGGTACTATGTTACTAAGTTGAGGGGTGGTGGTACTGTGTTACTAAGTGGAGGGGTGGTGGTACTATGCTACTATGTGGAGGGGTGGTGGTACCTAGTTACTAAGTGGAGGGGTGGTGGTACTGTGTTACTAAGTGGAGGGGTGGTGGTGCTATGTTACTAAGTGGAGGGGTGTTGGTACTATGTTACTCAGTGGAGGGGTGGTGTACTATGTTACTAAGTTGAGGGGTGGTGGTACTGTGTTACTAAGTGGAGGGGTGGTGGTACTATGCTACTATGTGGAGGGGTGGTGGTACCTAGTTACTCAGTGGAGGGTTTTTTTGTACTATGTTACTAAGTGGAGGGGTAGTGGTATTGTGTTACTATGTGGAGGGGTGGTGGTACTATGTTACTAAGTGGAGGGGTAGTGGTACTGAGTTACTATGTGGAGGGGTAGTGGTACTATGTTACTATGTGGAGCGGTGGTGGTACTATGTTACTAAGTGGAGGGGTGGTGGTACTGTGTTACTAAGTGGAGGGGTGGTGGTACTGTGTTACTCAGTGAAGGGATGGTGGTACTATGTTACTAAGTGGAGGGGTGGTGGTACTGTGTTACTAAGTGGAGGGGTGGTGGTACTGTGTTACTAATTGAAGGGGTGGTGGTTCTGTGTTACTAAGTGGAGGGGTGGTGGTACTATGTTACTAAGTTGAGGGGTGGTGGTACTGTGTTACTAAGTGGAGGGGTGGTGGTACTATGCTACTATGTGGAGGGGTGGTGGTACCTAGTTACTAAGTGGAGGGGTGGTGGTACTATGTTACTCAGTGGAGGGGTGGTGGTACTATGTTACTAAGTGGAGAGGTGGTGGTACTATGTTACTATGTGGAGGGGTGGTGGTACCTAGTAACTATGTGGAGGGGTGGTGGTACTGTGTTACTATGTGGAGGGGTAGTGGTACTGTGTTACTATGTGGAGGGATGGTGGTACTGTGTTACTAAGTGGAGGGGTGGTGGTACTGTGTTACTATGTGGAGGGGTGGTGGTACTGTGTTACTATGTGGAGGGGTGGTGGTACTATGTTACTAAGTTGAGGGGTGGTGGTACTGTGTTACTAAGTGGAGGGGTGGTGGTACTATGCTACTATGTGGAGGGGTGGTGGTACCTAGTTACTAAGTGGAGGGGTGGTGGTACTGTGTTACTAAGTGGAGGGGTGGTGGTGCTATGTTACTAAGTGGAGGGGTGTTGGTACTATGTTACTCAGTGGAGGGGTGGTGGTACTATGCTACTATGTGGAGGGGTGGTGGTACCTAGTTACTCAGTGGAGGTTTTTTTTGTACTATGTTACTAAGTGGAGGGGTAGTGGTATTGTGTTACTATGTGGAGGGGTGGTGGTACTATGTTACTAAGTGGAGGGGTAGTGGTACTGTGTTACTATGTGGAGGGGTAGTGGTACTATGTTACTATGTGGAGCGGTGGTGATACTATGTTACTAAGTGGAGGGGTGGTGGTACTGTGTTACTAAGTGGAGGGGTGGTGGTACTGTGTTACTCAGTGAAGGGATGGTGGTACTATGTTACTAAGTGGAGGGGTGGTGGTACTGTGTTACTAAGTGGAGGGGTGGTGGTACTGTGTTACTCAGTGAAGGGATGGTGGTACTATGTTACTATGTGGAGGGGTGGTGGTACTATGTTACTATGTGGAGGGGTGGTGGTACTGTGTTACTATGTGGAGGGGTAGTGGTACTATGTTACTATGTGGAGGGGTGGTGGTACTATGTTACTAAGTGGAGGGGTGGTGGTACTGTGTTACTAATTGAAGGGTCTGTGGTTCTGTGTTACTAAGTGGAGGGGTGGTGGTACTATGTTACTAAGTTGAGGGGTGGTGGTACTGTGTTACTAAGTGGAGGGGTGGTGGTACTATGCTACTATGTGGAGGGGTGGTGGTACCTAGTTACTAAGTGGAGGGGTGGTGGTACTATGTTACTCAGTGGAGGGGTGGTGGTACTATGTTACTAAGTGGAGGGGTGGTGGTACAATGTTACTATGTGGAGGGGTGGTGGTACCTGGTTACTATCTGGAGGGGTGGTGGTACTGTGTTACTATGTGGAGGGGTAGTGGTACCTAGTTACTATGTGGAGGGGTGGTGGTACTATGTTACTAAGTGGAGGGGTGGTGGTACTAAGTTACTATGTGGAGGGGTGGTGGTACCTAGTTACTATCTGGAGGGGTGGTGGTACTGTGTTACTATGTGGAGGGGTAGTGGTACCTAGTTACTATGTGGAGGGGTGGTGGTACTATGTTACTAAGTGGAGGGGTGGTGGTACTGTGTTACTATGTGGAGGGGTGGTTGTACTGTGTTACTCAGTGGAGGGTTTTTTTGTACTATGTTACTATGTGGAGGGGTGGTGGTACTGTGTTACTATATGGAGGGGTGGTGGTACTGTGTTACTAAGTGGAGGGGTGGTGGTACTTTGTTACTAAGTGGAGGGGTGGTGGTACTGTGTTACTCAGTGGAGGGGTTTTGGTACTATGTTACTAAGTGGAGAGGTGGTGGTACTATGTTACTATGTGGAGGGGTAGTGGTACCTAGTAACTATGTGGAGGGGTGGTGGTACTGTGTTACTATGTGGAGGGGTAGTGGGACTGTGTTACTATGTGGAGGGGTAGTGGTACTATGTTACTAAGTGGAGGGGTAGTGGTACTGTGTTACAATGTGGAGGGGTGTTGGTACTGTGTTACGTAGTGGAGGGGTGGTGATACTGTGTTACTAAGTGTTGGGGTGGTGGTTCTATGTTACTAAGTGGAGGGGTGGTGGTACTATGTTACTATGTGGAGGGGTGGTGGTACCTAGTCACTATCTGGAGGGGTGGTGGTACTGTGTTACTATGTGGAGGGGTAGTGGTACCTAGTTACTATGTGGAGGGGTGGTGGTACTATGTTACTAAGTGGAGGGGTGGTGGTACTGTGTTACTATGTGGAGGGGTGGTTGTACTGTGTTACTCAGTGGAGGTTTTTTTTGTACTATGTTACTATGTGGAGGGGTGGTGGTACTGTGTTACTATATGGAGGGGTGGTGGTACTGTGTTACTAAGTGGAGGGGTGGTGGTACTTTGTTACTAAGTGGAGGGGTGGTGGTACTGTGTTACTCAGTGGAGGGGTTTTGGTACTATGTTACTAAGTGGAGAGGTGGTGGTACTATGTTACTATGTGGAGGGGTAGTGGTACCTAGTAACTATGTGGAGGGGGTGTGGTACTATGTTACTATGTGGAGGGGTGGTGGTACCTCGTTACTATGTGGAGGGGTGGTGGTACTGTGTTACTATGTGGAGGGGTAGTGGTACCTAGTTAGTATGTGGTGGGGTGGTGGTACTGTGTTACTATGTGGAGGGGTAGTGGTAACTAGTTACTATGTGGAGGGGTGGTGGTACTGTGTTACTCAGTGGAGGGGTTTTGGTACTATGTTACTAAGTGGAGAGGTGGTGGTACTATGTTACTATGTGGAGGGGTGGTGGTACCTAGTAACTATGTGGAGGGGTGGTGGTACTGTGTTACTATGTGGAGGGGTAGTGGTACTGTGTTACTATGTGGAGGGGTGGTGGTACTGTGTTACTAAGTGGAGGGGTGGTGGTACTGTGTTACTATGTGGAGGGGTGGTGGTACTGTGTTACTATGTGGAGGGGTGGTGGTACTATGTTACTAAGTTGAGGGGTGGTGGTACTGTGTTACTAAGAGGAGGGGTGGTGGTACTATGCTACTATGTGGAGGGGTGGTGGTACCTAGTTACTAAGTGGAGGGGTGGTGGTACTGTGTTACTAAGTGGAGGGGTGGTGGTGCTATGTTACTAAGTGGAGGGGTGTTGGTACTATGTTACTCAGTGGAGGGGTGGTGTACTATGTTACTAAGTTGAGGGGTGGTGGTACTGTGTTACTAAGTGGAGGGGTGGTGGTACTATGCTACTATGTGGAGGGGTGGTGGTACCTTGTTACTCAGTGGAGGGTTTTTTTGTACTATGTTACTAAGTGGAGGGGTAGTGGTATTGTGTTACTATGTGGAGGGGTGGTGGTACTATGTTACTAAGTGGAGGGGTAGTGGTACTGTGTTACTATGTGGAGGGGTAGTGGTACTATGTTACTATGTGGAGCGGTGGTGGTACTATGTTACTAAGTGGAGGGGTGGTGGTACTGTGTTACTAAGTGGAGGGGTGGTGGTACTGTGTTACTCAGTGAAGGGATGGTGGTACTATGTTACTAAGTGGAGGGGTGGTGGTACTGTGTTACTAAGTGGAGGGGTGGTGGTACTTTGTTACTCAGTGAAGGGATGGTGGTACTATGTTACTATGTGGAGGGGTGGTGGTACTATGTTACTATGTGGAGGGGTGGTGGTACTGTGTTACTATGTGGAGGGGTAGTGGTACTATGTTACTATGTGGAGGGGTGGTGGTACTATGTTACTAAGTGGAGGGGTGGTGGTACTGTGTTACTAACTGAAGGGGTGGTGGTTCTGTGTTACTAAGTGGAGGGGTGGTGGTACTATGTTACTAAGTTGAGGGGTGGTGGTACTGTGTTACTAAGTGGAGGGGTGGTGGTACTATGCTACTATGTGGACGGGTGGTGGTACCTAGTTACTAAGTGGAGGGGTGGTGGTACTGTGTTACTAAGTGGAGGGGTGGTGGTGCTATGTTACTAAGTGGAGGGGTGTTGGTACTATGTTACTCAGTGGAGGGGTGGTGTACTATGTTACTAAGTTGAGGGGTGGTGGTACTGTGTTACTAAGTGGAGGGGTGGTGGTACTATGCTACTATGTGGAGGGGTGGTGGTACCTAGTTACTCAGTGGAGGGTTTTTTTGTACTATGTTACTAAGTGGAGGGGTAGTGGTATTGTGTTACTATGTGGAGGGGTGGTGGTACTATGTTACTAAGTGGAGGGGTAGTGGTACTGTGTTACTATGTGGAGGGGTAGTGGTACTATGTTACTATGTGGAGCGGTGGTGGTACTATGTTACTAAGTGGAGGGGTGGTGGTACTGTGTTACTAAGTGGAGGGGTGGTGGTACTGTGTTACTCAGTGAAGGGATGGTGGTACTGTGTTACTAATTGAAGGGGTGGTGGTTCTGTGTTACTATGTGGAGGGGTGGTGGTACTATGTTACTAAGTGGAGGGGTAGTGGTACTGTGTTACTATGTGGAGGGGTAGTGGTACTATGTTACTATGTGGAGGGGTGGTGGTACTGTGTTACTATGTGGAGGGGTAGTGGTACTATGTTACTATGTGGAGGGGTGGTGGTACTATGTTACTATGTGGAGGGGTGGTGGTACTGTGTTACTAATTGAAGGGGTGGTGGTTCTGTGTTACTAAGTGGAGGGGTGGTGGTACTATGTTACTAAGTTGAGGGGTGGTGGTACTGTGTTACTAAGTGGAGGGGTGGTGGTACTATGCTACTATGTGGAGGGGTGGTGGTACCTAGTTACTAAGTGGAGGGGTGGTGGTACTATGTTACTCAGTGGAGGGTGGTGGTACTATGTTACTAAGTGGAGGGGTGGTGGTACAATGTTACTATGTGGAGGGGTGGTGGTACCTAGTTACTATCTGGAGGGGTGGTGGTACTGTGTTACTATGTGGAGGGGTAGTGGTACCTAGTTACTAAGTGGAGGGGTGGTGGTACCTAGTTACTAAGTGGAGGGGTGGTGGTACTGTGTTACTAAGTGGAGGGGTGGTGGTGCTATGTTACTAAGTGGAGGGGTGTTGGTACTATGTTACTCAGTGGAGGGGTGGTGTACTATGTTACTAAGTTGAGGGGTGGTGGTACTGTGTTACTAAGTGGAGGGGTGGTGGTACTATGCTACTATGTGGAGGGGTGGTGGTACCTAGTTACTCAGTGGAGGGTTTTTTTGTACTATGTTACTAAGTGGAGGGGTAGTGGTATTGTGTTACTATGTGGAGGGGTGGTGGTACTATGTTACTAAGTGGAGGGGTAGTGGTACTGAGTTACTATGTGGAGGGGTAGTGGTACTATGTTACTATGTGGAGCGGTGGTGGTACTATGTTACTAAGTGGAGGGGTGGTGGTACTGTGTTACTAAGTGGAGGGGTGGTGGTACTGTGTTACTCAGTGAAGGGATGGTGGTACTATGTTACTAAGTGGAGGGGTGGTGGTACTGTGTTACTAAGTGGAGGGGTGGTGGTACTGTGTTACTAATTGAAGGGGTGGTGGTTCTGTGTTACTAAGTGGAGGGGTGGTGGTACTATGTTACTAAGTTGAGGGGTGGTGGTACTGTGTTACTAAGTGGAGGGGTGGTGGTACTATGCTACTATGTGGAGGGGTGGTGGTACCTAGTTACTAAGTGGAGGGGTGGTGGTACTATGTTACTCAGTGGAGGGGTGGTGGTACTATGTTACTAAGTGGAGAGGTGGTGGTACTATGTTACTATGTGGAGGGGTGGTGGTACCTAGTAACTATGTGGAGGGGTGGTGGTACTGTGTTACTATGTGGAGGGGTAGTGGTACTGTGTTACTATGTGGAGGGATGGTGGTACTGTGTTACTAAGTGGAGGGGTGGTGGTACTGTGTTACTATGTGGAGGGGTGGTGGTACTGTGTTACTATGTGGAGGGGTGGTGGTACTATGTTACTAAGTTGAGGGGTGGTGGTACTGTGTTACTAAGTGGAGGGGTGGTGGTACTATGCTACTATGTGGAGGGGTGGTGGTACCTAGTTACTAAGTGGAGGGGTGGTGGTACTGTGTTACTAAGTGGAGGGGTGGTGGTGCTATGTTACTAAGTGGAGGGGTGTTGGTACTATGTTACTCAGTGGAGGGGTGGTGGTACTATGCTACTATGTGGAGGGGTGGTGGTACCTAGTTACTCAGTGGAGGTTTTTTTTGTACTATGTTACTAAGTGGAGGGGTAGTGGTATTGTGTTACTATGTGGAGGGGTGGTGGTACTATGTTACTAAGTGGAGGGGTAGTGGTACTGTGTTACTATGTGGAGGGGTAGTGGTACTATGTTACTATGTGGAGCGGTGGTGATACTATGTTACTAAGTGGAGGGGTGGTGGTACTGTGTTACTAAGTGGAGGGGTGGTGGTACTGTGTTACTCAGTGAAGGGATGGTGGTACTATGTTACTAAGTGGAGGGGTGGTGGTACTGTGTTACTAAGTGGAGGGGTGGTGGTACTGTGTTACTCAGTGAAGGGATGGTGGTACTATGTTACTATGTGGAGGGGTGGTGGTACTATGTTACTATGTGGAGGGGTGGTGGTACTGTGTTACTATGTGGAGGGGTAGTGGTACTATGTTACTATGTGGAGGGGTGGTGGTACTATGTTACTAAGTGGAGGGGTGGTGGTACTGTGTTACTAATTGAAGGGTCTGTGGTTCTGTGTTACTAAGTGGAGGGGTGGTGGTACTATGTTACTAAGTTGAGGGGTGGTGGTACTGTGTTACTAAGTGGAGGGGTGGTGGTACTATGCTACTATGTGGAGGGGTGGTGGTACCTAGTTACTAAGTGGAGGGGTGGTGGTACTATGTTACTCAGTGGAGGGGTGGTGGTACTATGTTACTAAGTGGAGGGGTGGTGGTACAATGTTACTATGTGGAGGGGTGGTGGTACCTGGTTACTATCTGGAGGGGTGGTGGTACTGTGTTACTATGTGGAGGGGTAGTGGTACCTAGTTACTATGTGGAGGGGTGGTGGTACTATGTTACTAAGTGGAGGGGTGGTGGTACTAAGTTACTATGTGGAGGGGTGGTGGTACCTAGTTACTATCTGGAGGGGTGGTGGTACTGTGTTACTATGTGGAGGGGTAGTGGTACCTAGTTACTATGTGGAGGGGTGGTGGTACTATGTTACTAAGTGGAGGGGTGGTGGTACTGTGTTACTATGTGGAGGGGTGGTTGTACTGTGTTACTCAGTGGAGGGTTTTTTTGTACTATGTTACTATGTGGAGGGGTGGTGGTACTGTGTTACTATATGGAGGGGTGGTGGTACTGTGTTACTAAGTGGAGGGGTGGTGGTACTTT
Organism: Oncorhynchus mykiss; assembly: GCF_013265735.2. NCBI lineage: Eukaryota > Metazoa > Chordata > Actinopteri > Salmoniformes > Salmonidae > Oncorhynchus > Oncorhynchus mykiss. Next base: position 74,367,064 of record NC_048582.1, on the reverse strand, counting down.
GTTACTAAGTGGAGGGGTGGTGGTACTGTGTTACTCAGTGGAGGGGTTTTGGTACTATGTTACTAAGTGGAGAGGTGGTGGTACTATGTTACTATGTGGAGGGGTAGTGGTACCTAGTAACTATGTGGAGGGGTGGTGGTACTGTGTTACTATGTGGAGGGGTAGTGGGACTGTGTTACTATGTGGAGGGGTAGTGGTACTATGTTACTAAGTGGAGGGGTAGTGGTACTGTGTTACAATGTGGAGGGGTGTTGGTACTGTGTTACGTAGTGGAGGGGTGGTGATACTGTGTTACTAAGTGTTGGGGTGGTGGTTCTATGTTACTAAGTGGAGGGGTGGTGGTACTATGTTACTATGTGGAGGGGTGGTGGTACCTAGTTACTATCTGGAGGGGTGGTGGTACTGTGTTACTATGTGGAGGGGTAGTGGTACCTAGTTACTATGTGGAGGGGTGGTGGTACTATGTTACTAAGTGGAGGGGTGGTGGTACTGTGTTACTATGTGGAGGGGTGGTTGTACTGTGTTACTCAGTGGAGGTTTTTTTTGTACTATGTTACTATGTGGAGGGGTGGTGGTACTGTGTTACTATATGGAGGGGTGGTGGTACTGTGTTACTAAGTGGAGGGGTGGTGGTACTTTGTTACTAAGTGGAGGGGTGGTGGTACTGTGTTACTCAGTGGAGGGGTTTTGGTACTATGTTACTAAGTGGAGAGGTGGTGGTACTATGTTACTATGTGGAGGGGTAGTGGTACCTAGTAACTATGTGGAGGGGGTGTGGTACTATGTTACTATGTGGAGGGGTGGTGGTACCTCGTTACTATGTGGAGGGGTGGTGGTACTGTGTTACTATGTGGAGGGGTAGTGGTACCTAGTTAGTATGTGGTGGGGTGGTGGTACTGTGTTACTATGTGGAGGGGTAGTGGTAACTAGTTACTATGTGGAGGGGTGGTGGTACTGTGTTACTCAGTGGAGGGGTTTTGGTACTATGTTACTAAGTGGAGAGGTGGTGGTACTATGTTACTATGTGGAGGGGTGGTGGTACCTAGTAACTATGTGGAGGGGTGGTGGTACTGTGTTACTATGTGGAGGGGTAGTGGTACTGTGTTACTATGTGGAGGGGTGGTGGTACTGTGTTACTAAGTGGAGGGGTGGTGGTACTGTGTTACTATGTGGAGGGGTGGTGGTACTGTGTTACTATGTGGAGGGGTGGTGGTACTATGTTACTAAGTTGAGGGGTGGTGGTACTGTGTTACTAAGAGGAGGGGTGGTGGTACTATGCTACTATGTGGAGGGGTGGTGGTACCTAGTTACTAAGTGGAGGGGTGGTGGTACTGTGTTACTAAGTGGAGGGGTGGTGGTGCTATGTTACTAAGTGGAGGGGTGTTGGTACTATGTTACTCAGTGGAGGGGTGGTGTACTATGTTACTAAGTTGAGGGGTGGTGGTACTGTGTTACTAAGTGGAGGGGTGGTGGTACTATGCTACTATGTGGAGGGGTGGTGGTACCTTGTTACTCAGTGGAGGGTTTTTTTGTACTATGTTACTAAGTGGAGGGGTAGTGGTATTGTGTTACTATGTGGAGGGGTGGTGGTACTATGTTACTAAGTGGAGGGGTAGTGGTACTGTGTTACTATGTGGAGGGGTAGTGGTACTATGTTACTATGTGGAGCGGTGGTGGTACTATGTTACTAAGTGGAGGGGTGGTGGTACTGTGTTACTAAGTGGAGGGGTGGTGGTACTGTGTTACTCAGTGAAGGGATGGTGGTACTATGTTACTAAGTGGAGGGGTGGTGGTACTGTGTTACTAAGTGGAGGGGTGGTGGTACTTTGTTACTCAGTGAAGGGATGGTGGTACTATGTTACTATGTGGAGGGGTGGTGGTACTATGTTACTATGTGGAGGGGTGGTGGTACTGTGTTACTATGTGGAGGGGTAGTGGTACTATGTTACTATGTGGAGGGGTGGTGGTACTATGTTACTAAGTGGAGGGGTGGTGGTACTGTGTTACTAACTGAAGGGGTGGTGGTTCTGTGTTACTAAGTGGAGGGGTGGTGGTACTATGTTACTAAGTTGAGGGGTGGTGGTACTGTGTTACTAAGTGGAGGGGTGGTGGTACTATGCTACTATGTGGACGGGTGGTGGTACCTAGTTACTAAGTGGAGGGGTGGTGGTACTGTGTTACTAAGTGGAGGGGTGGTGGTGCTATGTTACTAAGTGGAGGGGTGTTGGTACTATGTTACTCAGTGGAGGGGTGGTGTACTATGTTACTAAGTTGAGGGGTGGTGGTACTGTGTTACTAAGTGGAGGGGTGGTGGTACTATGCTACTATGTGGAGGGGTGGTGGTACCTAGTTACTCAGTGGAGGGTTTTTTTGTACTATGTTACTAAGTGGAGGGGTAGTGGTATTGTGTTACTATGTGGAGGGGTGGTGGTACTATGTTACTAAGTGGAGGGGTAGTGGTACTGTGTTACTATGTGGAGGGGTAGTGGTACTATGTTACTATGTGGAGCGGTGGTGGTACTATGTTACTAAGTGGAGGGGTGGTGGTACTGTGTTACTAAGTGGAGGGGTGGTGGTACTGTGTTACTCAGTGAAGGGATGGTGGTACTGTGTTACTAATTGAAGGGGTGGTGGTTCTGTGTTACTATGTGGAGGGGTGGTGGTACTATGTTACTAAGTGGAGGGGTAGTGGTACTGTGTTACTATGTGGAGGGGTAGTGGTACTATGTTACTATGTGGAGGGGTGGTGGTACTGTGTTACTATGTGGAGGGGTAGTGGTACTATGTTACTATGTGGAGGGGTGGTGGTACTATGTTACTATGTGGAGGGGTGGTGGTACTGTGTTACTAATTGAAGGGGTGGTGGTTCTGTGTTACTAAGTGGAGGGGTGGTGGTACTATGTTACTAAGTTGAGGGGTGGTGGTACTGTGTTACTAAGTGGAGGGGTGGTGGTACTATGCTACTATGTGGAGGGGTGGTGGTACCTAGTTACTAAGTGGAGGGGTGGTGGTACTATGTTACTCAGTGGAGGGTGGTGGTACTATGTTACTAAGTGGAGGGGTGGTGGTACAATGTTACTATGTGGAGGGGTGGTGGTACCTAGTTACTATCTGGAGGGGTGGTGGTACTGTGTTACTATGTGGAGGGGTAGTGGTACCTAGTTACTATGTGGAGGGGTGGTGGTACTATGTTACTAAGTGGAGGGGTGGTGGTACTAAGTTACTATGTGGAGGGGTGGTGGTACCTAGTTACTATCTGGAGGGGTGGTGGTACTGTGTTACTATGTGGAGGGGTAGTGGTACCTAGTTACTATGTGGAGGGGTGGTGGTACTATGTTACTAAGTGGAGGGGTGGTGGTACTGTGTTACTATGTGGAGGGGTGGTTGTACTGTGTTACTCAGTGGAGGGTTTTTTTTGTACTATGTTACTATGTGGAGGGGTGGTGGTACTGTGTTACTAAGTGGAGGGGTGGTGGTACTTTGTTACTAAGTGGAGGGGTGGTGGTACTGTGTTACTCAGTGGAGGGGTTTTGGTACTATGTTACTAAGTGGAGAGGTGGTGGTACCATGTTACTATGTGGAGGGGTAGTGGTACCTAGTAACTATGTGGAGGGGTGGTGGTACTGTGTTACTATGTGGAGGGGTAGTGGTACTGTGTTACTATGTGGAGGGGTAGTGGTACTATGTTACTAAGTGGAGGGGTAGTGGTACTGTGTTACAATGTGGAGGGGTGTTGGTACTGTGTTACGTAGTGGAGGGGTGGTGATACTGTGTTACTAAGTGTTGGGGTGGTGGTTCTATGTTACTAAGTGGAGGGGGTGTGGTACTATGTTACTATGTGGAGGGGTGGTGGTACCTCGTTACTATGTGGAGGGGTGGTGGTACTGTGTTACTATGTGGAGGGGTAGTGGTACCTAGTTAGTATGTGGTGGGGTGGTGGTACTGTGTTACTATGTGGAGGGGTAGTGGTAACTAGTTACTATGTGGAGGGGTGGTGGTACTGTGTTACTCAGTGGAGGGGTTTTGGTACTATGTTACTAAGTGGAGAGGTGGTGGTACTATGTTACTATGTGGAGGGGTGGTGGTACTGTGTTACTATGTGGAGGGGTAGTGGTACTGTGTTACTATGTGGAGGGGTGGTGGTACTGTGTTACTAAGTGGAGGGGTGGTGGTACTCTGTTACTATGTGGAGGGGTGGTGGTACTGTGTTACTATGTGGAGGGGTGGTGGTACTATGTTACTAAGTTGAGGGGTGGTGGTACTGTGTTACTAAGTGGAGGGGTGGTGGTACTATGCTACTATGTGGAGGGGTGGTGGTACCTAGTTACTCAGTGGAGGGGTGGTGGTTCTGTGTTACTAAGTGGAGGGGTGGTGGTACTATGTTACTAAGTTGAGGGGTGGTGGTACTGTGTTACTAAGTGGAGGGGTGGTGGTACTATGCTACTATGTGGACGGGTGGTGGTACCTAGTTACTAAGTGGAGGGGTGGTGGTACTGTGTTACTAAGTGGAGGGGTGGTGGTGCTATGTTACTAAGTGGAGGGGTGTTGGTACTATGTTACTCAGTGGAGGGGTGGTGTACTATGTTACTAAGTTGAGGGGTGGTGGTACTGTGTTACTAAGTGGAGGGGTGGTGGTACTATGCTACTATGTGGAGGGGTGGTGGTACCTAGTTACTCAGTGGAGGGTTTTTTTGTACTATGTTACTAAGTGGAGGGGTAGTGGTATTGTGTTACTATGTGGAGGGGTGGTGGTACTATGTTACTAAGTGGAGGGGTAGTGGTACTGTGTTACTATGTGGAGGGGTAGTGGTACTATGTTACTATGTGGAGCGGTGGTGGTACTATGTTACTAAGTGGAGGGGTGGTGGTACTGTGTTACTAAGTGGAGGGGTGGTGGTACTGTGTTACTCAGTGAAGGGATGGTGGTACTGTGTTACTAATTGAAGGGGTGGTGGTTCTGTGTTACTATGTGGAGGGGTGGTGGTACTATGTTACTAAGTGGAGGGGTAGTGGTACTGTGTTACTATGTGGAGGGGTAGTGGTACTATGTTACTATGTGGAGGGGTGGTGGTACTGTGTTACTATGTGGAGGGGTAGTGGTACTATGTTACTATGTGGAGGGGTGGTGGTACTATGTTACTATGTGGAGGGGTGGTGGTACTGTGTTACTAATTGAAGGGGTGGTGGTTCTGTGTTACTAAGTGGAGGGGTGGTGGTACTATGTTACTAAGTTGAGGGGTGGTGGTACTGTGTTACTAAGTGGAGGGGTGGTGGTACTATGCTACTATGTGGAGGGGTGGTGGTACCTAGTTACTAAGTGGAGGGGTGGTGGTACTATGTTACTCAGTGGAGGGGTGGTGGTACTATGTTACTAAGTGGAGGGGTGGTGGTACAATGTTACTATGTGGAGGGGTGGTGGTACCTAGTTACTATCTGGAGGGGTGGTGGTACTGTGTTACTATGTGGAGGGGTAGTGGTACCTAGTTACTATGTGGAGGGGTGGTGGTACTATGTTACTAAGTGGAGGGGTGGTGGTACTAAGTTACTATGTGGAGGGGTGGTGGTACCTAGTTACTATCTGGAGGGGTGGTGGTACTGTGTTACTATGTGGAGGGGTAGTGGTACCTAGTTACTATGTGGAGGGGTGGTGGTACTATGTTACTAAGTGGAGGGGTGGTGGTACTGTGTTACTATGTGGAGGGGTGGTTGTACTGTGTTACTCAGTGGAGGGTTTTTTTTGTACTATGTTACTATGTGGAGGGGTGGTGGTACTGTGTTACTAAGTGGAGGGGTGGTGGTACTTTGTTACTAAGTGGAGGGGTGGTGGTACTGTGTTACTCAGTGGAGGGGTTTTGGTACTATGTTACTAAGTGGAGAGGTGGTGGTACCATGTTACTATGTGGAGGGGTAGTGGTACCTAGTAACTATGTGGAGGGGTGGTGGTACTGTGTTACTATGTGGAGGGGTAGTGGTACTGTGTTACTATGTGGAGGGGTAGTGGTACTATGTTACTAAGTGGAGGGGTAGTGGTACTGTGTTACAATGTGGAGGGGTGTTGGTACTGTGTTACGTAGTGGAGGGGTGGTGATACTGTGTTACTAAGTGTTGGGGTGGTGGTTCTATGTTACTAAGTGGAGGGGGTGTGGTACTATGTTACTATGTGGAGGGGTGGTGGTACCTCGTTACTATGTGGAGGGGTGGTGGTACTGTGTTACTATGTGGAGGGGTAGTGGTACCTAGTTAGTATGTGGTGGGGTGGTGGTACTGTGTTACTATGTGGAGGGGTAGTGGTAACTAGTTACTATGTGGAGGGGTGGTGGTACTGTGTTACTCAGTGGAGGGGTTTTGGTACTATGTTACTAAGTGGAGAGGTGGTGGTACTATGTTACTATGTGGAGGGGTGGTGGTACTGTGTTACTATGTGGAGGGGTAGTGGTACTGTGTTACTATGTGGAGGGGTGGTGGTACTGTGTTACTAAGTGGAGGGGTGGTGGTACTCTGTTACTATGTGGAGGGGTGGTGGTACTGTGTTACTATGTGGAGGGGTGGTGGTACTATGTTACTAAGTTGAGGGGTGGTGGTACTGTGTTACTAAGTGGAGGGGTGGTGGTACTATGCTACTATGTGGAGGGGTGGTGGTACCTAGTTACTCAGTGGAGGGGTGGTGGTACTGTGTTACTAAGTGGAGGGGTGGTGGTGCTATGTTACTAAGTGGAGGGGTGTTGGTACTATGTTACTCAGTGGAGGGGTGGTGTACTATGTTACTAAGTTGAGGGGTGGTGGTACTGTGTTACTAAGTGGAGGGGTGGTGGTACTATGCTACTATGTGGAGGGGTGGTGGTACCTAGTTACTCAGTGGAGGGTTTTTTTGTACTATGTTACTAAGTGGAGGGGTAGTGGTATTGTGTTACTATGTGGAGGGGTGGTGGTACTATGTTACTAAGTGGAGGGGTAGTGGTACTGTGTTACTATGTGGAGGGGTAGTGGTACTATGTTACTATGTGGAGCGGTGGTGGTACTATGTTACTAAGTGGAGGGGTGGTGGTACTGTGTTACTAAGTGGAGGGGTGGTGGTACTGTGTTACTCAGTGAAGGGATGGTGGTACTATGTTACTAAGTGGAGGGGTGGTGGTACTATGTTACTATGTGGAGGGGTGGTGGTACTGTGTTACTATGTGGAGGGGTAGTGGTACTATGTTACTATGTGGAGGGGTGGTGGTACTATGTTACTAAGTGGAGGGGTGGTGGTACTGTGTTACTAATTGAAGGGGTGGTGGTTCTGTGTTACTAAGTGGAGGGGTGGTGGTACGATGTTACTAAGTTGAGGGGTGGTGGTACCTCGTTACTATGTGGAGGGGTGGTGGTACTGTGTTACTATGTGGAGGGGTAGTGGTACCTAGTTAGTATGTGGTGGGGTGGTGGTACTGTGTTACTAAGTGGAGGGGTGGTGGTACTGTGTTACTATGTGGAGGGGTAGTGGTATTGTGTTACTATGTGGAGGGGTGGTGGTACTATGTTACTAAGTGGAGGGGTAGTGGTACTGTGTTACTATGTGGAGGGGTAGTGGTACTATGTTACTATGTGGAGCGGTGGTGGTACTATGTTACTAAGTGGAGGGGTGGTGGTACTGTGTTACTAAGTGGAGGGGTGGTGGTTTTTTTTTATTTTTTTTATTTTTATTTCACCTTTATTTAACCAGGTAGGCTAGTTGAGAACAAGTTCTCATTTGCAACTGCGACCTGGCCAAGATAAGGCATAGCAGTGTGAACAGACAACACAGAGTTACACATGGAGTAAACAATTAACAAGTCAATAACACAGTAGAAAAAAGGAAAGTCTATATATACATTGTGTGCAAAAGGCATGAGAAGGTAGGCAAATAATTACAATTATGCAGATTAACACTGGAGTGATAAATGATCAGAAGGTTATGTACAGGTAGAGATATTGGTGTGCAAAAAAGCAGAAAAATAAATAAATAAAAACAGTATGGGGATGAGGTAGGTGAAAATGGGTGGGCTATTTACCAATAGACTATGTACAGCTGCAGCGATCGGTTAGCTGCTCAGATAGCAGATGTTTGAAGTTGGTGAGGGAGATAAAAGTCTCCAACTTCAGCGATTTTTGCAATTCGTTCCAATCACAGGCAGCAGAGAACTGGAACGAAAGGCGGCCAAATGAGGTGTTGGCTTTAGGGATGATCAGTGAGATACACCTGCTGGAGCGCGTGCTACGGATGGGTGTTGCCATCGTAACCAGTGAACTGAGATAAGGCGGAGCTTTACCTAGCATGGACTTGTAGATGACCTGGAGCCAGTGGGTCTGGCGACGAATATGTAGCGAGGGCCAGCCGACTAGAGCATACAAGTCGCAGTGGTGGGTGGTATAAGGTGCTTTAGTGACAAAACGGATGGCACTGTGATAAACTGCATCCAGTTTGCTGAGTAGAGTGTTGGAAGCAATTTTGTAGATGACATCGCCGAAGTCGAGGATCGGTAGGATAGTCAGTTTTACTAGGGTAAGTTTGGCGGCGTGAGTGAAGGAGGCTTTGTTGCGGAATAGAAAGCCGACTCTTGATTTGATTTTCGATTGGAGATGTTTGATATGGGTCTGGAAGGAGAGTTTAGAGTCTAGCCAGACACCTAGGTACTTATAGATGTCCACATATTCAAGGTCGGAACCATCCAGGGTGGTGATGCTGGTCAGGCGTGCGGGTGCAGGCAGCGAACGGTTGAAAAGCATGCATTTGGTTTTACTAGCGTTTAAGAGCAGTTGGAGGCCACGGAAGGAGTGCTGTATGGCATTGAAGCTCGTTTGGAGGTTAGATAGCACAGTGTCCAAGGACGGGCCGGAAGTATATAGAATGGTGTCGTCTGCGTAGAGGTGGATCAGGGAATCGCCCGCAGCATGAGAAACATCATTGATATATACAGAGAAAAGAGTCGGCCCGAGAATTGAACCCTGTGGCACCCCCATAGAGACTGCCAGAGGACCGGACAGCATGCCCTCCGATTTGACACACTGAACTCTGTCTGCAAAGTAATTGGTGAACCAGGCAAGGCAGTCATCCGAAAAACCGAGGCTACTGAGTCTGCCGATAAGAATACGGTGATTGACAGAGTCGAAAGCCTTGGCAAGGTCGATGAAGACGGCTGCACAGTACTGTCTTTTATCGATGGCGGTTATGATATCGTTTAGTACCTTGAGCGTGGCTGAGGTACACCCGTGACCGGCTCGGAAACCAGATTGCACAGCGGAGAAGGTACGGTGGGATTCGAGATGGTCAGTGATCTGTTTGTTGACTTGGCTTTCGAAGACCTTAGATAGGCAGGGCAGGATGGATATTGGTCTGTAACAGTTTGGGTCCAGGGTGTCGCCCCCTTTGAAGAGGGGGATGACTGCGGCAGCTTTCCAATCCTTGGGGATCTCAGACGATATGAAAGAGAGGTTGAACAGGCTGGTAATAGGGGTTGCGACAATGGCGGCGGATAGTTTCAGGAATAGAGGGTCCAGATTGTCAAGCCCAGCTGATTTGTACGGGTCCAGGTTTTGCAGCTCTTTCAGAACATCTGCTATCTGGATTTGGGTAAAGGAGAACCTGGAGAGGCTTGGGCGAGTAGTGTTACTCAGTGGTACTGTGTTACTCAGTGAAGGGATGGTGGTACTATGTTACTAAGTGGAGGGGTGGTGGTACTATGTTACTATGTGGAGGGGAGGTGGTACTGTGTTACTATGTGGAGGGGTAGTGGTACTATGTTACTATGTGGAGGGGTGGTGGTACTATGTTACTAAGTGGAGGGGTGGTGGTACTGTGTTACTAATTGAAGGTGTGGTGGTTCTGTGTTACTAAGTGGAGGGGTGGTGGTACTATGTTACTAAGTTGAGGGGTGGTGGTACTGTGTTACTAAGTGGAGGGGTGGTGGTACTATGCTACTATGTGGAGGGGTGGTGGTACCTAGTTACTAAGTGGAGGGGTGGTGGTACTATGTTACTCAGTGGAGGGGTGGTGGTACTATGTTACTAAGTGGAGGGGTGGTGGTACAATGTTACTATGTGGAGGGGTGGTGGTACCTAGTTACTATCTGGAGGGGTGGTGGTACTGTGTTACTATGTGGAGGGTTAGTGGTACCTAGTTACTATGTGGAGGGGTGGTGGTACTATGTTACTAAGTGGAGGGGTGGTGGTACTATGTTACTATGTGGAGGGGTGGTGGTACCTAGTTACTATCTGGAGGGGTGGTGGTACTGTGTTACTATGTGGAGGGGTAGTGGTACCTAGTTACTATGTGGAGGGGTGGTGGTACTATGTTACTAAGTGGAGGGGTGGTGGTACTATGTTACTATGTGGAGGGGTGGTGGTACTGTGTTACTATCTGGAGGGGTGGTGGTACTGTGTTACTATGTGGAGGGGTAGTGGTACCTAGTTACTATGTGGAGGGGTGGTGGTACTATGTTACTAAGTGGAGGGGTGGTGTTACTATGTTACTAAGTGGCGGGGTGGTGGTACTATGTTACTAAGTGGAGGGGTGGTGGTACTGTGTTACTAAGTTGAGGGGTGGTGGTACTGTGTTACTATGTGGAGGGGTGGTGGTACTGTGTTACTCAGTGGAGGTGTGGTGGTTCTATGTTACTAAGTGGAGGGGGTGTGGTACTATGTTACTATGTGGAGGGGTGGTGGTACTGTGTTACTAAGTGGAGGGGTGTTGGTACTATGTTACTATGTGGAGGGGTGGTGGTACTATGTTACTAAGTGGAGGGGTGGTGGTACTATGTTACTATGTGGAGGGGTGGTGGTACCTAGTTACTATGTGGAGGGGTGGTGGTACTGTGTTACTAAGTGGAGGAGTGGTGGTACTGTGTTACTAAGTGGAAGGGTGGTTGTAATGTGTAACTAAGTTGAGGGGTGGTGCTACTGTGTTACTATGTGGAGGGGTGGTGGTACCTGGTTACTATGTGGAGGGGTAGTGGTACTGTCTTACTATGTGGAGGGGTTGTGGTACTGTGTTACTAAGTGGAGGGGTGGTGGTAATGTCTTACTAAGTGGAGGGGTGCTGGTATTATGTTACTATGTGGAGGGGTTGTGGTACTATGTTACTAAGTGGAGGGGTGGTGGTACCTAGTCACTATGTGGAGGGGTGGTGGTACTGTGTTACTAAGTGGAGGCGTGGTGGTACTGTGTTACTCAGTGGAGGGGTGGTGGTACTATGTTACTATGTGGAGGGGTGGTGGTACTATGTTACTATGTGGAGGGATGGTGGTACCTAGTTACTATGTAGAGGGCTGATGGTACTGTGTTACTATGTGGAGGGGTAGTGGTACCTAGTTAGTATCTGGAGGGCTGGTGGTACTGTGTTACTATGTGGAGTGGTAGTGGTACCTGGTTACTATGTGGACGGGTGGTGGTACTGTGTACCTAAGTGGAGGGGTGGTGGTACTGTGTTACTAAGTGGATGGGTGGTGGTACTATGTTACTATGTGGAGGGGTGGTGGTACCTAGTTACTATGTGGAGGGGTGGTGGTACTGTGTTACTATGTGGAGGGGTGGTGGTACTGTGTTACTAAGTGGAGGGGTGGTGGTACTATGTTACTATGTGGAGGGGTGGTGGTACTATGTTACTATGTGGAGGGGTGGTGGTACTGTGTTACTAAGTGGAGGGGTGGTTGTACTGTGTAACTAAGTTGAGGGGTGGTGCTACTGTGTTACTATGTGGAGGGGTGGTGGTACCTGGTTACTATGTCGAGGGGTAGTGGTACTGTCTTACTATGTGGAGGGGTTGTGGTACTGTGTTACTAAGTGGAGGGGTGGTGGTACTGTGTTACTATGTGGAGGGGTGGTGGTACTTTTTTATTATGTGGAGGGGTAGTGGTACTATGTTACTATGTGAAGGGGTGGTGGTACTGTGTTACTAAGTGGAGGGGTGCTGGTATTATGTTACTATGTGGAGAGGTGGTGGTACTATGTTACTAATTGGAGGGGTGGTGGTACCTAGTTACTATGTGGAGGGGTGGTGGTACTGTGTACCTAAGTGGAGGGGTGGTGGTACTGTGTTACTAAGTGGAGGGGTGGTGGTACCTAGTTACTATGTGGAGGGGTGGTGGTACTGTGTTACTAAGTGGAGGGGTGGTGGTACTGTGTTACTAAGTGAGGGGTGGTGGTACTGTGTTACTCATTGAAGGGGAGGTGGCACTATGTTACCAAGTGGAGGGGTGGTGGTACTATGTTACTATGTGGAGGGGTTGGGGTACTGTGTTACTAAGTGGAGTGGCGGTGGTACTGTGTTACTAAGTGGAGGGGTGGTGGTACTCTGTTACTATGGGGAGGGGTGGTGGTACTGTGTTACTATGTGGAGGGGTGGTGGTACTGTGTTACAATGTGGAGGGGTAGTGGTACCTGGTTACTATGTATAGGGGTGGTGGTACTATGTTACTATGTGGAGGGGTAGTGGTACTATGTTACTATGTGGAGGGGTGGTGGTACTATGTTACTAAGTGGAGGGGTGGTGGAACTGATTTACTAAGTGGATGGGTGGTTGTACTGTGTTACTAAGTTGAGAGGTGGTGCTACTGTGTTACTATATGGAGGGGTGGGTTATACCTAGTTACTATGTGGAGGGGTAGTGGTACTATTTTACTATGTGGAGGGGTGGTGGTACTGTGTTACTATGTGGACGGGTGGTGGTACTGTGTTACTATGTGGAGGGGTGGTGGTACTGTGTTACTATGTGGAGGGCTAGTGGTACTATGTTACTATGTGGAGGGGTGGTGGCACTATGTTACTATGTGGAGGGGTGGTGGTACTATGTTACTATGTGGAGGGGTGGTGGTACTGTGTACCTAAGTGGAGTGGTGGTGGTACTGTGTTACTAAGTGGATGGGTGGTGGTACTATGTTACTATGTGGAGGGGTGGTGGTACCTAGTTACTATGTGGAGTGCTGGTGGTACTGTGTTACTATGTGGAGAGGTAGTGGTACCTGGTTACTATGTGGAGGGGTGGTGGTACTATGTTACCATGTGGAAGGGTGGTGGTACTATGTTACTAAGTGGAGGGGAGGTGGTACTGTGTTACTAAGTGGAGGGGCGGTGGTACTATGTTACTAAGTGGAGGGGTGGTGGTAATATGTTACTATGTGGAGGGGTGGTGGTACCTGGTTACTATGTGGAGGGGTGGTGGTACTATGTTACCATGTGGAAGGGTGGTGGTACTATGTTACTAAGTGGAGTGGGTGTGGTACTATGTTACTATGTGGTTTGGTGGTGGTACCTCGTTACTATGTGGAGGGTGGTGGTACTGTGTTACTATGTGGAGGGGTAGTGGTACCTAGTTACTATGTGGTGGGGTGGTGGTACTGTGTTACTATGTGGAGGGGTAGTGGTAACTAGTTACTATGTGGAGGGGTGGTGGTACTATGTTACTAAGTGGAGGGGAGGTGGTACTGTGTTACTAAGTGGAGGGGTGGTGGTTCTATGTTACTAAGTGGAGTGGGTGTGGTACTATGTTACTATGTGGTTTGGTGGTGGTACCTCGTTACTATATGGAGGGTGGTGGTACTGTGTTACTATGTGGAGGGGTAGTGGTACCTAGTTACTATGTGGTGGGGTGGTGGTACTGTGTTACTATGTGGAGGGGTAGTGGTAACTAGTTACTATGTGGAGGGGTGGTGGTACCTGGTTACTATGTGGAGGGGTGGTGGTACTATGTTACCATGTGGAAGGGTGGTGGTACTATGTTACTAAGTGGAGTGGGTGTGGTACTATGTTACTATGTGGTTTGGTGGTGGTACCTCGTTACTATGTGGAGGGTGGTGGTACTGTGTTACTATGTGGAGGGGTAGTGGTACCTAGTTACTATGTGGTGGGGTGGTGGTACTGTGTTACTATGTGGAGGGGTAGTGGTAACTAGTTACTATGTGGAGGGGTGGTGGTACTATGTTACTAAGTGGAGGGGAGGTGGTACTGTGTTACTAAGTGGAGGGGTGGTGGTTCTATGTTACTAAGTGGAGTGGGTGTGGTACTATGTTACTATGTGGTTTGGTGGTGGTACCTCGTTACTATGTGGAGGGTGGTGGTACTGTGTTACTATGTGGAGGGGTAGTGGTACCTAGTTACTATGTGGTGGGGTGGTGGTACTGTGTTACTATGTGGAGGGGTAGTGGTAACTAGTTACTATGTGGAGGGGTGGTGGTACTATGTTACTAAATGGAGGGGTGGTGGTACTGTGTTACTCAGTGGAGGGGTTTTGGTACTATGTTACTAAGTGGAGAGGTGGTGGTACTATGTTACTTTGTGGAGGGGTGGTGGTACCTAGTTACTATGTGGAGGGGTGGTGGTACTGTGTTACTATGTGGAGGGTGGTGGTACTGTGTTACTAAGTGGAGGGGTGGAGGTACTATGTTACTATGTGGAGGGGTGGTGGTACTGTGTTACTAAGTGGAGGAGTGGTGGTACTGTGTTACTAAGTGGAGGGGTGGTTGTACTGTGTAACTAAGTTGAGGGGTGGTGCTACTGTGTTAATATGTGGAGGGGTGGTGGTACCTGGTTACTATGTGGAGGGGTAGTGGTACTGTCTTACTATGTGGAGGGGTTGTGGTACTGTGTTACTAAGTGGAGGGGTGGTGGTACTGTGTTACTAAGTGGAGGGGTGCTGGTATTATGTTACTATGTGGAGGGGTTGTGGTACTATGTTACTAAGTGGAGGGGTGGTGGTACCTAGTCACTATGTGGAGGGGTGGTGGTACTGTGTTACTAAGTGGAGGCGGAGTGGTACTGTGTTACTAAGTGGAGGGGTGCTGGTATTATGTTACTATGTGGAGGGGTTGTGGTACTATGTTACTAAGTGGAGGGGTTGTGGTACTATGTTACTAAGTGGAGGGGTGGTGGTACTATGTTACTATGTGGAGGGGTGGTGGTACTATGTTACTATGTGGAGGGATGGTGGTACCTAGTTACTATGTGGAGGGCTGATGGTACTGTGTTACTATGTGGAGTGGTAGTGGTACCTGGTTACTATATGGACGGGTGGTGGTATTGTGTACCTAAGTGGAGGGGTGGTGGTACTGTGTTACTAAGTGGAAGGGTGGTGGTACTATGTTACTGTGTGGAGGGGTGGTGGTACCTAGTTACTATGTGGAGGGCTGGTGGTACTGTGTTACTATGTGGAGGGGTAGTGGTACCTGGTTACTATGTGGAGGGGTGGTGGTACTGTGTACCTAAGTGGAGGGGTGGTGGTACTGTGTTACTAAGTGGATGGGTGGTGGTACTATGTTAACATGTGAAGGGGTGGTGGTACTCTGTTACTAAGTGGAGGGGTGGTGGTACTATGTTACTAAGTGGAGGGGTGGTGGTACTATGTTACTAAGTGGAGGGGAGGTGGTACTGTGTTACTAAGTGGAGGGGCGGTGGTACTATGTTACTAAGTGGAGGGGTGGTGGTACTATGTTACTAAGTGGAGGGGTGGTGGTACTATGTTACTATGTGGAGGGGTGGTGGTACCTAGTTACCGTGTGGAGGGGTGGTGTTACTGTGTTACTAAGTGGAGGGGTGGTGGTACTGTGTTACTAAGTGGAGGGGTGGTGGTACTGTGTTACTATGTGGAGGGGTGGTGGTACTATGTTTCTATGTGGAGGGGTGGTGGTACTGTGTTACTAAGTGGAGGAGTGGTGGTACTGTGTTACTAAGTGGAAGGGTGGTTGTACTGTGTAACTAAGTTGAGGGGTGGTGATACTGTGTTACTATGTGGTGGGGTGGTGGTACCTGGTTACTATGTGGAGGGGTAGTGGTACTGTCTTACTTTGTGGAGGGGTTGTGGTGCTGTGTTACTAAGTGAAGGGGTGGTGGTACTGTGTTACTAAGTGGAGGGGTGCTGGTATTATGTTACTATGTGGAGGGGTTGTGGTACTATGTTACTAAGTGGAGGCGTGGTGGTACTGTGTTACTCAGTGGAGGGGTGGTGGTACTATGTTACTATGTGGAGGGGTGGTGGTACTATGTTACTATGTGGAGGGATGGTGGTACCTAGTTACTATGTGGAGGGCTGATGGTACTGTGTTACTATGTGGAGGGGTAGTGGTACCTAGTTCGTATCTGGAGGGCTGGTGGTACTGTGTTACTATGTGGAGTGGTAGTGGTACCTGGTTACTATGTGGATGGGTGGTGGTACTGTGTACCTAAGTGGAGGGGTGGTGGTACTGTGTTACTAAGTGGATGGGTGGTGGTACTATGTTACTATGTGGAGGGGTGGTGGTACCTAGTTACTATGTGGAGGGCTGGTGGTACTGTGTTACTATGTGGAGGGGTAGTGGTACCTGGTTACTATGTGGAGGGGTGGTGGTACTGTGTACCTAAGTGGAGGGGTGGTGGTACTGTGTTACTAAGTGGACGGGTGGTGGTACTATGTTAACATGTGAAGGGGTGGTGGTACTATGTTACTGAGTGGAGGGGAGGTGGTACTGTGTTACTAAGTGGAGGGGCGGTGGTACTATGTTACTAAGTGGAGGGGTGGTGGTACTATGTTACTAAGTGGAGGGGTGGTGGTACTATGTTACTATGTGGAGGGGTGGTGGTACCTAGTTACTATGTGGAGGGGTGGTGGTACTGTGTTACTATGTGGAGGGGTGGTGGTACTGTGTTACTATGTGGAGGTACTATGTTACTATGTGGAGGGGTGGTGGTACTGTGTTACTAAGTGGAGGAGTGGTGGTACTGTGTTACTAAGTGGAGGGGTGGTTGTACTGTGTAACTAAGTTGAGGGGTGGTGCTACTGTGTTACTATGTGGAGGGGTGGTGGTACCTGGTTACTATGTGGAGGGGTAGTAGTACTGTCTTACTATGTGGAGGGGTTGTGGTACTGTGTTACTAAGTGGAGGGGTGGTGGTACTGTGTTACTAAGTGGAGGGGTGCTGGTATTATGTTACTATGTGGAGGGGTTGTGGTACTATGTTACTAAGTGGAGGGGTGGTGGTACCTAGTCACTATGTGGAGGGGTGGTGGTACTGTGTTACTAAGTGGAGGCGTGGTGGTACTGTGTTACTCAGTGGAGGGGTGGTGGTACTATGTTACTATGTGGAGGGATGGTGGTACCTAGTTACTATGTGGAGGGCTGATGGTACTGTGTTACTATGTGGAGGGGTAGTGGTACCTAGTTAGTATCTGGAGGGCTGGTGGTACTGTGTTACTATGTGGAGTGGTAGTGGTACCTGGTTACTATGTGGACGGGTGGTGGTACTGTGTACCTAAGTGGAGGGGTGGTGGTACTGTGTTACTAAGTGGATGGGTGGTGGTACTATGTTAACATGTGAAGGGGTGGTGGTACTCTGTTACTAAGTGGAGGGGTGGTGGTACTATGTTACTAAGTGGAGGGGTGGTGGTACTGTGTTACTAAGTGGAGGGGCGGTGGTACTATGTTACTAAGTGGAGGGGTGGTGGTACTATGTTACTAAGTGGAGGGGTGGTGGTACTATGTTACTATGTGGAGGGGTGGTGGTACCTAGTTACTATGTGGAGGGGTGGTGGTACTGTGTTACTATGTGGAGGGGTGGTGGTACTGTGTTACTAAGTGGAGGGGTGGTGGTACTGTGTTACTATGTGGAGGGGTGGTGGTACTATGTTACTATGTGGAGGGGTGGTGGTACTGTGTTACTAAGTGGAGGAGTGGTGGTACTGTGTTACTAAGTGGAAGGGTGGTTGTACTGTGTAACTAAGTTGAGGGGTGGTGCAACTGTGTTACTATGTGGAGGGGTGGTGGTACCTGGTTACTATGTGGATGGGTAGTGGTACTGTCTTACTATGTGGAGGGGTTGTGGTACTGTGTTACTAAGTGGAGGGGTGGTGGTACTGTGTTACTAAGTGGAGGGGTGCTGGTATTATGTTACTATGTGGAGGGGTTGTGGTACTATGTTACTAAGTGGAGGGGTGGTGGTACATAGTCACTATGTGGAGGGGTGGTGGTACTGTGTTACTAAGTGGAGGCGTGGTGGTACTGTGTTACTCAGTGGAGGGGTGGTGGTACTATGTTACTATGTGGAGGGGTGGTGGTACTATGTTACTATGTGGAGGGATGGTGGTACCTAGTTACTATATGGAGGGCTGATGGTACTGTGTTACTATGTGGAGGGGTAGTGGTACCTGGTTACTATGTGGACGGGTGGTGGTACTGTGTACCTAAGTGGAGGGGTGGTGGTACTGTGTTACTAAGTGGATGGGTGGTGGTACTATGTTACTATGTGGAGGGGTGGTGGTACCTAGTTACTATGTGGAGGGCTGGTGGTACTGTGTTACTATGTGGAGGGGTAGTGGTACCTGGTTACTATGTGGAGGGGTGGTGGTACTGTGTACCTAAGTGGAGGGGTGGTGGTACTGTGTTAATAAGTGGATGGGTGGTGGTACTATGTTAACATGTGAAGGGGTGGTGGTACTATGTTACTAAGTGGAGGGGAGGTGGTACTGTGTTACTAAGTGGAGGGGCGGTGGTACTATGTTACTAAGTGGAGGGGTGGTGGTACTATGTTACTAAGTGGAGGGGTGGTGGTACTATGTTACTATGTGGAGGGGTGGTGGTACCTAGTTACTATGTGGAGGGGTGGTGGTACTGTGTTACTATGTGGAGGGGTGGTGGTACTGTGTTACTAAGTGGAGGGGTGGTGGTACTGTGTTACTATGTGGAGGTACTATGTTACTATGTGAAGGGGTGGTGGTACTGTGTTACTAAGTGGAGGAGTGGTGTTACTGTGTTACTAAGTGGAGGGGTGGTTGTACTGTGTAACTAAGTTGAGGGGTGGTGCTACTGTGTTACTATGTGGAGGGGTGGTGGTACCTGGTTACTATGTGGAGGGGTAGTGGTACTGTCTTACTATGTGGAGGGGTTGTGGTACTGTGTTACTAAGTGGCGGGGGGTTGGTACTGTGTTACTAAGTGGAGGGGTGCTGGTATTATGTTACTATGTGGAGGGGTTGTGGTACTATGTTACTAAGTGGAGGGGTGGTGGTACCTAGTCACTATGTGGAGGGGTGGTGGTACTGTGTTACTAAGTGGAGGCGTGGTGGTACTGTGTTACTCAGTGGAGGGGTGGTGGTACTATGTTACTATGTGGAGGGGTGGTGGTACCTAGTTACTATGTGGAGGGCTGGTGGTACTGTGTTACTATGTGGAGGGGTAGTGGTACCTGGTTACTATGTGGAGGGGTGGTGGTACTGTGTACCTAAGTGGAGGGGTGGTGGTACTGTGTTACTAAGTGGATGGGTGGTGGTACTATGTTAACATGTGAAGGGGTGGTGGTACTCTGTTACTAAGTGGAGGGGTGGTGGTACTATGTTACTAAGTGGAGGGGTGGTGGTACTATGTTACTAAGTGGAGGGGAGGTGGTACTGTGTTACTAAGTGGAGGGGTGGTGGTACTATGTTACTAAGTGGAGGGGTGGTGGTACTATGTTACTAAGTGGAGGGGTGGTGGTACTATGTTACTATGTGGAGGGGTGGTGGTACCTAGTTACTATGTGGAGGGGTGGTGGTACTGTGTTACTATGTGGAGGAGTGATGGTACTGTGTTACTAAGTGGAGGGGTGGTGGTACTGTGTTACTATGTGGAGGGGTGGTGGTACTGTGTACCTAAGTGGAGGGGTGGTGGTACTGTGTTACTAAGTGGATGGGTGGTGGTACTATGTTACTATGTGGAGGGGTGGTGGTACCTAGTTACTATGTGGAGGGCTGGTGGTACTGTGTTACTATGTGGAGGGGTAGTGGTACCTGGTTACTATGTGGAGGGGTGGTGGTACTGTGTACCTAAGTGGAGGGGTGGTGGTACTGTGTTACTAAGTGGACGGGTGGTGGTACTATGTTAACATGTGAAGGGGTGGTGGTACTATGTTACTGAGTGGAGGGGAGGTGGTACTGTGTTACTAAGTGGAGGGGCGGTGGTACTATGTTACTAAGTGGAGGGGTGGTGGTACTATGTTACTAAGTGGAGGGGTGGTGGTACTATGTTACTATGTGGAGGGGTGGTGGTACCTAGTTACTATGTGGAGGGGTGGTGGTACTGTGTTACTATGTGGAGGGGTGGTGGTACTGTGTTACTAAGTGGAGGGGTGGTGGTACTGTGTTACTATGTGGAGGTATTATGTTACTATGTGGAGGGGTGGTGGTACTGTGTTACTAAGTGGAGGAGTGGTGGTACTGTGTTACTAAGTGGAGGGGTGGTTGTACTGTGTAACTAAGTTGAGGGGTGGTGCTACTGTGTTACTATGTGGAGGGGTGGTGGTACCTGGTTACTATGTGGAGGGGTAGTGGTACTGTCTTACTATGTGGAGGGGTTGTGGTACTGTGTTACTAAGTGGAGGGGTGGTGGTACTGTGTTACTAAGTGGAGGGGTGCTGGTATTATGTTACTATGTGGAGGGGTTGTGGTACTATGTTACTAAGTGGAGGGGTGGTGGTACCTAGTCACTATGTGGAGGGGTGGTGGTACTGTGTTACTAAGTGGAGGCGTGGTGGTACTGTGTTACTCAGTGGAGGGGTGGTGGTACTATGTTACTATGTGGAGGGATGGTGGTACCTAGTTACTATGTGGAGGGCTGATGGTACTGTGTTACTATGTGGAGGGGTAGTGGTACCTAGTTAGTATCTGGAGGGCTGGTGGTACTGTGTTACTATGTGGAGTGGTAGTGGTACCTGGTTACTATGTGGACGGGTGGTGGTACTGTGTACCTAAGTGGAGGGGTGGTGGTACTGTGTTACTAAGTGGATGGGTGGTGGTACTATGTTAACATGTGAAGGGGTGGTGGTACTCTGTTACTAAGTGGAGGGGTGGTTGTACTATGTTACTAAGTGGAGGGGTGGTGGTACTATGTTACTAAGTGGAGGGGAGGTGGTACTGTGTTACTAAGTGGAGGGGCGGTGGTACTGTGTTACTAAGTGGAGGGGTGGTGGTACTGTGTTACTATGTGGAGGGGTGGTGGTACTATGTTACTATGTGGAGGGGTGGTGGTACTGTGTTACTAAGTGGATGAGTGGTGGTACTGTGTTACTAAGTGGAAGGGTGGTTGTACTGTGTAACTAAGTTGAGGGGTGGTGCAACTGTGTTACTATGTGGAGGGGTGGTGGTACCTGGTTACTATGTGGATGGGTAGTGGTACTGTGTTACTAAGTGGAGGGGTGGTGGTACTGTGTTACTAAGTGGAGGGGTGCTGGTATTATGTTACTATGTGGAGGGGTTGTGGTACTATGTTACTAAGTGGAGGGGTGGTGGTACCTAGTCACTATGTGGAGGGGTGGTGGTACTGTGTTACTAAGTGGAGGCGTGGTGGTACTGTGTTACTCAGTGGAGGGGTGGTGGTACTATGTTACTATGTGGAGGGGTGGTGGTACTATGTTACTATGTGGAGGGGTGGTGGTACTGTGTTACTAAGTGGATGAGTGGTGGTACTATGTTACTATGTGGAGGGGTGGTGCAACTGTGTTACTATGTGGAGGGGTGGTGGTACCTGGTTACTATGTGGATGGGTAGTGGTACTGTCTTACTATGTGGAGGGGTAGTGGTACTGTGTTACTAAGTGGAGGGGTGGTGGTACTGTGTTACTAAGTGGAGGGGTGCTGGTATTATTTT
The DNA here is from genome assembly GCF_013265735.2 of Oncorhynchus mykiss. NCBI lineage: Eukaryota > Metazoa > Chordata > Actinopteri > Salmoniformes > Salmonidae > Oncorhynchus > Oncorhynchus mykiss. The sequence goes on along the minus strand of NC_048582.1, from coordinate 74,345,474 downwards.
ACTATGTGGAGGGGTTGTGGTACTATGTTACTAAGTGGAGGGGTGGTGGTACCTAGTCACTATGTGGAGGGGTGGTGGTACTGTGTTACTAAGTGGAGGCGTGGTGGTACTGTGTTACTCAGTGGAGGGGTGGTGGTACTATGTTACTATGTGGAGGGGTGGTGGTACTATGTTACTATGTGGAGGGATGGTGGTACCTAGTTACTATATGGAGGGCTGATGGTACTGTGTTACTATGTGGAGGGGTAGTGGTACCTGGTTACTATGTGGACGGGTGGTGGTACTGTGTACCTAAGTGGAGGGGTGGTGGTACTGTGTTACTAAGTGGATGGGTGGTGGTACTATGTTACTATGTGGAGGGGTGGTGGTACCTAGTTACTATGTGGAGGGCTGGTGGTACTGTGTTACTATGTTGAGGGGTAGTGGTACCTGGTTACTATGTGGAGGGGTGGTGGTACTGTGTACCTAAGTGGAGGGGTGGTGGTACTGTGTTAATAAGTGGATGGGTGGTGGTACTATGTTAACATGTGAAGGGGTGGTGGTACTATGTTACTAAGTGGAGGGGAGGTGGTACTGTGTTACTAAGTGGAGGGGCGGTGGTACTATGTTACTAAGTGGAGGGGTGGTGGTACTATGTTACTAAGTGGAGGGGTGGTGGTACTATGTTACTATGTGGAGGGGTGGTGGTACCTAGTTACTATGTGGAGGGGTGGTGGTACTGTGTTACTATGTGGAGGGGTGGTGGTACTGTGTTACTAAGTGGAGGGGTGGTGGTACTGTGTTACTATGTGGAGGTACTATGTTACTATGTGGAGGGGTGGTGGTACTGTGTTACTAAGTGGAGGAGTGGTGTTACTGTGTTACTAAGTGGAGGGGTGGTTGTACTGTGTAACTAAGTTGAGGGGTGGTGCTACTGTGTTACTATGTGGAGGGGTGGTGGTACCTGGTTACTATGTGGAGCGGTAGTGGTACTGTCTTACTATGTGGAGGGGTTGTGGTACTGTGTTACTAAGTGGAGGGGGGTTGGTACTGTGTTACTAAGTGGAGGGGTGCTGGTATTATGTTACTATGTGGAGGGGTTGTGGTACTATGTTACTAAGTGGAGGGGTGGTGGTACCTAGTCACTATGTGGAGGGGTGGTGGTACTGTGTTACTAAGTGGAGGCGTGGTGGTACTGTGTTACTCAGTGGAGGGGTGGTGGTACTATGTTACTATGTGGAGGGGTGGTGGTACCTAGTTACTATGTGGAGGGCTGGTGGTACTGTGTTACTATGTGGAGGGGTAGTGGTACCTGGTTACTATGTGGAGGGGTGGTGGTACTGTGTACCTAAGTGGAGGGGTGGTGGTACTGTGTTACTAAGTGGATGGGTGGTGGTACTATGTTACTAAGTGGAGGGGTGGTGGTACTATGTTACTAAGTGGAGGGGAGGTGGTACTGTGTTACTAAGTGGAGGGGCGGTGGTACTATGTTACTAAGTGGAGGGGTGGTGGTACTATGTTACTAAGTGGAGGGGTGGTGGTACTATGTTACTATGTGGAGGGGTGGTGGTACCTAGTTACTATGTGGAGGGGTGGTGGTACTGTGTTACTAAGTGGAGGGGTGCTGGTATTATGTTACTATGTGGAGGGGTTGTGGTACTATGTTACTAAGTGGAGGGGTGGTGGTACCTAGTCACTATGTGGAGGGGTGGTGGTACTGTGTTACTAAGTGGAGGCGTGGTGGTACTGTGTTACTCAGTGGAGGGGTGGTGGTACTATGTTACTATGTGGAGGGGTGGTGGTACTATGTTACTATGTGGCGGGATGGTGGTACCTAGTTACTATGTGGAGGGCTGATGGTACTGTGTTACTATGTGGAGGGGTAGTGGTACCTAGTTAGTATCTGGAGGGCTGGTGGTACTGTGTTACTATGTGGAGTGGTAGTGGTACCTGGTTACTATGTGGACGGGTGGTGGTACTGTGTACCTAAGTGGAGGGGTGGTGGTACTGTGTTACTAAGTGGATGTGTGGTGGTACTATGTTACTATGTGGAGGGGTGGTGGTACCTAGTTACTATGTGGAGGGCTGGTGGTACTGTGTTACTATGTGGAGGGGTAGTGGTACCTGGTTACTATGTGGAGGGGTGGTGGTACTGTGTACCTAAGTGGAGGGGTGGTGGTACTGTGTTAATAAGTGGATGGGTGGTGGAACTATGTTAACATGTGAAGGGGTGGTGGTACTAGGTTACTAAGTGGAGGGGAGGTGGTACTGTGTTACTAAGTGGAGGGGCGGTGGTACTATGTTACTAAGTGGAGGGGTGGTGGTACTATGTTACCAAGTGGAGGGGTGGTGGTACTATGTTACTATGTGGAGGGGTGGTTGTACCTAGTTACTATGTGGAGGGGTGGTGGTACTGTGTTACTATGTGGAGGGGTGGTGGTACTGTGTTACTAAGTGGAGGGGTGGTGGTACTGTGTTACTATGTGGAGGTACTATGTTACTATGTGGAGGGGTTGTGGTACTGTGTTACTAAGTGGAGGAGTGGTGGTACTGTGTTACTAAGTGGAGGGGTGGTTGTACTGTGTAACTAAGTTGAGGGGTGGTGCTACTGTGTTACTATGTGGAGGGGTGGTGGTACCTAGTTACTATGTGGAGGGGTGGTGGTACTGTGTTACTATGTGGAGGGGTGGTGGTACTGTGTTACTAAGTGGAGGGGTGGTGGTACTGTGTTACTATGTGGAGGTACTATGTTACTATGTGGAGGGGTGGTGGTACTGTGTTACTAAGTGGAGGAGTGGTGGTACTGTGTTACTAAGTGGAGGGGTGGTTGTACTGTGTAACTAAGTTGAGGGGTGGTGCTACTGTGTTACTATGTGGAGGGGTGGTGGTACCTGGTTACTATGTGGAGGGGTAGTGGTACTGTCTTACTATGTGGAGGGGTTGTGGTACTGTGTTACTAAGTGGAGGGGGGTTGGTACTGTGTTACTAAGTGGAGGGGTGCTGGTATTATGTTACTATGTGGAGGGGTTGTGGTACTATGTTACTAAGTGGAGGGGTGGTGGTACCTAGTCACTATGTGGAGGAGTGGTGGTACTGTGTTACTAAGTGGAGGCGTGGTGGTACTGTGTTACTCAGTGGAGGGGTGGTGGTACTATGTTACTATGTGGAGGGGTGGTGGTACCTAGTTACTATGTGGAGGGCTGGTGGTACTGTGTTACTATGTGGAGGGGTAGTGGTACCTGGTTACTATGTGGAGGGGTGGTGGTACTGTGTACCTAAGTGGAGGGGTGGTGGTACTGTGTTACTAAGTGGATGGGTGGTGGTACTATGTTAACATGTGAAGGGGTGGTGGTACTCTGTTACTAAGTGGAGGGGTGGTGGTACTATGTTACTAAGTGGAGGGGTGGTGGTACTATGTTACTAAGTGGAGGGGAGGTGGTACTGTCTTACTAAGTGGAGGGGCGGTGGTACTATGTTACTAAGTGGAGGGGTGGTGGTACTATGTTACTAAGTGGAGGGGTGGTGGTACTATGTTACTATGTGGAGGGGTGGTGGTACCTAGTTACTATGTGGAGGGGTGGTGGTACTGTGTTACTATGTGGAGGGGTGGTGGTACTGTGTTACTAAGTGGAGGGGTGGTGGTACTGTGTTACTATGTGGAGGGGTGGTGGTACTATGTTACTATGTGGAGGGGTGGTGGTACTGTGTTACTAAGTGGAGGAGTGGTGGTACTGTGTTACTAAGTGGAAGGGTGGTTGTACTGTGTAACTAAGTTGAGGGGTGGTGCTACTGTGTTACTATGTGGAGGGGTGGTGGTACCTGGTTACTATGTGGAGGGGTAGTGGTACTGTCTTACTATGTGGAGGGGTTGTGGTACTGTGTTACTAAGTGGAGGGGTGGTGGTACTGTGTTACTAAGTGGAGGGGTGCTGGTATTATGTTACTATGTGGAGGGGTTGTGGTACTATGTTACTAAGTGGAGGGGTGGTGGTACCTAGTCACTATGTGGAGGGGTGGTGGTACTGTGTTACTAAGTGGAGGCGTGGTGGTACTGTGTTACTCAGTGGAGGGGTGGTGGTGCTATGTTACTCAGTGGATGGGTGGTGGTACTATGTTACTATGTGGAGGGATGGTGGTACCTAGTTACTATGTGGAGGGCTGATGGTACTGTGTTACTATGTGGAGGGGTAGTGGTACCTAGTTAGTATCTGGAGGGCTGGTGGTACTGTGTTACTATGTGGAGTGGTAGTGGTACCTGGTTACTATGTGGACGGGTGGTGGTACTGTGTACCTAAGTGGAGGGGTGGTGGTACTGTGTTACTAAGTGGATGGGTGGTGTTACCTAGTTACTATGTGGAGGGCTGGTGGTACTGTGTTACTATGTGGAGGGTAGTGGTACCTGGTTACTATGTGGAGGGGTGGTGGTACTGTGTACCTAAGTGGAGGGGTGGTGGTACTGTGTTAATAAGTGGATGGGTGGTGGTACTATGTTAACATGTGAAGGGGTGGTGGTACTAGGTTACTAAGTGGAGGGGAGGTGGTACTGTGTTACTAAGTGGAGGGGCGGTGGTAGTATGTTACTAAGTGGAGGGGTGGTGGTACTATGTTACTAAGTGGAGGGGTGGTGGTACTATGTTACTATGTGGAGGGGTGGTGGTACTGTGTTACTATGTGGAGGGGTGGTGGTACTGTGTTACTAAGTGGAGGGGTGGTGGTACTGTGTTACTATGTGGAGGTACTATGTTACTATGTGGAGGGGTGGTGGTACTGTGTTACTAAGTGGAGGAGTGGTGGTACTGTGTTACTAAGTGGAGGGGTGGATGTACTGTGTTACTAAGTGGAGGGGTGGTGCTACTGTTTTACTATGTGGAGGGGTGGTGGTACCTGGTTACTATGTGGAGGGGTAGTGGTACTGTCTTACTATGTGAAGGGGTTGTGGTACTGTGTTACTAAGTGGAGGGGTGGTGGTACTGTATTACTAAGTGGAGGGGTGCTGGTATTATGTTACTATGTGGAGGGGTTGTGGTACTATGTTACTAAGTGGAGGGGTGGTGGTACCTAGTCACTATGTGGAGGGGTGGTGGTACTGTGTTACTAAGTGGAGGCGTGGTGGTACTGTGTTACTCAGTGGAGGGGTGGTGGTACTATGTTACTATGTGGAGGGGTGGTGGTACTATGTTACTATGTGGAGGGATGGTGGTACCTAGTTACTATGTGGAGGGCTGATGGTACTGTGTTACTATGTGGAGGGGTAGTGGTACCTAGTTAGTATCTGGAGGGCTGGTGGTACTGTGTTACTATGTGGAGTGGTAGTGGTACCTGGTTACTATGTGGACGGGTGGTGGTACTGTGTACCTAAGTGGATGGGTGGTGGTACTATGTTACTATGTGGAGGGGTGGTGAAATCCTAGTTACTATGTGGAGGGCTGGTGGTACTGTGTTACTATGTGGAGGGGTAGTGGTACCTGGTTACTATGTGGAGGGGTGGTGGTACTGTGTTACTAAGTGGATGGGTGGTGGTACTATGTTAACATGTGAAGGGGTGGTGGTACTCTGTTACTAAGTGGAGGGGTGGTGGTACTATGTTACTAAGTGGAGGGGTGGTGGTACTATGTTACTAAGTGGAGGGGAGGTGGTACTGTGTTACTAAGTGGAGGGGCGGTGGTACTATGTTACTAAGTGGAGGGGTGGTGGTACTATGTTACTAAGTGGAGGGGTGGTGGTACTATGTTACTATGTGGAGGGGTGGTGGTACCTAGTTACTATGTGGAGGGGTGGTGGTACTGTGTTACTATGTGGAGGGGTGGTGGTACTGTGTTACTATGTGGAGGGGTGGTGGTACTGTGTTACTAGGTGGAGGGGTGGTGGTACTGTGTTACTATGTGGAGGGGTGGTGGTACTGTGTTACTATGTGGAGGGGTGGTGGTACTGTGTTACTAAGTGGAGGAGTGGTGGTACTGTGTTACTAAGTGGAAGGGTGGTTGTACTGTGTAACTAAGTTGAGGGGTGGTGCTACTGTGTTACTATGTGGAGGGGTGGTGGTACCTGGTTACTATGTGGAGGGGTAGTGGTACTGTCTTAGTATGTGGAGGGGTTGTGGTACTGTGTTACTAAGTGGAGGGGTGGTGGTACTGTGTTACTAAGTGGAGGGGTGCTGGTATTATGTTACTATGTGGAGGGGTTGTGGTACTATTTTACTAAGTGGAGGGGTGGTGGTACCTAGTCACTATGTGGAGGGGTGGTGGTACTATGTTACTAAGTGGAGGGGTGGTGGTACTATGTTACTATGTGGAGGGGTGGTGGTACCTAGTTACTATGTGGAGGGGTGGTGGTACTGTGTTACTATGTGGAGGGGTGGTGGTACTGTGTTACTATGTGGAGGGGTGGTGGTACTGTGTTACTAGGTGGAGGGGTGGTGGTACTGTGTTACTATGTGGAGGGGTGGTGGTACTGTGTTACTATGTGGAGGGGTGGTGGTACTGTGTTACTAAGTGGAGGAGTGGTGGTACTGTGTTACTAAGTGGAAGGGTGGTTGTACTGTGTAACTAAGTTGAGGGGTGGTGCTACTGTGTTACTATGTGGAGGGGTGGTGGTACCTGGTTACTATGTGGAGGGGTAGTGGTACTGTCTTAGTATGTGGAGGGGTTGTGGTACTGTGTTACTAAGTGGAGGGGTGGTGGTACTGTGTTACTAAGTGGAGGGGTGCTGGTATTATGTTACTATGTGGAGGGGTTGTGGTACTATGTTACTAAGTGGAGGGGTGGTGGTACCTAGTCACTATGTGGAGGGGTGGTGGTACTGTGTTACTAAGTGGAGGCGTGGTGGTACTGTGTTACTCAGTGGAGGGGTGGTGGTACTATGTTACTATGTGGAGGGGTGGTGGTACTATGTTACTATGTGGAGGGATGGTGGTACCTAGTTACTATGTGGAGGGCTGATGGTACTGTGTTACTATGTGGAGGGGTAGTGGTACCTAGTTAGTATCTGGAGGGCTGGTGGTACTGTGTTACTATGTGGAGTGGTAGTGGTACCTGGTTACTATGTGGACGGGTGGTGGTACTGTGTACCTAAGTGGAGGGGTGGTGGTACTGTGTTACTAAGTGGATGGGTGGTGGTACTATGTTACTATGTGGAGGGGTGGTGGTACCTAGTTACTATGTGGAGGGCTGGTGGTACTGTGTTACTATTTGGAGGGGTAGTGGTACCTGGTTACTATGTGGAGGGGTGGTGGTACTGTGTACCTAAGTAGAGGGGTGGTGGTACTGTGTTACTAAGTGGATGGGTGGTGGTACTATGTTAACATGTGAAGGGGTGGTGGTACTATGTTACTAAGTGGAGGGGCGGTGGTACTATGTTACTAAGTGGAGGGGTGGTGGTACTATGTTACTAAGTGGAGGGGTGGTGGTACTATGTTACTATGTGGAGGGGTGGTGGTACCTAGTTACTATGTGGAGGGGTGGTGGTACTGTGTTACTATGTGGAGGGGTGGTGGTACTGTGTTACTATGTGGAGGGGTGGTGGTACTGTGTTACTAGGTGGAGGGGTGGTGGTACTGTGTTACTATGTGGAGGGGTGGTGGTACTATGTTACTATGTGGAGGGGTGGTGGTACTGTGTTACTAAGTGGAGGAGTGGTGGTACTGTGTTACTAAGTGGAAGGGTGGTTGTACTGTGTAACTAAGTTGAGGGGTGGTGCTGCTGTGTTACTATGTGGAGGGGTGGTGGTACCTGGTTACTATGTGGAGGGGTAGTGGTACTTTTTTATTATGTGGAGGGGTAGTGGTACTGTGTTACTAAGTGGAGGGGTGCTGGTATTATGTTACTATGTGGAGAGGTGGTGGTACTATGTTACTAAGTGGAGGGGTGGTGGTACCTAGTTACTATGTGGAGGGGTGGTGGTACTGTGTACCTAAGTGGAGGGGTGGTGGTACTGTGTTACTAAGTGGAGGGGTGGTGGTACCTAGTTACTATGTGGAGGGGTGGTGGTACCTGGTTACTATGTGGAGGGGTAGTGGTACTTTTTTATTATGTGGAGGGGTAGTGGTACTGTGTTACTAAGTGGAGGGGTGCTGGTATTATGTTACTATGTGGAGAGGTGGTGGTACTATGTTACTAAGTGGAGGGGTGGTGGTACCTAGTTACTATGTGGAGGGGTGGTGGTACTGTGTACCTAAGTGGAGGGGTGGTGGTACTGTGTTACTAAGTGGAGGGGTGGTGGTACTGTGTTACTCAGTGAAGGGGTGGTGGTACTATGTTACCAAGTGGAGGGGTGGTGGTACTATGTTACTAAGTGGAGGGGTGGTGGTACTGTGTTACTATGTGGAGGGGTAGTGGTACTATGTTACTATGTGGAGGGGTGGTGGTACTATGTTACTAAGTGGAGGGGTGGTGGTACTGTGTTACTAAGTGGAGGGGTGGTGGCTCTGTGTTACTAAGTGTAGCGGTGGTGGTACTGTGTTACTATGTGGAGGGGTTGTGGTACTGTGTTACTAAGTGGAGGGGTGGTGGTACTGTGTTACTAAGTGGAGGGGTGGTGGTACTATGTTACTATGTGGAGGGGCGGTGGTACTGTGTTACTAAGTGGAGGGGTGGTGGTACTCTGTTACTATGGGGAGGGGTGGTGGTACTATGTTACTAAGTGGAGGGGTGGTGGTACTGTGTTACTAAGTGGAGGGGTGGTGGCTCTGTGTTACTAAGTGTAGCGGTGGTGGTACTGTGTTACTATGTGGAGGGGTTGTGGTACTGTGTTACTAAGTGGAGGGGTGGTGGTACTGTGTTACTAAGTGGAGGGGTGGTGGTACTATGTTACTATGTGGAGGGGCGGTGGTACTGTGTTACTAAGTGGAGGGGTGGTGGTACTCTGTTACTATGGGGAGGGGTGGTGGTACTGTGTTACTAAGTGTAGGGGTAGTGGTACTATGTTACTATGTGGAGGGGTGGTGGTACTGTGTTACAATGTGGAGGGGTAGTGGTACCTGGTTACTATGTATAGGGGTGGTGGTACTATGTTACTATGTGGAGGGGTAGTGGTACTATGTTACTATGTGGAGGGGTGGTGGTACTATGTTACTAAGTGGAGGGGTGGTGGTACTGATTTACTAAGTGGAGGGGTGGTTGTACTGTGTTACTAAGTTGAGGGGTGGTGCTACTGTGTTACTATGTGGAGGGGTGGTGATACCTAGTTACTATGTGGAGGGGTGGTGGTACTATTTTACTATGTGGAGCGGTGGTGGTACTGTGTTACTATGTGGACGGGTGGTGGTACTGTGTTACTATGTGGAGGGGTGGTGGTACCGTGTACCTAAGTGGAGGGGTGGTGGTACTGTGTTGCTATGTGGAGGGGTGGTGGTACTGTGTTACTATGTGGAGGGCTAGTGGTACTATGTTACTATGTGGAGGGGTGGTGGTACTATGTTACTATGTGGAGGGGTGGTGGTACTATGTTACTATGTGGAGGGGTGGTGGTACTGTGTACCTAAGTGGAGGGGTGGTGGTACTGTGTTACTAAGTGGATGGGTGGTGGTACTATGTTACTATGTGGAGGGGTGGTGGTACCTAGTTACTATGTGGAGTGCTGGTGGTAATGTGTTACTATGTGGAGAGTTAGTGGTACCTGGTTACTTTGTGGAGGGGTGGTGGTACTATGTTACCATGTGGAAGGGTGGTGGTACTATGTTACTAAGTGGAGGGGAGGTGGTACTGTGTTACTAAGTGGAGGGGCGGTGGTACTATGTTACTAAGTGGAGGGGTGGTGGTAATATGTTACTATGTGGAGGGGTGGTGGTACTGTGTTACTATGTGGAAGGGTGGTGGTACTGTGTTACTAAGTGGAGGGGTGGTGGTACTGTGTTACTATGTGGAGGGGTGGTGGTACCTGGTTACTATATGGAGGGGTAGTGGTACTGTCTTACTATGTGGAAGGGTTGTGGTACTGTGTTACTAAGTGGAGGGGTGGTGGTACTGTGTTACTAAGTGGAGGGGTGCTGATATTATGTTACTATGTGGAGGGGTTGTGGTACTATGTTACTAAGTGGAGGGGTGGTGGTACCTAGTCACTATGTAGAGGGGTGGTGGTACTGTGTTACTAAGTGGAGGCGTGGTGGTACTGTGTTACTCAGTGGAGGGGTGGTGGTACTATGTTACTATGTGGAGGGGTGGTGGTACTATGTTACTATGTGGAGGGATGGTGTTACCTAGTTACTATGTGGAGGGCTGATGGTACTGTGTTACTATGTGGAGGGGTAGTGGTACCTAGTTAGTATCTGGAGGGCTGGTGGTACTGTGTTACTATGTGGAGTGGTAGTGGTACCTGTTTACTATGTGGACGGGTGGTGGTACTGTGTACCTAAGTGGAGGGGTGGTGGTACTGTGTCACTAAGTGGATGGGTGGTGGTACTATGTTACTATGTGGAGGGGTGGTGGTACCTAGTTACTATGTGGAGGGCTGGTGGTACTGTGTTACTATGTGGAGGGGTAGTGGTACCTGGTTACTATGTGGAGGGGTGGTGGTACTGTGTACCTAAGTGGAGGGGTGGTGGTACTGTGTTACTAAGTGGATGGGTGGTGGTACTATGTTAACATGTGAAGGGGTGGTGGTACTATGTTACTAAGTGGAGGGGAGGTGGTACTGTGTTACTAAGCGGAGGGGCGGTGGTACTATGTTACTAAGTGGAGGGGTGGTGGTACTATGTTACTAAGTGGAGGGGTGGTGGTACTATGTTACTATGTGGAGGGGTGGTGGTACCTAGTTACTATGTGGAGGGGTGGTGGTACTGTGTTACTAAGTGGAGGGGTGGTGGTACTGTTTTACTATGTGGAGGGGTGGTGGTACAATGTTACTACGTGGAGGGGTGGTGGTACTGTGTTACTATGTGGAGGAGTGGTTGTACTGTGTAACTAAGTTGAGGGGTGGTGCTACTGTGTTACTATGTGGAGGGGTGGTGGTACCTGGTTACTATGTCGAGGGGTAGTGCTACTGTCTTACTATGTGGAGGGGTGGTGGTACTGTGTTACTATGTGGAGGGGTGGTGGTACTTTTTTATTATGTGGAGGGGTAGTGGTACTGTGTACCTAAGTGGAGGGGTGGTGGTACTGTGTTAGTAAGTGGAGGGGTGGTGGTACCTAGTTACTATGTGGAGGGGTGGTGGTACTGTGTTACTAAGTGGAGGGGTGGTGGTACTGTGTTACTAAGTGGAGGGGTGGTGGTCCTGTGTTACTCAGTGAAGGGGTGGTGGTACTATGTTACTAAGTTGAGGGGTGGTGGTACTATGTTACTATGTGGAGGGGTGGTGGTACTGTGTTACTATGTGGAGGGGTAGTTGTACTATGTTACTTTGTGGAGGGGTGGTGGTACTATGTTACTAAGTGGAGGGGTGGTGGTACTGTGTTACTAAGTGGAGGGGTGGTGGTTCTGTGTTACTAAGTGGAGGGGTGGTGGTACTGTGTTACTAAGTGGAGGGGTAGTGGTCCTGTGTTACTAAGTGGAGGGGTGGTGGTACTGTGTTACTAAGTGGAGGGGTGGTGGTACTGTGTTACTATGTGAAGGGGTCGTGGTACTGTGTTACTAAGTGGAGGGGTAGTGGTCCTGTGTTACTAAGTGGAGGGGTGGTGGTACTATGTTACTATGTGGAGGGGCGGTGGTACTGTGTTACTAAGTGGAGGGGTGGTGGTACTCTGTTACTATGGGGAGGGGTGGTGGTACTGTGTTACTATGTGAAGGTGTGGTGGTACTGTGTTACTATGTGGAGGGGTGGCAGTGTGCCACTTTCCCGAACAAGGAGGAACGCACCCCACCCCCCTCCCCCCTCCCCCCTGCCCCCCGACCAATAGAAACACAGGTTTAAGATGTCACACATATATTATGACAACATTTTATGACGTGTTTGTTTATTTTGGGTTTCCGTCTGTGTGTGCCCATCCTGTACATCCTTCCTCTTTCTGGTGCATTGCAGCATCACCAAGTTTGCAGCGTGACAACTGTGAGATAAAGATGGGTCCCTTGCATGCCTTGAACATTCAAACTGTAGGTACAACAGGTCTGTAACTGTAGATACAACAGGTTCAACAGGTACCTGCAATATTACTCAAGTACTACAGATAATGAACTGAAGGAGAAGGGTTAACGCTAACCATAACCTTAACTGAAGGGGGTTTCACTATGGTCGAAGGTACATACATTACCTAACATAAGATAACATTACATTCCACCTCCAGCTATTCATGTTTTTTTGTTTTTTTAAAGAGAAGAATAAAGACTTATTTTGAATTACGGTTGACTAGATGTATAGTTGTAAGCAGAGATGGGCAGTATTGCTGTTACATTTATTTGAAATACATACTGTATTTAGTAACTTTTTGAATAACTTTTGAGTATTTTGTCATTTGTGTAACACTGGCCTGAACTACAATCCAATGTATTTTGTACCAAGATACTTCCAGACCTGGAATTATATTGTCTAAATACACAATACTGTTCTATACCTTCCTCCTGCATTTGTGTCGGTAGTCTGGTGGTTCTATGGTGTGATAAGAGTGTCTGTTAAATGACCAACATTTACATAATAAAAAATATATAATATTGTTATAAAGGAAATTATAAAAGAAATAAAAAAAAATGATCCCATGGGTTGATAGAGTTGAAGATGAATGAGAGAGTCAAGGGTTGAATACCCTACAATGAACTTTCTGCGGTTCAGTTTAATGACAGAAATAAACCACCTTCATTCAGACCAGGAGGGAGTCACCACCTGCCAGCTACTTCGAGAGAGAGAGAGAGAGAGAGAGAGAGAGAGAGAGAGCACAGTTCACTGAACATTATTCGCCCTAGTAGAGCTGGTTAGGCTGTTAGGTTATCCAGAACGTTGGTGACTGCTGTCAGATTGTTTGTAAATTCAGAGCGTTTTTGCGTTCAGAGTGCACACTGGACGCTCTGGCCAATAAGTAGGGTTATTCCGAAAGCTCTGACCTCACAACAACAGTCAAGCACCCAAGCTAACTGGATAACATTGGGTAGCTACTTCCAGACACATAATGAGAGAACACCCCACTCTGACCATTTTACTGATCCTAGCAGAGCTGGTTAGACAGTTTTCATGTTATCCAGAGCGTTGGTGACTGTAATTATGCTGCTGACAACTATTGAATTATGCTTTGTTGCCAATGTTTACTGACACCAGACATATTCAACGGGTGTTGAGCGTTCAAAAATTAAACAGTTATTCTGCGCTCTGGCACACTAAGTGTGTTACGAAATGTAGCTAGATAGCTGGCTAGGTAAACAATGAATCCCAACGCATGACGTAACGTTAGTTAGCGAGCCAGACAGCTAACGTTAGCTAACTAGCTAACAGTACACTATCTTGAAAGGAAAATGCTATGTCAAAATTAGAGTGGAGTATTTTTTGAAGACATGTAGATAGCTAGCTAAACAATGGATCATAATCACAACTCATGACGTTACGACCCTGCATGAATCTGCAGGTAGCTAACCAACCAGGTTCTATGGCTTTAACTAGTCAAGCAAATGTGTCTGAGATATGAAAAATAAGATCATACCTAACGTTAGCTCGCTAACAGTCAACTTGAAATGAAACCACTTTCTGTCAAAATTAGAAACGTGTAATGAAAATGTAGCTAGCTAGACTATTTTACCAGTATACATCATGGTTGGACACATCTCCTGTCTGATGCCATGCATGGTTGCCCTTAGTTTGACACATAATCCAGACTGATGTTTTCTCCATCTCCTTAGCTATCATACTCGAATTCCACTGATTTCAAAACTCGGTCCTCCAGAAAGTGGAGAACATACACATAACGTTAGCTAGTGAGCCAGCCAGCTAACGTTAACTAGCTAACAGTACACTTTAACTTGACATGAGGTTTATGCAGTTTTACTACACGATAAAACCATTTTTAAAGCAGAGTTTAACACGATTACCAATACATACTGACCAGCTACAATAGACAAACGCGTGCTATATGGCAGACCAATCCAAACTCATCTCTCGGCATGTCCAGCCCACTCATTATCTCAGCCAATCATGGCTAGCTGGAAGGTTTCTCCCTTTCTCTGTGGCTAAACCAACTAGGGTTGTAATTTAACACTTTTATTTGTATTTACAAATGGCATACAAGTTTGATATTAAGGCACATGAAAATATGTTGTATGTTCAAACAGCTCTCCTGTGAAGCCGTGACTTGCGACATTCGCCTAGTTTCCTGAATCGGGTCACATATGCTATATGGAAATAGGTAAATGCCACAATAGATATTTTTAATTGTTTCTTGTTTTGAGACAAATTACATTGATATCCTACTTTTTGTGTTTCTTTGTGAACTAGCCTGTATATAATTAGATGACAGGTTGTTGTCAATAGACACTACAGAAGGAATGATAGAAGTTGATTTGTCATACAAATAAGGAAGTGGTATTTCCCTAGTTATCAGTTGTCAAGACATGCTTTCCTCTGCATGTCTTGAAGTTGGAACCAAACCAAGACATCCTCCCACAAACCATTACAGCAATACACAACAGACCATTACACACATCATTACAGGACATGACATTTCAAAACCTGCTTCTATGATTAGATTAGTGCGATTATGGTTAGGGGATTCACAAACTGTTCCTTTAAACAAGAGACACAGTGAAGCAGTCTGACAGTCATAGAGAGGGTTAGGGTTAGGGTTAGTCAGACAGTCAAAGAGAGGTAGCGTCAGAGTGAAGAGGGGTGTGCCACTAGATATTATTTCACTTATTTCTCCATATTATTTTACTGTTCATTTTGGACCTGTTCTCCAAACCCTCAACCTGCTCCTCTTACTACAATGCCATCCCAACTTGAGAGGCTGGCTCTGTTCCGGGTCTGGTCCATGATGGTCCTGCTCTACACCTCGGACCACAGGAAGGGCTGGAGACATATCCTCCTCCACTTCCTCAGCTGCTTGACCCTGAGCCTGGCCTTGGGAGGGGCCCTCCTACTGGGCCTCTACTTCTCTCTGAACTACAGCCTAGTGGTGTGTGGAGTCACCTCAGGCTGCTGCTCACTCCTGTTGACAGCTGTCCTGTTCTGCTCCAAGAGAGTCCGCTGCTTCTCCTTGCTGTTTCTTATCTCCTGCACTATGAAGCAGGGCAGGAACCTGCTTCTGACGGCAGGCACTGGGCTGGTGATCCTCTGGAATGTCCAGAACACCTTAAGGTGGGTTAGGGTAAGGGGTGCTACGGTTAGGGTACAAATTGTTCCCTTGGGTACGAAAATATCAAAATACTGTACATGTCATGTACATTCAGAGGTCAAATTCAAACAAAATAACATTTTATATGTCACATGCGCTGAACACATCAGGTGTAGACCTAACCATGAAATGCTTACTTACAAGCACTAAACCAACAAATGCAGTTATAAAGAAAATAGAGTTTTAAAAATATTTACTAAATAAACTAAAGGGAAAAATTCTAGTAACACAATAAAATAACAATAATGAGGCTATATACAGGTGGTACCAGTACATAGTCAATGTTAGGTTAGTCGGGGTAATTTGTACATGTCGGTGGAGGTAAAATGTAGTCAAAGTCATTTTTAAAATCAGCAGATGTCACAAAGTGCTTGTAAAGAAACCCAGCCTAAAACCCCAAAGAGCAAGCAATGCAGATGTAGAAACACATCTAAGCTTATTCATCACAAAACCATTTGAGCCAATTATAGCCAATTATTTTAATGATTATTTCATTGGCAAAGTGGGCAAACTTAGGCAGGAAATGTCCACGACAAACAGTGAGAAATTATATTCATGCATAAAAAAAACTAATAATGAAAGAAAAACAGTGCAAGTTTGAATTTTGTAAAGTTGGTTTGGGAGAGGTGGAAAAATTACTGTTAACTATCAAAAAGGACAAACCTCCTTGCATTGACAACTTTGATGGAAAGCTACTGAGGATGATAGCTGACTCCATAGCCACTCCTATCTGTCATATTTTTTTTTATCTGAGCCTAGTAATTCCGCTTCCCAAGAGTGGTAAAGGGACCTTTACTGGTTCTAACAGCAGACCTATAAACTTGCCTGCAGCTCTTAGCAAACTGTTGGAAAAAAATGTGTTTGACCAAATATAATGCTATTTCTCTGTAAACAAATTAACAACAGACTTTCAGCATGCTTATAGAGAAGGGCACTCAACATGTACTGCACTGACACAAATGACTGATGATTTGTTGAAAGAAATTGATAATAAGAAGATTGTGGGAGCTGTACTGTTAGATTTTAGTGCAGCCTTTGATATTATTGACCAGAACCTGTTGTTGAAAAAACTTAAGTGCTATGGCTTTTCAACCTCTGCCATACCGTGGATTTAGAGCTATCTATTGAACTCAAAGCATTTTCTTTAATGGAAGCTTCTCTAATGTCAAGCATGTAAAGTGTGGTGTGCTGCAGGGCAGCTCTCTAGACCCTCTACTCTTTTCTATTTTTACCAATGACCTGCCACTGTCATTAAACAAAGCTTGTGTGTTCATGAATGCTGATGATTCAACCATATACACATCAGCAATCACAGCTAATGAAGTTACTGAAACCCTTAACAATGAGTTGCAGTCTGTTTTGGAATGGGTGGCCAGTAATAAACTGCTCCTGAACATCTCTAAAGTAAGAGCATTGTATTTGGTACAAATCATTCCTTAAGTGCTAGACCTCAGCTGAATCTGGTAATGAATGGTGTGGCTGTTGAACAAGTTGAGGAGATTAAAATTACTTGGCGTTACCTTAGATTGTAAACTGTCATGGTCAAACATATAGATTCAATGGTTGCAAAGATGAGGAGAGGTCTGGCCGTAATAAAGAGATGCTTTGCTTTTTTGACACCACTCTCCAAAAAGCCAATTCTGCAGGCTCTAGTTGTGTAATCTTGATTATTGTCCAGTCGTGTGGGTCAGTGCTGCAAGGAAAGATCTAGTTAAGCTGCGTTTGCTCTTAATTGTAATCAGAGGGCTGATATAAATACTATGCATGCCAGTCTTTCTTGGCCAAGAGTTGAGGAGAGACTTACTGCATCACTTCTTTTGATAAAATCCCAAATTGTTTGCATAGTCAACTTACACACAGCTCTGACACACACACTTATCCCACCAGATATGCCACCAGTGGTCTTTTCATAGTCCCCAAATGCAGAACAAATTCAAGAAAACATACAGTATTATATAAAGCCCTTATTGCATGGAACTTCCTTCCATCTCATATTGCTCAAATAAACAGCAAACCTGGTTTCAAAAAACAGATAAAGCAACACCTAACAGCACAACTCTCCCCTATTTGATCCATATAGTTTTTGTGTATGCATTGACATGTAGGCTATGTGTGCCTTTTTAAAAATCTATGTAGTTCTGTCCTTGAGCTGTTCTCGTCTGATGATGTTCTGTATTTTTTTCATTCTGTATTATGTTTCATGTTTTGTGTGGACCCCAGGAAAAGTAGCTGCTGCTTTTGCAACAGCTAATGGAGATCCTAATAAAATACCAATTGTAAATAAGAATTTGTTCTTAACTGATTACCTAGTGAAAGGAAGGTTAAACTAAAAACAACTTAGTGGCGTTCTTTGTTGTAGAGCTATGAAAGTTATTTATTTAGATCTACGTGGTTAAGACGAGTCGAGTTAAACATCACAACTCTGCAAATATTTTCAAAAATATCTGTCAAATAATTTGCATTCAGGGAAATCTGGTCACAAACAGCGCAAGGATAAGAAACATTTTAATACCATCTGTAATTTTTTTTAATCCATTTAGTAATCAATTTATTCATCTATTCATTCATCAGAAACCTCAGAGAAGTGTCCAGCAGTCTGGTGTGTAACCTGGAGAAGAAGAGAGTGTTGTTGGACGTCAGTCCAATAAATAACTATGTCAATCTGCTGAGGTGGGTGGGCGAGAAGCTCAACAAGTTCATAGACTTTGGAGTTGTCAAGTACGAGTCATCATTCACCGTCGGACACAGCGTTGAGTCCAACGATCTGACGGTGAAACTTCAGGATGCTGTCCTGACACTGAACACAACAACGAAGAGCGCTGAGGTGTGCATCGACCTGGTGATGGCTGTGTTCCAGAGAGGAGTCCTGGTACTAGGGGTCACCCTGGTCATCATCACCACTACCCTGTTCCTCAGAAAATACTTCTTCAACCTCAAGTACCAGAACACTTTCATCACCAGCAGGTTTATTAGATACGATGATCAACAGAGAGCTGAGGGGAAGCCCTACCTCCTCCCTCTGAGCCCAGAGGAGGCAGATCAATTCCGCTCCATCCCCTCCGCCCGCTTCACACGGAGAGAGGGCTACACCATGCTCTGGTTCCTGGTTCCAGTGCTCACCCACCTCCCAATCTGGCTCTTATTCATCTCCCTGGACGCACTGCTCTACTGGCTTATTCTGATTATCAACAAACACCTTCTGGAACTGAAACCATTCAGCATTAACCTAAAGATGAACCTAAACGTGAGTTGAACTAGAACCATTCAGCATTAACCTAAAGATAAACCTAAATGTTAGTCGCCATGCTTGGAGGTTCAGAAAACCATACAATGTCATGTCGGTACCAGTACCCCTGGTATATAGCCTCATTATTGTTATTTCACTGTGTTACTTTATATATATATATATATTTATTTACTTTAGTTTATTAATTAAATATTTTCTTAACTATATTTTCTTAAAACTGCATTGTTGGTTGAGGGCATGTGACAAATACAATTGTATTACATTTTATTTGAAATAGGATGATAGAACATCTTGGTAACACTTTAATGAGATACTCCTCCAGAGAAAACCTAACATAATTCCAGCTCCAACCCTAACGCTAATGCTAGCTAGGTTAGGTCAAAGGCTGGCATCAATCTCTTTTTCTCTCTTTCCCATTCATCAGGAAGACAACAGCATCGTGTTTATCCCTCTCCCAGGGGGAGCCATCATGAAGGATTTCTCCTACACCTTCACCCTCTTTCAGGAGGATTGCCTTCCCCAGCCCTCCCTGCTCCTCTCCAGGTCTGTGTTCGGCCTGCCTGTTATCTACGTGTCCTAGACCGATGGCGCCCGAGTGGTGCAGCGGTCTAAGGCACTGAATCTCAGTGCATCTCAGTGCAAGAGGCATCACTACAGTCCCTGGTTCAATTCCAGGCTTAATCACAACCAGCCGTGATTGGGAGTCCCATAGGGAGGCACACAATTGGCCTAGCTTCGTCCAGGTTAGGGTTTGGCTGAGGTAGGCCTTCATTGTAAATAAAAATGTGTTCTTAACTGACTTGCCTAGTTAAACAAATAAAAAAAATAACATTGTATACATGTTCAATTAATAAATTACAATTATTAATAATGTAATAGATGTTTGCTTTCATTAAGATGCTACATATTTTTCTTACCAAATTAAGTTTATGTAATATAGACTGTATCTGTCTCAGAAATACACAAACTACTTTAAAAGCACTGCAAATTACCTAGACCCATGTTGGCATATAAAACATCAATTTGGGACTGTTCAAGTTTAGTTTGGGACAGTTGACATTGCACTTCAGGACGATACCTGTACGGTGACAAAAGAAGGTAATTGCGAGTCCTGTCTCCAGGTCTGTGGTCGACCTGTCTGTTATATACTGGTCCTAGACCTGCAAACCCTAACCCCAACCCTCCCTGTTCGTCTCCAGGTCTCTAGTCCCCCTGTCTGTTATCTACTGGTCCTAGACCTGATAACCCTAACCCCAACCATCCCTGTTCGTCTCCAGGTCTCTGGTCCCACTGTCAGTTATCCTGGTTGTTCTACTTGTCCTAGACCTGCTGTCTGCCAAGATGGGTCAGCTCAAACTACTGGTCTCAGAACAGTTCTACAACGACAACGCAGACCAGAGGGTGCAGCAACTTCATGCTAAGATCAGCCACAAAAGAGCCAAGACGAGGCCTCCAACGAAGAGGACTGCTCTGCTGAGACTGCTAAAACAAGTACGGGTTCTATCATATTAGCTTCCTATAGTCCTTAAACAAGTTCATCTGACTCTGGACCAAAATCCCAACATATCCATTTCGTATAACTTAATATCATATTAGCTTCATGTAACATCTTATATTAGCTTCATATAACTTAAATGGATACGTTGGGATTTTGGCCCAGAGTCAGATGAACTCGTTTAAGGACTCTTGGAAGATTAGTCCAAGAGATCCAAATCAAATCAAAAATCAATTCAACTCGCGGGTAGCATTTTTATGTCTCTGCATGCAGTTTGAATGAAGTTGCTATCTAGCGTTAAAACAATGACTGGACGTCCATGGTCAAATCAAATCAAATTTGATTTGTCACATGCGCTAAATACAACAGGTGAACAACAGTGAAATGCTTACTTACAAGTCTTTAAACCAACAATGCAGTTTATAGAAAATACCTAAAAAGAAAAAGGAAAAAAATACAAAAAAATACATGAAAATTACAATAATAAAAACAAATAAAAAATAAAATACTGAAAATAAATAACTAAATAAAAAAGTAAGAGATAAGAATAACAAATAGTAAAAGAGCAGCAGTACATGGCAATAGTGAGGCTATATACAGGGGGTACTGTTACAAATAATTAGACCTTACAGTCAAATGCTTACTTACAGGCTCTAACCAACAGTGCAATTGTTAAGTTAAAAAAAGGCATTAGGTGAACAATAGATAAGTAAAGACATAAAAACAACAGTAAAAAAGACTGTGGAAAATAACAGTAGCGAGGCTATATACAGTAGCGAGGCTATATACAGTAGCGAGGCTATACACAGTAGCGAGGAGATAACAGTAGCAAGGCTATATACAGGCACCGGTTAGTCAGGCTGATTGAGGTAGTATGTACATGAAGGTATGGTTAAAGTGACTATGCATATATGATGAACAGAGAGTAGCAGTAGCGTAAAAGAGGGGTTGGTGGGTGGGTGGCTGGTGGCGGGACACAACGCAGACAGTCCAGGTAGCCAATGTGTGGGGGCACCGGTTAGTCGGGCTGATTGAGGTAGTATGTACATGAATGTATAGTTAAAGTGACTATGCATATATGATAAACAGAGAGTAGCAGCAGCGTAAAAAAGATTGGTTGGGGGGCACACAATGCAAATAGTCCGGGTAGCCATTTGATTTCCTGTTCAGGAGTCTTATGGCTTGGGGGGTAAAAACTGTTGAGAAGCCTTTTGGTCCTAGACTTGGCCCTCCGGTACCGCTTGCCATGTGGTAGTAGAGAGAACAATCTATGACTGGGGTGGCTGGGGTGGGGTGGCTTTTTAGGGCCTTCCTCTGACACCGCCTTGTGTAGAGGTCCTGGATGACAGGCAGCTAAGCCCCAGTGATGTACTGGGCCGTACACACTACCCTCTGTAGTGCCTTGAGGTCAGAGGCCAAGCAATTGCCGTACCAGGCAGTGATGCAACCAGTGCTCTCGATGTTACAGCTGTAGAACCTTTTGAGGATCTCAGGACCAATGCCACATCTTTTTAGTTTCCTGAGGGGGAATAGGCTTTGTCGTGCCCTCTTCATGATTGTCTTGGTGTGTTTTGGTTTCTAAGCTGGTCATGCACAGTACTGTGCAGCCGTCTTTCGACTCTGTCAATCACCACATTCTTATCGGCAGACTCAACAGCCCTGGTTTTTCAAATGACTGCCTTGCCTGGTCCACCAACTACTTCTCAGATAGAGTTCAGTGTGTTAAATCGGAGGGCCAATTGTCCGGATCTCTGGCAGTCTCTATGGGGTGCCACAGAGTTCAATTCTCGGGCCGACTATTTTCTCTGTATATATCAATGATGTCGCTCTTACTGCTGGTGATTCTCTGATCCACCTCTACGCAGACAACACCATTCTGTATACTTCTTTTCCTTCATTGGACACTGTGTTAACAAACCTCCAGATGAGCTTCAATGTCATACAACACTCTGTTGGTTCCACTTTTATGGGCTCCGTTATTTACTTAACAAGTAAGGAACACTCAAAATGTGCACTTATAAATCATAACAATTTTATCCATATACAGCTGTAGACAGAAATCAAATATCAAACATTAGACATACAACTGATCTCTCTCCTGTGTTCTGCCCCCAACAAAAGAGAGACAGGATCTGATCGCACAAGGTGCAATCTCCAAGATTGCACCTTGTGGTGTGATTTCCTCTGTCAACCCTGCATGTGTAGCTAAAAGAACAAGTTATTCTTAACACAAGGTTTCTGAGAACCTGTCTCAGCGGTATGCAAATCTGCCCTTATTTCAGAGAAAAACAGACATAGTCTCTCTGTGTCTCGCTATCACCCTCAGTCCCTTTTCTCACCTTTTCTCACAGATGCGGGGCTGCGGGTTTTGGCAGAGAGCTAGACACAGAGAGGCCTCAATGTTCAGCTATACAGTGAGCATAAGGACAATGGCACATAAGCAAATTAATAACAACATAATCAATGGTGGGGGTCTTGAGAATAATTTTAATCCTTCAACTCCTTCCGTGGCCTCCAAATGCTCTTAAATGCTAGTAAAACAAAAACTAAATGCATGCTCTTCAACCGATCACTGCCCACACCTGCCCTCCCATCTAGCATCACTACTCTGGACGGTTCTGACTTAGAATATGTGGACAACTACAAATACCTAGGTGTATGGTTAGACTGTAAATTCTCCTCAAGAGTCACATTAAGCATCTCCAATCCAAAATTAAATCTAGAATCGGCTTCCTGTTTCGCAACAAAGCCTCTTTCACTTAAGCTGCTAAACATACCCTCGTAAAACTGACTCTCGTACCGATCCTCGACTTCAGCGATGTCATTTACAAAATAGCCTCCAACACTCTACTCAACAAATTGGATGCAGTCTATCACAGTGCCATCCGTTTTGTCACCAAAGCCCCATATACTAACCACCACTGCGACATGTATGCTCTCGTTGGCTGGCCCTCGCCTCATATTCGTCGCCAAACCTACTGGCTCCAGGTCATCTATAAGTCTTTGCTAGGTAAAGCCCCGCCTTATCTCAGCTCACTGGTCACCATAGCAACACCAACCCATAGCACGCTCTCCAGCAGGTATATCTCACTGGTCATCCCCAAAGCCAACTCCTCCTTTGGCCGCCTTTCCTTCCAGTTCTCTGCTGCCAATGACTGGAAGGAATTGCAAAAATCACTGAAGCTGGAGACTAATATCTCCCTCACTAGTTTTAAGCATCATCTGTCAGAGCAGCTTACCGATCATTGCACCTGTGCACAGCCCATATGTAAATAGCTCTAACCCAACTACCTCATCCCCAGTATTGTTATTTATTTTGCACCCCAGTATCTCTACTTGCACATCATCATCTACACATTATCACTCCAGCGTTAATTCAAAATTGTCATTTATTTCGCCACTATGGCCTATTTATTGCCTTAACACCTTATCTTACTGTGTTGTTTGTGTCGCACTGCTTTGCTTTATCTTGGCCAGGTCGCAGTTTTAAATGAGAACTTGTTCAACTGGCCTACCTGGTTAAAAAAAAGGTGGGGAAAAAATATATATCTTTTTATAGCGTCATCATTTTAGCTTCATATAACTTCATATCATACGTGAATCACCACCTAGATTCAGTCCCAACATTTTAACATCTGTTTTTTACATGGATAAAAGTAGACTCAGATCTACAAAATGGCATATCAAACATTGCATTTGAGGAAACAATGGGAAAGTAATTCTGCTTTGAAAGTTGGTGAACTTGTATACTCACTTTTGAGAAAACCGTCTTTCAAAGTTTTGGTACTACTATTGGAGAGCCCTTCTTTGTTTACACCCATTCAGCATTGTTCACACCCTCTTAAGCCTTAGCCCCACCCATCTCTTTAAGGGTTGATCTGTGCTTTCTGTACTAACTTGCCAGCTACTTCCAGACATTTAAGAGAGAGAGAACATCTCACTGAACATTACTCGCCCTATCAGAGCTGGTTAAGCTGTTATGTTATCCAGAGCATTGGTGACTGCAACTGTGCTGTCAGATTGTCCGTTACTAAATGCAGAGTGTTTCGCATTCAGAGCGCACACTCGACACTCTGGCCAATAAGTAGGGTTGATTTGTTGCCAACGTTTACTGACACTGGACATATTCAACGGGTGTTGAGCATTCAAAAAATGCATCAGTTATTCTGCTCTCTGCCACACTAAGACGAGAGTCATTTGTTAAGAAATGTAGCTATATAGCTAGCTAGGTAAACAATGAAACCCAACGCATGACGTAACGTTAGTTAGCGAGCCAGACAGCTAACGTTAGCTAGCTAGCTAACAGTACACTTTAACTTGAAATCAAAATACTTTGTCAAATTCATATATCTTCTTCATGTAACGTCACATCATATTAGAATCATAACGTAAAATCATATTTGTATTTATTATGGATCCCCAAGGGAGCAGCTACTCTTCCTGGGGTCCAGGAAGAGTTATTACAGAATTCACAACACACTAAGTGTGCGCCCTCAGGCCCATACTCCACTACAACATATCTACAACATAAAATCCATGTGTATGTGTGTGTACAGTACGTGTGTTATCATGTGTGTATGCATATGTCTGTGCCTATATTTGTGTTACTTCACAGTCCCCGCTGTTCCATAAGGTGTATTTCTACCTGCTTTTTAAATCTGATTCTACTGCTTCTACTACATCAGTTACCAGATGTGGAATATAGTTCCATGTAGTCATGGCTCTGTGTAGTACTGTGCACCCCCCACAGTCTGTTTGGGACTGTAACGAGACCTCTGGTGGCATGTCTTGTGGGGTATGCATGGGTGTCCGAGCTGTTTGCTAGTATTTTAAACAGATAGCTCAGTACCTTCAGCTTGGCAATATTGACTCAAGATGGGGGTTGCTTTCCTCTATCCGTAGCCATTTGATATGTCTGCCATATATAACCATGCTTGAGAAAGCCTCAGGTAGTTTACGACAGGTGCATTAGGGAATGTTATTCTCAGTTACAATTAAATACTAAAACTGTACTTAAGAAGCCTCTTAAGATACTACAATGTCAATCTCTCTTCCACTTTGAGCCATGAGAAATTGACATGCCAAATTCAAATAAATTACTATAAAAATCAAACTTTCATTAAATCACACATGCAAGATAGCAAAATAAAGCTACACTTGTTGTGAATCCAGCCAATATGTCAGATTTCAAAAAGGCTTTTAGGCGAAAGCAAACAATGCTATTATCTGAGGATAGCACCTCCGTAAACAAAGAGAGAAACCATTTTTCAACCAGTGTTTTTCTGGATCAAACGCGCCAAATAAATTGACATTTTGGATATATATATCAATGGAATTAATCGAACAAAAGGACCAATTGTGATGTTTATGGGACATATTGGAGTGCCAACAAAAGAAGCTCGTCAAAGGTAATGCATGTTTTATATTTTATTTCTGCGTTTTGTGTAGCGTCTGCAGGGTTGAAATATGCTACCCTCATTGTTTACTATTGTGCTATCATCAGATAATAGCTTCTTATGCTTTTGCCGAAAAGCCTTTTTAAAATCTGACATGTTGGCTGGATTCACAACGAGTGTAGCTTTAATTTAGTATTTTACATGTGTGATTTAATGAAAGTTTGATTTTTATATCATTTTATTTGAATTTGCAGCGCTGCATTTTCCCTGGCTTTTTGCCAAGTGAGACGCTAGCATCCCCTATCCTAGAGAGGTTAAGTGTTGCAGTAATTTCAGTCGTTGTAGTAGCTGACGTGTATAGTGTTGAGTCATCTGCATACATAAACACACTGGCTTTACATGTCATTTGTAAAGATTGAAAAAAACAAGAGGCCTAAACAGCTATCCTGGGGAATACCTGCATCTACCTGTCGGCGCCGGAGAACTTCTTCCGGCGCCAACAGAGATGGTCGCCTCGCTTCGCGTTCCTAGCAAACTATGCAGTATTTTTTTTTTTTTACATTGGTACCCCAGGTAATCTTAGGTTTTATTACATACAGTCGGGAGGAACTACTGGATTTAAGAGCAACGTCAACTCACCATCATTACGACCAGGAATACGACTTTCTCGAAGCGGATCCTGTGTTTTGCCCACCGCCCAGGACAATGGATCGGATCCCAGCCGGCGAACCAAAACAACGTTGCCGTGAAAGGGGCAGATGAAGCGGTCTTCTGGTCAGGCTCCGTAGACGGGCACACTGCGCACTGCTCCAGATCATACTACTCGCTAATGTCCAGTCTCTTGACAACAAGGCCCTGAACAAACTATATTTGACTCTATTTAAACTGGAAACCACATCTCCTAGGCTGCATTCATAGCTGGGGAATTTAACAAGGCAAATCTGAAAACAAGACTCCCTAAATTCTATCAGTATATTGATTGTGCTACCAGGGCTGGTAAAACCCTGGATCATTGTTATTCTAACTTCCGCGACGCATATAAGGCCTTCCCCCGCCCTCCTTTTGGAAAAGCTGACGACGACTCCATTTTGTTGCTCCCACCCTATAGACAGAGACTAAAACCGGAAGCTCCCGCGCTCAGGTCTGTTGAACGCTGGTCCGACCAATCTGATTCTCAAGATTGCTTCGATCACGTGGAGTGGGATAAGTTTCGCACTGCGTCAAACAACAACATTGACGAATACGCTGATTCGGTGAGCGAGTTTATTAGCAAGTGCATCAGCGATGTCGTACCCACAGCAACCATTAAAACATTCCCAAACCAGAAACCGTGGATTGATGACAGCATTCGCGCGAAACTTAAAGTGCGAACACCTGCTTTTAATCAGGGTAAGGAGACCGGAAACATGACCGAATACAAACAGTGTAGCTATTCCCTCCGCAAGGCAATCAAACAAGCTAAGCTTCAGTATAGAGACATAGTAGAGTCGCAATTCAACGGCTCAGACACGAGTTATGTGGCAGGGTCTACAGTCAATCACGGATTACAAAAAGAAAACCAGCCCCGTCGCGGACCAGGATGTCTTGCTCCCAGACAGACTAAAGAACTTCTTTGCTCGCTTTGAGGACAATACAGTGCCACTGACACGGCGCATTACCAAAACCTGTGGACTCTCCTTCACTGCAGCCAACGTGAGTAAAACATTTAAACGTGTTAACCCTCGCAAGGCTGCAGGCCCTGATGGCATCCCCAGCCGCGCCTCAGAGCATGCGCAGACCAGCTGGCTGGTGTGTTTACGGACATATTCAATCAATCCTTATCCCAGTCTACTGTTCCCACATGCTTCAAGAGGGCCACCATTGTTCCTGTTCCCAAGAAAGCTGTTCCCAAGGTAACTGAGCTAAACGACTACCGCCCCATAGCACTCACTTCCGTCATCATAAAGTGCTTTGAAAGACTTGTCAAGGACCATATCATCTCCACCCTACCTGACACCCTAGACCCACTCTAATAGGTCCACAGACGACGCAATCACAACCACACTGCACACTGCCCTAACCCATCTGGACAAGAGGAATACCTATGTGAGAATGCTGTTCATCGACTACAGCTCAGCAATTAACACCATAGTACCCTCCAAACTAATCATCAACTCATCATCAAGACCCTAGGTCTCGACCCCACCCTGTGCAACTGGGTACTGGACTTTGACGGGCCGCCCCCAGGTGGTGAGGGTAGGTAACAACATCTCCACCCCGCTGATCCTCAACACTGGGGCCCCACAAGGGTGCGTTCTGAGCCCTCTCCTGTGCTCCCTGTTCACCCACGACTGCGTGGCCATGCTCGCCTCCAACTCAATCATAAAGTTTGCAGATGAAACTACAGTGGTAGGCTTGATTACCAACAACGACGAGACGGCCTACAGGGAGGAGGTGAGGGCCCTCGGAGTGTGGTGTCAGGAAATTAACCTCACACACAACGTCAACAAAACAAAGGAGATGATCGTGGACTTCAGGAAACAGCAGAGGGAGCACCCCCCTGTCCACATCGACGGGACAGTAGTGGAGAGGGTAGTAAGTTCCTCGGCGTACACATCACGGACAAACTGAATTGGTCCACCCACACAGACAGCATGGTGAAGAAGGCGCAGCAGCGCCTCTTCAACCTCAGAAGGCTGAAGAAATTCGGCTTGTCACCAAAAGCACTCACAAACTTACATGATTTCTTAATTTGCAGTACGTTTGCCAATCAGTTGGGCTGCCAGATTTATTTGCCATACCTTTTGCCTCATCCCTCACAACCATAAAAAAAATTCAATTCCTCGTCAATCAAAGGGGATTTAACAGTTGTTATAGTCCTTTTCTTAATGGGTGCATGCTTATTAGTAACTGGAATAAGCAATTTCATAAATGTGTCAAGTGCAGTGTCTGGTGACTCCTCACTACACACCACAGACCAGCTAATATTCTTTACATCTTTAACATATGAATCACTACAAAACTTATTGTATGACCTCTTATACACAATATTAGGCCCAGCCTTTGGAACTTTGGTTTTCCTAGATATGGCTATTATATTGTGATCACTACATCCTATGGATTTGGATACTGCTTTAAAGCAAATTACTGCAGCATTAGTAAAGATGTGATCAATACATGTTGATGTATGTTAGTTTCATAATATATTATTGCCTTCATATAAAATCATAACATTTTAGCTTCATATAGCATCATATCATATTAGCTTCATACAACATCATATTGGCTTCATATAACGTCATATCATAATCATTTCATAAAACGTCATATCATATACATTTCAAATAACGTCATATTACCTTTATATAACTTCATGTCATATTAGCTTCACTTATCAGTTGTTATTAGCTTCTTTAATATGATATCTACTAAATATAACGTATTATATTAGCTTCATATAACTTCATAAAACATATCACATTACCTTTATATAGTGTCATTTCATTAGCTTTAAATGACTTCATAAAACATCATATAATATTAGGTTGAAGTAACATATTATATTAGCTTCATATACTGTAACTTAATATCTACTTCATAAAACATAACATCACCTTCACATGAGATTTACTTTATATAACTCCTTATCATTTAATTATATATAATGTCACATCATATGAGCATCGTATATCCACATATCATAAGCTTCATATAACTTCAAGTCATATTCACTTCACATAACATCTTATGTCAGCTTCATATACATAAATATAAACTCTACTTCATATAACATATTATATTAGCTTCATAATGTCATATCATATTAGCTCCATATAACTTAATATCATATCTATTTCATTTAACGTATTTTATTATATTAAAATAATGTCATAACCTTATAAAACATCATATCATATTACCTTCATATATCTATTAACTTCCCACATCACATCATAATTTTAGCTTCATATATCGTCATATCATATCGATGTCATGTAACATCATGTCATATTAGTTTCAAATAACTTAATATTATGTCAACTTCATATAACGGCATATAATATTAGCTTTAAATAACAACATTATGTAGTATAATGGCGCCGGAGGGGTTGCAGTTTTACGGGTTCCTAACCAACTGTGCAATTTTTTTATTTTTTTTTGCATTGTTTGTAACTTATTTTGTACATTAAGATGCTGCTATCGTCTCTTATGACCAAAGAGATCATCTGGACATCAGAACAGAAATTACTCACCTTGAACTGGACAAAGATTTTTCTTAATGAGACCAGGCCCAAATACCCGTCATTTGCGTGAAGAAAAGGCGGAGATACAGAGGGAGAAGGTTGGGGTGCCTTGTGAGGATTCGGAGGCGAGTGAGTAAGTCACCATTACCATCGGTTCTATTGGCTAACGTGCAATCACTGGAAAACAAACTGGATGCGCTACGGTCGAGACTATCCTACCAATGGGACATTCAAAACTGTTATATCTTATGTTTCACAGAGTCGTGGCTGAACGACGACAAAAATAATATAGAGCTGGCTGGGTTTTCCGTGCATCGGCAGGACAGAGCAGCTACGTCTGGTAAGACGAGGGGTGGGGGTGTGTGTATTTGTCAATTACTGCTGTTGCGTGATGTCTAATATTAAAGAAGTCTCGAGATATTGCCCGCCTGAGGTAGAATACCTCATGATAAACTGTAGGCCACACTACCTACCAAGAGAGTTCTCATCGATATTATTTGTCACCATCTATTTAGCTAAATAGAAAGCCGATTCTAGATTTGATTTTGGATTGGAGATGTTTGATATGAGTCTGGAAGGAGAGTTTACAGTCTAGCCAGACACCTAGGTACTTATCGATCTCCACATATTCTAGGTCGGAATAGGCAGCGAACGGTTGAAAAGCATGCCAAAAAACCGAGGCTACTGAGTCTGCCGATAAGAATATGGTGATTGACAGAGTCGAAAGCCTTGGCCAGGTCGATGAAGACGGCTGCACAGTGCTGTCTTTTATCGATGGCGGTTATGATATCGTTTAGTACCTTGAGCGTGGCTGAGGTGCACCCGTGACCGGCTCGGAAACCATATTGCACAGCGGAGAAGGTACGGTGGGATTCAGGATGGTCAGTGATCTGTTTGTTGACTTGGCTTTCGGAGACCTTAGATAGGCAGGGCAGGATGGATATAGGTCTGTAACAGTTTGAGTCCAGGGTGTCTCCCCCTTTGAAGAGGGGAATGACCGCGGCAGCTTTTCAGTCCTTGGGGATCTCAGACGATATGAAAGAGAGGTTGAACAGGCTGGTAATATGGGTTGCGACAATGGCAGCGGATAGTTTCAGAAATAGAGGGTCCAGATTGTCAAGCCCAGCTGATTTGTACGGGTCCAGGTTTTGCAGCTCTTTCAGAACATCTGCTATCTGGATTTGGGTAAAGGAGAAGCTGGGGAGGCTTGGGCGAGTAGCTGCGGGGCGGGGCGGAGCTGTTGGCCGAGGTTGGAGTAGCCAGGAGGAAGGCATGGCCAGCTGTTGAGAAATGCTTGTTGAAGTTTTCGATTATCATGGATTTATCGGTGGTGACCGTGTTACCTAGCCTCAGTGCAGTGGGTAGCATGGAGGAGGTGGTCTTGTTCTCCATGGACTTTACAGTGTCCCAGAACTTTTTGGAGTTAGAGCTGCAGGATGCAAATTTCTGCTTGAAAAAGCTGGCCTTTGCTGACTTTACTGACTGCGCGTATTGGTTCCTGACTTTCCTGAACAGTTGCATATCGCGGGGACTATTCGATGCTATTGCAGAACGCCACAGGATGTTTTTGTGCTGGTCAAGGGCAGTCAGGTCTGGGGTGAACCAAGGACTATATCTGTTCTTAGTTCTGCATTTTTTGAACGGAGCATGCTTATCTAAGATGGTGAGGAAGTTACTTTTAAAGAATGACCAGGCATCCTCAACTGACGGGATGAGGTCAATATCCTCCAGGATACCCGGGCCAGGTCGATTAGAAAGGCCTGCTCGCAGAAGTGTTTTAGGGAGCATTTGACAGTGATTAGGTTGTGGTCGTTTGACTGCAGACCCGTAGCGGATACAGGCAATGAGGCAGTGATCGCTGAGATCCTGATTGAAGACAGTGGAGGTGTGTTTGGAGGGCCAGTTGGTCAGGATAACGTCTATGAGGGTGCCATTGTTTACAGATTTAGGGTTGTTCCCTGGTGGGTTCCTTTATGATTTGTGTGAGATTGAGGGCATCTATCTTAGATTGTAGGACTGCCGGGGTGTTAAGCATATCCCAGTTTAGGTAACTTAGCAGAACAAACTCTGAAGCTAGATGGGGGGGCGATCAATTCACAAATGGTGTACATGGTACAGCTGGGAGCTGAGGGGGGTCGGTAGCAGGTGGCAACAGTGAGAGACTTATTTCTGGAGAGATACATTTTTTTAATTAGAAGTTTGAACGGTTTGGGTATGGACCTGGAAAGTATGACAGAACTTTGCAGGCTATCTCTGCAGTAAACTGCAACTCCTCCCCCTTTGGCATTCCCATCTTGACGGAAAATGTTATAGTTGGGTATGGAAATCTCAGAATTTTTGGTGGCCTTCCTAAGCCAGGATTCAGACACAGCAAGGACATCAGGGTTGGCAGAGTGTGCTAAAGCAGTGAGTAAAACAAACTTAGGGAGGAGGCTTCTGACGTTGACATGCATGAAACCAAGGCTTTTTCGATCACAGAAGTCAACAAATGAGGGTGCCTGGGGACATCCATAATTATCCAGAAGCGGCGCCCCTAGTGGCCTTTCATGAAGGCAAACTTAAATCCTGAAGACCTAATTCCTACCAGCATGTCACAAGTGCAACCAGAGGAAAAAAAAATTCTAGACCACCTTTACTCCACACACAAAGCTCTCCCTCGCCCTCCATTTGGTAGATCTGACCATAATTATATCCTCCTGATTCCTGCAAAAACTAAAGCAAAAAGTACCAGTAACTCGTTCAATACAGAAGTGGTCAGATGATGCGGATGCTACGCTACAGGACTATTTTGCTAGCACAGACTGGAATATGTTCCGTGATTCATCCAATGGCATTGAGGAGTATACCATCTCAGTCACCGGCTTCATCAATAAATGCATAGACGTCATCCCGGCAGTGACCGTACGTACATATCCCAACCAGAAGCCATGGATTACAGGCAACATCCGCACTGAGCTAAAGGCTAGAGATGCCGCTTTCAATGGGCGTGACATTAATCCGGACGCTTATACGAAACCCTGCTATTTCCACAGACAAAACATTAAACAGGCAAAGCGTTAATACAGGACTAAGATTGAATCCTACTACACTGGCTCTGATGCTCGTAGGACGTGGCAGGGCTTGCAAACTATTAGAAACTACAAAGGGAAACCCAGCCGTGAGCTGCCCAGTGACGCAAGCCTACCAGACGAGCTAAGTGCCTTTTATGCCCGCTTCGAGGCAAGCAACACTGAAACATGCTTGAGAGCACCAGCTATTCTGGATGACTGTGTGATCACGCTCTCCGTAGCCGATGTGAGCAAGACCTTTAAACAGGTCAACATTCACAAGGTCGTGGGGCCAGACAGATTACCAGAGCGTGTACTCAGAGCATGCGCGGAACAACTGGCAAGTGTCATCACTGAGAATGCTAGAATAACCTGCCTAAATTATTGCCGCCCAGTAGCACTCACATCGGTAGCCATGAAGTGCTTTGAAAGGCTGGTCATGGCTCACATCCATACCATCATCCCAGAAACCCTAGACCCACTCCAATTCGCATACCAACCCAACAGATCCACAGATGAAGCAATCTGAATCACACTCCACACAGCCTTTCCCCCCTGGACAAAAGGATCACCTATGTGAGAATGCTGTTCATTGACTACAGCTCAGCATTCAACACCATAGTGCCCACATAGCTCATCACTAGACTAAACACCTTCCTCTGCGACTGGATCCTGGATTTCCTGATGGGCCACCCACAAGTGGTAAGGGTAGGCAACAACACATCTGCCATGCTGATCCTCAACACGGGGGCCGCTAAGGGGTGTGTGCTTAGTCCCCTCCTGTACTCTCTTGTTCACCCACGACTGCATGGCCAGGCATGACTTCAACACCATTAAGTTTGCTGATGAAACAACAGTGGTAGGCCTGATTACAGACAGTCTATAGGGATGAGGTCAGAGACCTGGCAGTGTGGTGCCAGGACAACAAAGTAGATGATCGTGGACTACAGGAATAGGAGTGGAGCGGGTTGAGAGTTTCAAGTTCCTTGGTGTCCACATCACCAACGAACTATCATGGTCCAAAAACACCAAGACCGTCATTTAGAGGGCACGACAAAACCTATTCCCCCTCAGGAGAGTGAAAAGATTTGACATGGGTCCCCAGATCCTCAAAAAGTTATACAGATGGACAATCGAGAGCATCCTGACCGGTTGCATCGCCGCCTGGTAAGGCAACTGTTAGGCATCCGACAATAAGGCGCTACAGATGGTAGTGCGTACAGCCCAGTACATCACTGGGGCCAAGCTTCCTACCATCCAGGACCTCTATACTAGGCAGTGTCAAAGGAGGGCCCAAACAATTGTAAAAGACTCCAGTCACCCAAGTCATAGCATAATTACTTCATATAATGTATTATATTAGCTTCATATAACATTAACTTCATATACAGTAACAGTCAAAAGTTTGGACACACCAACTCATTCAAGGGTTTTTCTTTATTTCTACATTGTAGAATAATAATGAAGACTCATGTAGTAAACAAGAAAAGTGTCCAACAAATCAAAATATATTTGAGATTATTCAAAGTAGCCACCCTTTGCTTTTATGACAGCTTTGCTCACTCTTGGCATTCTCTCAACCAAGCTTCATGAGGTAGTCACCTGGAATGCATTTCAATTAACAGGTGTGGCCCGTAAAAAGTGAATTTGTGTAATTTCTTTCCTTCCCAATGCGTTTCAGCCTATCAATTGTGTTGCGACAAGGTAGGGGTGGTATTTAGACGATAGCCCTATTTGGTGAAAGACCAAGTCCATATTAATGGCAAGAACAGCTCAAATAAGCAAAGAGAAACGACAGTCCATCATTACTTTAAGACATGAAGGTCAGTCAATTTGGACATTTCAAGAACTTTGAAAGTTTCTTCAAGTGCAGTTGCAAAAACCATCAAGAGCTATGATGAAACTGGCTCTCATGAGGACCGCCACAGGAATGGAAGATGTGATGGTTGGCATTCAGGCCAAAGAGTCCAACTTGGTTTCATCAGACCAGAGAATCTTGTTTCTCATGGTCTGAGAGTCTTTAGGTGCCTTTTGGTAAACACCAAGAGGGCTGTCATGTGCCTTTTATTGACAAGTGTGTGCCTTTCCAAACCATGTCCAATCAATAGAATTTACCACAGGTGGACTCCAATCAATTTGAAGAAACATCTCAAGGATGATCAATGGAATCAGGATGCACCTGAGCTCAATTCTGAGTCTTAGCAAAGGGTCTGAATTCTTATGTAAATAAGGTATTTCGGTTTTTCATTTGCAATAAATGTGCCAACATTTCTGTAAACCAGTTTTTGCTTTGTCATCATGGGGTATTGTGTGTAGATTTCGTAGGAAAATTTTTTATTTAATCCATTTTAGAATAAGGCTGTAACGTAACATAATGTGGAAAAAGTCAAGGGGTCTGAATACTTTCCGAAGGCACTGTATCATATCACACTAGCTTCATATAATGTCAAATCATATCAACTTCATATAAATGTATCATAATAGCTTCATATGACTTCAGATCATATCAACTTCATATAACATTTTAGCTTCAGAAAACTTAATTTCCTATCTACTTCATGAAACTTCCTATAACATTACCTCCATATAACATCATATCATATTAACTACGTATAACTCCAAAACGTCATATCGTACTACCTTCATATATAAGTTCATACCATATTATCTTCATATAATGTCATATCATATCAATTTCATATAATGTCATATCAACTTGAAATAACATCATATTAGCTTCATGAAATGTCTTATATTAACTTCATATAACTTAACATCAAATCAACTTTCTTTAGCTCTGAAGTTGCATTCTAGTCATTCATTGAAATGGTTACATAATGTGAAGAAGTGATGTCTTATTCTTATTCTTTATTTTATTGCAGAAAAGCTTCTGGTTTCCACTGTTCTTCCACACTGCGAAGGAGAATGATATGCGTCTCACCTGAAGAAATCCAAAACAGTGATCATCTGGGAAATTGATTTTTTGCTTTGTCATGCATTCAGGCAATCACCTGTAGAATTACAGGACTAGATTCAATTTTGATTTGAATTGCATTGCTATGTTGTGTAAATGTTGCACAAAGATCAACAGTTTATTGTAATCACGGTAAATATGTCTTGTATTATAAACCAATTTCTATAGTTAGTGTGTAAACAAGTTTGTTGTACAAAGGATTGGGCTCCAAAACTATCGAAAATATGGCTTTGACTTAATTGAAGTAAATCTCAGAGTAATCTTCTCTGATTTGCTTTGATGTTGTCTTTATGAATAAGATACAGTTGAAGTCGCAAGTTTACATACACCTTAGCCAAATACATTTAAACTCCGTTTTTACCCATTCCTGACATTTAATCCTATTAAAAATTCCCTGTCTTAAGTCAGTTAGAATAATAGTAGAGAGAATTATTTATTTCAGCTTTTATTTCTTTCATCACGATGGTCATTAAGACCAAATAGTTATATTTTTGTTTCATCAGACCAGAGGACATTTCTCCAAAGAGTACAATCTTTGTCCCCATGTGCAGTTGCAAACCATAGTCTGGCTTTTTATGGCTGTTTTGAAGCAGTGGCTTCTTCCTTGCTGAGCGGCCTTTCAGGTTATGTCGATATAGGCCTTGTTTTACTGTGGATATAGATACTTTGTACCTGTTTCCTCCAGCATTTTCACAAGGTCCTTTTCTGTTGTTCTGGGATTGATTTGAACTTTTCGCACCAAAGTACATTCATCTCTAGGAGACAGAATGCGTCTCCTTCCTGAGCGGTATGACGGCTGTGTGGTCCATGGTGGTTATACTTGCGTACTATTGTTTGTACAGATGAACGTGGTACCTCCAGGCGTTTGGAAATTGCTCCCAAGGATGAACCAGACATGTGGAGATCTACACATTTTTTTCTGAGGTCTTGGGTGATTTCTTTTGATTTCCCCATGATGTCAAGCAAAGAGGAACTGAGTTTGAAGGTAGGGCTAGAAATACATACACAGGTACACCTCCAATTGACTCAAATGATGTCAATTAGCCTATCAGAAGCTTCGAAAGCCATTACATAATTATCTGGAATTTCCAAGATGTTTAAAGGCACAGTCAACTTAGTGTATGTTAACTTCTGACCCACTGGAATTGTGAAAAGTGAAATAATCTGTCTGTAAACAATTGTTGGAAAAATGACTTGTGTCATGCACAAAGTAGATGTCCTAACGACTTGCCAAAACTATAGTTTGTTAACAAGAAATGTGTGGAGTGGTTGAATTAATGACTCCAACATAAGTGTATGTAAACTTCCGACTTCAACTGTACATGCATTTAAATTATGCTCTAACGCTCATAAATATGCCTTTGATTTCATTAAAGTAAACCTCAAACATAAAGCAATCTTCTCTTTTTTTATTGTCTTTATATGCATTACAATGGCAACGGCAATGTCTTCCAACTGCAAGAAGTCCTCTAGCAATGTCTGATCTATTACTTGTGTTTTGTTAGACAACTTTTTAGGCTTTCAAGGTGTTGGTCTGATGGGAATCTGTGACGTCATCTTGTTTGAGGAACAATAAATAACAAAAGAGGAAAGCCCCAACTGCCATGTCATGATTTACCTGGACCACCTGTTGAGATGTGCCTCTTGTTAAGTAGCCTACCTGGTTAAATAAAGGTGAAAAATACATATATATATTTTTTAAGTAAGTGCCATTTTACTAAAATAAAAAGCAATATATTTACATTCACCTATCAAACTGTTTACAGTAAACAGACACAAAACAACTATCTAGGTTTGTTGCATCAGAAATTAATAAATAGGTGTTAAAAAAAATATATTTTATGTTGTTATCATCAGATGTAGATTTGATTGACTTTATACATATATTTTATATAAATATACAGTGCCTTGCGAAAGTATTCAGCCCCCTTGAACTTTGCGACCTTTTGCCACATTTCAGGCTTCAAACATAAAGATATAAAACTGTATTTTTTTGTGAAGAATCAACAACAAGTGGGACACAATCATGAAGTGGAACAACATTTATTGGATATTTCAAACTTTTTTAACAAATCAAAAAATGAAAAATTGGGCATGCAATTATTCAGCCCCTTTACTTTCAGTGCAGCAAACTCTCTCCAGAAGTTCAGTGAGGATCGCTGAATGATCCAATGTTGACCTAAATGACTAATGATGATAAATACAATCCACCTGTGTGTAATCAAGTCTCCGTATAAATGCACCTGCACTGTGATAGTCTCAGAGGTCCGTTATAAGCGCAGAGAGCATCATGAAGAACAAGGAACACACCAGGCAGGTCCGAGATACTGTTGTGAAGAAGTTTAAAGCCGGATTTGGGTACAAAAAGATTTCCCAAGCTTTAAACATCCCAAGGAGCACTGTGCAAGCGATGATATTGAAATGGAAGGAGTATCAGACCACTGCAAATCTACCAAGACCTGGCCGTCCCTCTAAACTTTCAGCTCATACAAGGAGAAGACTGATCAGAGATGCAGCCAAGAGGCCCATGATCACTCTGGATGAACTGCAGAGATCTACAGCTGAGGTGGGAGACTCTGTCCATAAGACAACAATCAGTCGTATATTGCACAAATCTGGCCTTTATGGAAGAGTGGCAAGAAGAAAGACATTTCTTAAAGATATCCATAAAAAGTGTTGTTTAAAGTTTGCCACAAGCCACCTGGGAGACACACCAAACATGTTGAAGAAGGTGCTCTGGTCAGATGAAACCAAAATTGAACTTTTTGGCAACAATGCAAAACGTTATGTTTGGCGTAAAAGCAACACAGCTGAACACACCATCCCCACTGTCAAACATGGTGGTGGCAGCATCATGGTTTGGGCCTGCTTTTCTTCAGCAGGGACAGGGAAGATGGTTAAAATTGATGGGAAGATGGATGGAGCCAAATACAGGAACATTCTGGAAGAAAACCTGATGGAGTCTGCAAAAGACCTGAGACTGGGACGGAGATTTGTCTTCCAACAAGACAATGATCCAAAACATAAAGCAAAATCTACAATGGAATGGTTCAAAAATAAACATATCCAGGTGTTAGAATGGCCAAGTCAAAGTCCAGACCTGAATCCAATCGAGAATCTGTGGAAAGAACTGAAAACTGCTGTTCACAAATGCTCTCCATCCAACCTCACTGAGCTCGAGCTGTTTTGCAAGGAGGAATGGGAAAAAATGTCAGTCTCTCGATGTGCAAAACTGATAGAGACATACCCCAAGCGACTTACAGCTGTAATCGCAGCAAAAGGTGGCGCTACAAAGTATTAACTTAAGGGGGCTGAATAATTTTGCACGCCCAATTTTTCAGTTTTTGATTTGTTAAAAAAGTTTTAAATATCCAATAAATGTTGTTCCACTTCATGATTGTGTCCCACTTGTTGTTGATTCTTCACAAAAAAATACACTTTATATCTCTATGTTTGAAGCCTGAAATGTGGCAAAAGGTCGCAAAGTTCAAGGGGGCCGAATACTTTCGCAAGGCACTGTATGTGAGAGCCGGAATTCTTACTGGTTGGTAGGTCATCAAATACTTATGTCATGCAATAAAATGCAAATCAATTACTTAAAAATCAAACACTGTGATTTTCTGAAATTTTGTTTTAGATTCTGTCTCTCACAGTTGAAGTGTACCTATGATAAAAAAATGACAGACCTCTACATGTGTTATATAAATATTCATACACATAGCTCATATAAACAAAGACATTCCGTCGTAAGAACACATACACCCAGCCATAAGACTGACCCCCTCTTCCTTATATAAACACACATCTCATCTCCCTCTAACTGGCCGGTCCCAAGAGCAAAGAACTTTTGCTGTGCACCAATGGGGCCCGCTCTGGCTAGAGCAAGGCCCGCCTCCAACCCTCCGACCAGTCAAGAAGACCGAAACGACAAGACTCCACCTACTTTATTCTATGTATAAAAATGTATGTAACCATTGTATAGGCCTCTTTTTCACCTGGCTCCTTGCCGAGTTATGTGAACTAGGTCCGTGCACGTAAAACTGCGGGACAAGATATCTCTGACTCATTAAAACTGTATTTTGTTACAACTGAAATCCACTCTGTCCAGCGTCCGTGATTTGGTCTCAACTCTCCAGTATTTGAACACTAACACATGCTTTGTAAGTAGGAAAACCTGCAAAATCGGCAGTGTTTCAAATACTTTTTCTCCCCACTGTATGTGGCAGGGTCTACAGGAAATCACGGACTACAAAGAGAAAACCAGCCCCGTCACGGACACCAACGTCACGCTTCCAGACAAACTAAACACCTTCTCTGCCCGTGAAGGAAGGAAACAACATCTCCACTCGCTGACCCTCAACACTAGGCCCCACAAAGGTGCGTGCTCTGCCCCCTCCTGTGCTCCCTGTTGACCCATGACTGCGTGGCCATGCTCGCCTCCAACTCAATCATAAAGTTTGCAGACAACACAATAGTAGCGGGCTTGATTACAAACAACGACGAGACGGCCTACAGGGAGGAGGTGAGGGCCCTCGGAGTGTGGTGTCAGGAAATTCACTCAACGTCAACAAAACAGAGGAGATGATCGTGGACTTCAGGAAACAGCAGTGGGAGCACCCCCCTATCCACATCAAAAGGACAGCAGTGGAGAAGGTGGAAAGTTTTAAGTTCCTAGGAGTACACATCACAGACAAACTGAAATGGTCCACCCTACAGACACTGTGGTGAAGAATGCGCAACAGCGCCTCTTCAACCTCAGGAGCCTGAAGAAATGTGGCTTGTCACCAAAAACCCTGACAAAGTTTTACAGATGCACAATCGAGAGCATCCTGTCGGGCTGTATCACAGCCCGGTACGGCAACTGCATTGCCCTCAACCGCAAGCCTCTCCAGAGGGTTGTGCGGTCTGCAAAATGCATTACAGAGGGCAAACTACCTGCCCTCCATGACACCTACAGCACCCAATGTCACAGGAAGGCCAAAAAGATCATGAAGGACAACAACCACCCAAGCCATTGCCTCTTCACCTCGCTACCATCCAGAAGGCGAGGTCAGTACAGGTGCATCAAAGCTGGGACCGAGAGACTGAAAAACAGCTTCTATCTCAAGGCCATCAGACTGCTAAACAGCAATCACAAAGAGCAATCACAGAGAGGCTGCTGCCTACATTGAGACCCGGTCGATCACTAGTCACTTTATACAATGCTACTCTAAATAATGCCTCTTTAAATATGGTTACATATCTTCCCATTACTCATATCACATGTATATACTGTTATTTATAGCATCTATTGCGCCTTGCCTATGTCGCTAGGCCACCGCTCATCCATATGAACACATACATATTCTCATTCACCCCTTTAGACTTGTGTGTATTAGGTTGAGGTTGGGAAATTGTTAGATTACTTGTTAGATTTTACTGCACTGTCGGAACTAGAAGCACAAGCACTTCACATTACTCGCATTAACATCTGCTAACCATGTGTATGTGACAAATAACATTTGATTTGATATATAGGGGTGTACCGGTACAGAGTCAATGGGCAGGGACACCGGTTAGTTGAGGTAATATGTACATGTAGGTAGAGTTATTAAAGTAACTATGCATAAATGATAACAACAGGGAGTAGCAGCGGTGTAAAAGGGGTGGTCAATGCAAATAGTCTGGGCAGCCATTTGATTAGATGTTCAGGAGTCTTATGGCTTGGGGGTAGAAGCTGTTTAGAAGCTTCTTGGAACTAGACTTGGTGCTGCGGTACCGCTTGCCGTGCAGTAGCAGAGAGAACAGTCTATGACTAGGGTGGCTGGAGTCTTTGACAATTTTTAGGGCCTTCCTCTGACACCACCTGGTATAGAGGTCCTGGATGGCAGGAAGCTTGGCTTCAGTGATGTACTGGGCCATTCGCATTGCCCTCTGTAGTGCCTTGCGGTCGGAGGCTGAGCAGTTGCCATACCAGGCAGTAAATCAACCGGTCAGGATGGTGCAGCTGTCTCGATGGTGCAGCTGTGGAACCTTTTAAGGATCTGAGGACCCATGCCAAATCTTTTCAGTCTCCTGAGGGAGAATAGGTTTTGTCGTGCCCTCTTTACGACTGTCTTGGTGTGCTTGGACCATGATAGTTTGTTGGTGATGTGGAGACCAAGGAACTTGAAGTTCTCAACCTGCTCCACATCAGCCCAATCGATGAGAATGAGGGCATGCTCGGTCCTCTTTTTCCTGTTGTCCACAATAATTTCCTTTGTCTTGATAACGTTGAGGGAGAGGTTGTTGTCCTGGCACCACATGGCCAGGTCTCTGACCTCCTCCCTATAGGCTGTCTCGTCGTTGATCAGGCCTACCACTGCTGTGTCATCGGCAAATGTAATGATGGTGTTTGAGTCTTGCCTGGCCATGCAGTCACGAGTGATCAAGGAGTACAAAAGGGGGCTGAGCACGCACCCCTGATGGGCCCCTGTGTTGAGATTCTGTGGCGGATGTATTTTTTACCTTCCCTTACCACCTGGGGGCAGGAAGTCCAGGATGCAGTTGCAGAGGGAGGTG
The DNA here is from genome assembly GCF_013265735.2 of Oncorhynchus mykiss. Lineage (NCBI taxonomy): Eukaryota > Metazoa > Chordata > Actinopteri > Salmoniformes > Salmonidae > Oncorhynchus > Oncorhynchus mykiss. Next base: position 74,303,338 of record NC_048582.1, on the reverse strand, counting down.
TTTAGTCCCAGGGTCCTTTGCTTATTGATGAGCTTTGAGGGCACAATGGTGTTGAACGCTGAGCTGTCATCAATGAATAGCATTCTCACATAGGTGTTCCTTTTGTCCAGGTGGGAAAGGGCAGTGTGGAGTGCAAGAGAGATTGCATTATCTGTGGATCTGTTGGGGCGGTATGCAAATTGGAGTGGGTCTAGGGTTTCTGGGATAATGATGTTGATTTGAGCCATGACCAGCCTCACAAAGCACTTCATGGCTACAGACGTGAGTGCTATGGGTCGGTAGTCATTTAGGCAGGTTACCTTAGTGTTCTTGGGCACAGGGATTATGGTGGTCTACTTAAAACATGTTGCTATTACATACTCGGACAGGGAGAGGTTGAAAATGTCAGTGAAGACACTTGCCAGTTGGTTAGCGCATGCTCGCAGTATACGTCCTGGTAGCCTGTCTGGCCCTGCGGCCTTGTGAATTTTGACCTGTTTAAAGGTCTTACTCACATCGTCTGCGGAGAGCGTGATCACCCAGTCTTCTGGAACAGCTGGTGCTCTCATGCATTTTTTCAGTGTTATTTTAATCGAAGCGAGCATAGAAGTAGTTTAGCTCATCTGGTAGGCTCGTGTCACTGGGCAGCGCTTCCCTTTGTAGTCTGTCATGGTTTGCAAGCCCTGCCACATCCGACGAGCGTCAGAGCCGTGTAGTTCAATTTGATCATAGTCCTGTATTGAAGCTTTGCCTGTTTGATGGTTTGTCGGAGGGCAAAGCGGGATTTCTTATAAGCTTCCGCGTTAGAGTCCCGCTCCTTGAAAGCGGCAGCTCTAGCCTTTAGCTCAGTGCAGATGTTGCATGTAATCTATGGCTTCTGGTTGGAGTACGTACGTAGGGTCACTGTGGGGACAAAGTCATCGATGAAGCCAATGACAGATTTATTTTCATTATTCTTTTTTTATTTAATTTAACTAGGCAAGTCAGTTAAGAACAAATTCTTATTTACAGTGATGGCCTACGAACAGTGCACTGCCTTGTTCAGGGGCAGAACAACAGTCCAACGCTCTAATCACTAGGCTACCTGCCGCCCCATGTGATGTGGTGGGCTCCTCAATGCAACTGGAGGAATGCCGGAACATATTCCAATCTGTGCTAGCAAAATAGTCCTGTAGCTTAGCATCTGCTTCCTCTGACCATTTTTTTATTGATCGAGTCACTGGTGCTTCATGTTTCAATGTTTGATTGTAAGCAGGAATCAGAAGGATAGAACTATGGTCAGATTTGCCAAATGGAGGGAGAGCCTTGTATGCGTCTCTGTGTGTGGAGTAAAGGTGGTCCAGAGTCTTTTTCCTTCTGGTTGCACATTTAACATGCTGATGGAAATGTATAAAACAGATTTCAGTTTCCCTGCATTAAAGTCCCCGGCTGCTAGGAGCGCCTCCTCTGGGTGAGCGTTATCTTGTTTGCTTATGGCGGTATACAGCTCATTCAATGCGGTCTTAGTTAGTCTGTGGTGGTATGTAAGAGAACACCCCCCTGAAATGTACAAAAATGAATGGGAAGTCATTGGCACTGGACAAACCATATACACTGTGTCCAATACCACTCAATTTGGCGTCGTTTCATTCAAAGTTGATTGCAAATGCCATATGGCAAATGCCAGGTGTTACACTTTAAAAATCCAACAGATGGCGAGTGCGCTCCACCGTGCTTTTTCATATTGCAAATGTAACACACGTCAACATCCAAAAGTAAAACTTTGAAAAAATGAATTTTTTTTCAAAGACGTATCACCCCCTTAAAAAAGTGCTTTCTGGACCGTTTGTCGAAATTCTTTCAATTTTTTGTCAATTAATCATGTATAAGAACTGTATGAATATACTTTTGTCAAATTTTATTATCATCATTTTTTTTTAAATGTTTACTTGTGCATAAAGCATATGTTTTGTCCATTTGCAATATGATTTCATAGGAAGTCAAAAGTCACTGTTTTTTGGCCAAATGCAATAATAAATGTCCAAATGCAATATGAAAGATTTGAAAATGCCAAATCAGGATGTTATGTCCACTTGCCATGTATCATCATGAATTTGAAATGCACGTGCATTTGCAATATGTTTCAATGGGCATTTACCATCACGAATTTGTCATGCTCAAAAATCGTGCAGAAATACAAAATTGACTGGCCTGATGAACACAGGATGGCCGGGCAGTGATAGTGGTTCCTCTCCATCGCTCGTTGTGTTGATTTCATCATGTCCATTTGGTGATGTTTTTTCACTGTTGAATCATATTGCAAATGCACGTACATTTGTAATATGATTCAATGGGCATTTACCATCACGAATTTGGCATGCTCAAAAATCCTGCAGGAATGCGAAATTGACTGGCCCGATGAACTCGGGATAGCTGGGCAGTGATTCTGGATCCTCTCCACCACTCGTTGGGGTTGATTTCAGAAGGTCACTTTGGTGATGGTACCTCACTGTTTAAACATATTGCAAATGGACAAAAGTCACCAGCAAGTCAGTGTCCATCAGTCAATTAGATATCATTCTGACACCAAACTGATACAAACTGACACCACACCCACTTTTTCCAACTCGTTTAGAAGCCAACTATCACATACTTCAGAGCTGGCCCAAAATTCACAATGCCTTCTGTTCAAACCATAATAAAAACATAAACACATAGTTATGTTCTAGCTGTGGGTTCAGTTCTGAAATTATGTGTAGGCCTATGTGAGGTGACCCCGAATACCAAGTCTCGGCTCGATAGGTCATTTGGTGCCCAAGTAAGACCCTAATTGGTGCTGAAAATCCACTTTTTTCCATGCCTTGCTACGGGGTCCTTGAATGAGCTATCGGACAGAAACGTTGGGGTCCGTCTATATGGGCCGAGGCGGTCGCAATGCACCTAGTCTTGCGACTCTGGGACATTTCTAAATGTCGGCATTTTCGTGATGCAAAAATGAATTGAAGTTATTGCACATGTACGAGGCTGTTTCTCGGTCCGAGAACCTTCTAGAGCCATGTAACTCACCACGCACTATCAACCTGAGGTCTAGAACAGGTTTCTAAAGTTTCAGAACTCTAGGTCTGACGATTAATTTTTAGCTCGAACAAAGGTAACTATTTGCAGGCACTATCTTTCTCTACGCACCCCAATGTGTCCCTCCTTCCAAGCTGTGTGTGTGATTTAGTTTTCTTTGAAATTTTATGGGAGACATGACTGATTTACAGTTCATGAGGGTTGCCTAATCGCACATATGAAGTTTTGGAAAGATCTGACTTTTTTAACCCTTCGAAAAAGCCCCTCTGACACCAATTATGGCACTTCCGGTTGGAACAGGAAGCTAACAGTAAATACAAATCCTCATTGGGGTATGCTTTTACAGAATTCTGAGTTTAAAGTCTTTGTGTTAAGAACTGACTGATTTACACAGGGTTGAATGCACTATTTCTATCAAACTGCAGGTTGGGTATGGAAAATCACTTTTAAGGTGATTTTAACCACTTCCGGTTGCTTCAGGTAGCTTACAATCAACACAGGTAGACCTCATAGTGGCCTGATGGACTGTCATCGAAGACAGGTTCATAAGGCATTCATAACCCACATAGGCTTCAGGTTGACTTTAGAGGAGCAGACAATGAATTCCTATGGGGAGAGAAGTCATTGTAATCTGTGAGATCTAAAAACCCTGATTTACTGTTAAGTGATACTACCCATCCCGGGTCCGGGAGCGTAATTATCAACTGACACTAATTAGCATAACGGACATAAATATATTGAAACACAGCTTAGCCTTTGTAATTTTATTTTTATTTATTTCACCTTTATTTAACCAGGTAGGCTAGTTGAGAACAAGTTCTCATTTGCAACTGCGACCTGGCCAAGATAAAGCATAGCAGTGTGAACAGACAACACAGAGTTACACATGAAGTAAACAATTAACAAGTCAATAACACAGTAGAGAAAAAAATGGGGAGTCTATATTCATTGTGTGCAAAAGGCATGAGGAGGTAGGCGAATAATTACAATTTTGCAGATTAATAACACTGGAGTGATAAATGATCAGATGGTCATGTACAGGTGTGCAAAAGAGCAAAAGAGCAAAAAAGTAAATAAATAAAAACAGTATGGGGATGAGGTAGGTAAAAATGGGTGGGCTATTTACCGATAGACTATGTACAGCTGCAGCGATCGGTTAACTGCTCAGATAGCAGATGTTTGAAGTTGGTGAGGGAGATAAAAGTCTCCAACTTCAGCGATTTTTGCAATTCGTTCCAATCACAGGCAGCAGAGAACTGGAACGAAAGGCGGCCGAATGAGGTGTTGGCTTTAGGGATGATCAGTGAGATACACCTGCTGGAGCGCGTGCTACGGATGGGTGTTGCCATCGTGACCAGTGAACTGAGATAAGGCGGAGCTTTACCTAGCATGGACTTGTAGATGACCTGGAGCCAGTGGGTCTGGCGACGAATATGTAGCGAGGGCCAGCCGACTAGCGCATACAAGTTGCAGTGGTGGGTGGTATAAGGTGCTTTAGTGACAAAACGGATGGCACTGTGATAAACTGCATCCAGTTTGCTGAGTAGAGTGTTGGAAGCAATTTTGTAGATGACATCGCCGAAGTCGAGGATCGGTAGGATAGTCAGTTTTACTAGGGTAAGTTTGGCGGCGTGAGTGAAGGAGGCTTTGTTGCGGAAAAGAAAGCCAATTCTTGATTTGATTTTCGATTAGAGATGTTTGATATGAGTATGAGTATATGAGTGGAAGGAGAGTTTACAGTCTAGCCAGACACCTAGGTACTTATAGATGTCCACATATTCAAGGTCGGAACCATCCAGGGTGGTGATGCTGGTCAGGCGTGCGGGTGCAGGCAGCGAACGGTTAAAAAGCATGCATTTGGTTTTACTAGCGTTTAAGAGCAGTTGGAGGCCACGGAAGGAGTGTTGTATGGCATTGAAGCTCGTTTGGAGGTTAGATAGCACAGTGTCCAAGGACGGGCCGGAAGTATATAGAATGGTGTCGTCTGCGTAGAGGTGGATCAGGGAATCGCCCGCAGCAAGAGCAACATCATTGATATATACAGAGAAAAGAGTCGGCCCGAGGATTGAACCCTGTGGCACCCCCATAGAGACTGCCAGAGGACCGGACAGCATGCCCTCCGATTTGACACACTGAACTCTGTCTGCAAAGTAATTGGTGAACCAGGCAAGGCAGTCATCCGAAAATCGAGGCTACTGCCGATAAGAATATGGTGATTGACAGAGTCGAAAGCCTTGGCAAGGTCGATGAAGACGGCTGCACAGTACTGTCTTTTATCGATGGCGGTTATGATATCGTTTAGTACCTTGAGCGTGGCTGAGGTGCACCGGTGACCGGCTCGGAAACCAGATTGCACAGCGGAGAAGGTACGGTGGGATTCGAGATGTTCAGTGACCTGTTTGTTGACTTGGCTTTCGAAGACCTTAGATAGGCAGGGCAGGATGGATATAGGTCTGTAACAGTTTGGGTCCAGGGTGTCTCCCCCTTTGAAGAGGGGGATGACTGCGGCAGCTTTCCAATCCTTGGGGATCTCAGACGATATGAAAGAGAGGTTGAACAGGCTGGTAATAGAGGTTGCGACAATGGCGGCGGATAGTTTCAGAAATAGAGGGTTCAGATTGTCAAGCCCAGCTGATTTGTACGGGTCCAGGTTTTGCAGCTCTTTCAGAACATCTGCTATCTGGATTTGGGTAAAGGAGAACCTGGAGAGGCTTGGGCGAGCAGCTGCAGGGGGGGGCGGAGCTGTTGGCTGAGGTTGGAGTAGCCAGGCAGAAGGCATGGCCAGCTGTTGAGAAATGCTTGTTGAAGTTTTCGATAATCATGGATTTATCGGTGGTGACCGTGTTACCTAGCCTCAGTGCAGTGGGCAGCTGGGAGGAGGTGGTCTTGTTCTCCATGGACTTCACAGTGTCCCAGAACTTTTTGGAGTTGGAGCTACAGGATGCAAACTTCTGCCTGAAGAAGCTGGCCTTAGCTTTCCTGACTGACTCCGTGTATTGGTTCCTGACTTCCCTGAACAGTTGCATATCGCGGGGACTATTCGATGCTATTGCAGTCCGCCACAGGATATTTTTGTGCTGGTCGAGGGCAGTCAGGTCTGGAGTGAACCAAGGGCTGTATCTGTTCTTAGTTCTGCATTTTTTGAACGGAGCATGCTTATCTAAAATGGTGAGGAAGTTACTTTTAAAGAATGACCAGGCATCCCCAACTGACGGGATGAGGTCAATGTCCTTCCAGGATACCCGGGCCAGGTCGTGCTCACAGAAGTGTTTTAGGGAGCGTTTGACAGTGATGAGGGGTGGTCGTTTGACTGTGGCTCCGTAGCGGATACAGGCAATGAGGCAGTGATCGCTGAGATCCTGGTTGAAGACAGCGGAGGTGTATTTGGAGGGCCAGTTGGTCAGGATGACGTCTATGAGGGTGCCCTTGTTTACAGATTTAAGGTTGTACCTGGTGGGTTCCTTGATGATTTGTGTGAGATTGAGGGCATCTAGCTTAGATTGTAGGACTGCCGAGGTGTTAAGCATATCCCAGTTTAGGTCACCTAACAGAACAAACTCTGAAGCTAGATGGGGGGGCGATCAATTCACAAATGGTGTCCAGGGCACAGCTGGGAGCTGAGGGGGGTCGGTAGCAGGCAGCAACAGTGAGAGACTTATTTCTGGAGAGAGTAATTTTCAAAATTAGTAGTTCGAACTGTTTGGGTATGGACCTGGAAAGTATGACATTACTTTGCAGGCTATCTCTGCAGTAAACTGCAACTCCTCCCCCTTTGGCAGTTCTATCTTGACGGAAAATGTTATAGTTGGGTATGGAAATCTCAGAATTTTTGGTGGCCTTCCTGAGCCAGGATTCAGACACGGCGAGGACATCAGGGTTAGCAGAGTGTGCTAAAGCAGTGAGTAAAACAAACTTAGGGAGGAGGCTTCTGATGTTGACATGCATGAAACCAAGGCTTTTTCGATCACAGAAGTCAACAAATGAGGGTGCCTGGGGACATTCAGGGCCTGGGTTTACCTCCACATCACCCGCGGAACAGAGGAGGAGTAGAATGAGGGTGCGGCTAAAGGCTATCAAAACTGGTCGCCTAGAGCGTTGGGGACAGAGAATAAAAGGAGCAGATTTCTGGGCATGGTAGAATATCTTCAGGGCGTAATGCGCCCACAGTAGTATGGTGGGGTGTGGGTACAGCGGAGGTAAGCCCAGGCACTGGGTGATGATGAGAGAGGTTGTATCTCTGGACATGCTGGTTTTAATGGGTGAGGTCACCGTATGTGTGGGAGGTGGGACAAAGGAGGTATCAGGGTTATGAAGAGTGGAACTAGGGGCTCCATTGTAAACTAAGACAACGATAACTAACCTGAACAACAGTATACAAGGCATATTGACATTTGAGAGAGACATACAGCGAGGCATACAGTAATCACAGGTGTTGAATTGGGAGAGCTAGCTAAAACAGTAGCTAAAACAGTAGGTGAGACAACAACAGCTAATCAGCTAGCACAACAACAGCAGGTAAAATGGCGTTGACTAGGCAGGGAGGGTCGGATTAACTACACACAGAGCCTGAGTGCAGCTGGGGCCGACAGATAAAACATAAACAAGCAGAATGGAGTACCGTGATTAATGGACAGTCCAGCATTCATCAGCTATGTAGCCAAGTGATCAGTGTCCAGGGGGCAGCGGTGGATGGGGCAGGGAAGCTGGACTGGCGAGTATTATCCAGGTAAGGTAAAAGCCTCTAGCAGTGGCTAACAATGACTAAATAGCTTGTAGCTAGTTAGCTGGTTAGCTTCTGGAGGTTCTTGAGTGTGTTCTAAAAATAAAAAATAATAGCGATTCCGTATCACATTGGGTGAGGCAGGTTACCGGAAGGTATAAACAAATAAAAAATTTAAAAGAGATTGAAAGTAAATATGGGTCCAGTGAGTGTTTGGGACGCGACGATTCAGACGGTTAATCACCCTGTCATCTCAGATTTTGAAAATATGCTTTACAGCCAAAGCAAGACAAGCATTTGTGTAAGTTTATCGATAGCCTAGCATAGCATTATGACTAGCTAGCAGCAGGCAACCTGGTCATGAAAATCAGAAAATCAAATTAAATCGTTTACCTTTGATGAGCTTCGGATGTTTTCACTAAAGAGACTCCCAGTTAGATAGCAAATGTTCCTTTTTCCAAAAATATTATGTTTGTAGGCGAAATAGCTCTGTTTGTTCTTCACATTTGGCTGAGAAATCGACCGGAAATTGCGGTCACTACAACGCCGAAAAATATTCCAAATTAACTCCATAATATCGACAGAAACATGGCAAACGTTGTTTATAATCCATCCTCAAGGTGTTTTTCAAATATCTATTCGATAATATATCAACCAGGACTGTTGGCTTCTTAGTAGGATAGAGAGAAACAATGGCCGCATTTGTCCTTTACGCACAAAACACTCTGAGAGACTTCAGCTGACCACTGACGCAATGTTGACGTTCAGCCGAATTTTTCAAAATAAAAGCCTGAAACTATGTGTTGTGACACTAGACACATTAGGGAAGCCATAGAAAAATGAATCTGGTTGATATCTCATTCACTGCTCAATAGGGACGCATAGGAACGCAGAGCCTTCTAAATAAGAATCCCTTCCTGTTTGGATTTTTCTCAGGCTTTCGCCTGCAATATCAGTTCTGTTATACCCACAGACAATATTTTTACAGTTTTGGAAACTTTAGAGTCTTTTCTATCCTAAGCTGTCAATTATATGCATATTCTAGCATTTTGTCCTGACAAAATAGCCTTTTACTTTGGGGACGTTATTTTTCAAAAAATGACAATACTGCCCCCTAGATTCAAGAGGTTACGGGTTAATGCCACACGATCAAGGTTAGGCTTGCACAGATCGAGAGGACCTCAGGAACGTACCTGAGGTCGAATAGTGCTTCTCACCCTAACGGTTCTCTCACTGCCACCCAAAAGCCAATGACATTTAGGGCCAGGCTTCATTTTGGGCCTTCTTTTTGTCAAGGTCGCTGCACTCAGAGCGAGGTACAGTCAAGCGGGGCATCTCGTTGAACTCGGCACGGCCTTGAGAATATGGAAATGCCATTGTAGGCTCTGTGTGTCTTTGAGCACCGCACTTTGTCACTCCATCCTTGCTGTGTGTGTGTGTGTGTGTGTGTGTGTGTGTGTGTGTGTGTGTGTGTGTGTGTGTGTTAGAGAGCTTTTCTTAGACATCTGTTGGGAAAAATGACTGATTTACAGTTCATGAGGGTTGCTTAATCCCACATATGAAGTTTTAAAAAGATCGAACCTTTCTAACCCTTCGAAACAGCACCTATGACACCATTTTAAAGCACTTCTGGTTGGTACAGGAAGCTATACGTAAACACATGTCTTGATTGAGGTAGGATCTTACAGAATCCTACGTTTTAAGTATTCATGTTCAGAATTGACTGATCTACACAGGGTTGAATGCAGTGATTTTGAAAATTGCAGGTTATGTGTATCAAAACACTTTTAGGGTGAATTTAATCCCTTCCGGTTGCTCCAGGAAACTTAGAATCAACACAGGTAGACCTCATAGTGGCCTGATGGATTGTCATTGACGACAGGTTCATTTTTTTTTGTTTTTTTTTGTTTTTATTTCACCTTTATTTAACCAGGTAGGCTAGTTGAGAACAAGTTCTCATTTGCAACTGCGACCTGGCCAAGATAAGGCATAGCAGTGTGAACAGACAACACAGAGTTACACATGGAGTAAACAATTAACAAGTCAATAACACAGTAGAAAAAAGGGGAGTCTATATAGACATTGTGTGCAAAAGGCATGAGAAGGTAGGCAAATAATTACAATTATGCAGATTAACACTGGAGTGATAAATGATCAGATGGTTATGTACAGGTAGAGATATTGGTGTGCAAAAGAGCAGAAAAATAAAAATAAATAAATAAAAACAGTATGGGGATGAGGTAGGTGAAAATGGGTGGGCTATTTACCAATAGACTATGTACAGCTGCAGCGATCGGTTAGCTGCTCAGATAGCAGATGTTTGAAGTTGGTGAGGGAGATAAAAGTCTCCAACTTCAGCGATTTTTGCAATTTGTTCCAGTCACAGGCAGCAGAGAACTGGAACGAAAGGCGGCCAAATGAGGTGTTGGCTTTAGGGATGATCAGTGAGACACACCTGCTGGAGCGCGTGCTACGGATGGGTGTTGCCATCGTAACCAGTGAACTGAGATAAGGCGGAGCTTTACCTAGCATGGACTTGTAGATGACCTGGAGCCAGTGGGTCTGGCGACGAATATGTAGCGAGGGCCAGCCGACTAGAGCATACAAGTCGCAGTGGTGGGTGGTATAAGGTGCTTTAGTGACAAAACGGATGGCACTGTGATAAACTGCATCCAGTTTGCTGAGTAGAGTGTTGGAAGCAATTTTGTAGATGACGTCGCCGAAGTCGAGGATCGGTAGGATAGTCAGTTTTACTAGGGTAAGTTTGGCGGCGTGAGTGAAGGCATACATAACCCACATAGGCTTCAGGTTGAATTTAGGGGTGCAGGCAATGTATTCCTATGGGGAGAGAAGTCAATGCAAACTGTTTGATGTAAACACCTTCTTTTAACTATTAAGGGTTAATGCCACGCGGTCAAGGTTAGGCTTGCACAGATCGGGAGAACCTCAGGAACATACCTGAGGTCGAATTGTGCTTCTCACCCTAACGGTTCTCTCACTGTCACCCAGAAGCAAATTACATTTAGGGCCAGGCTTCACTTTGGGCCTACTTTTTTCACGGTCGCTGCACGGTCAAGCGGAGCGAGCTACGGTCAAGCGGGGCATCTCATTGAACTCAGCACGGCCTAGAGAATATGGAAATGCCATTGCAGGCTCTGTGTGTCTTTAACCACCGCACTTTGTCACTCCATCCTTGCTGTGTGTGTGAGAGAGCTTTTCTTGAACATCTGTTGGGAGAAATGACTGACTTACAGTTCGTGAGGGTTGCCTAATCACACATATGAAGTTTTAAAAAGATCTGACCTTTTTAACCCTTCGAAACAGCACCTATGACACCATTTTAAGGCACTTCCGGTTGGCACAGGAAGCTGAACGTGAACACATTTCCTCCTTGGGGTAGGCAATTATAGAATTTTGAGTTTTAAGTCTTTACGTTATTTACGGAGGGTTTAGTGAGTGTGTGTTATTTCAGAAAATCACAGAAAATCACTGAAATCTCGCAGCGCTCCGAAGCACACTTTAAAAAGATTAATACGAACATGCTGCAACTGGATCTGTAACTGTTTTTTTTTAAAAACACCTATTTTTGAACTTCTCCAATTTGACATTGTACGATTTCTCTTAAATGACGATAGATAAATGGCTAGTTATTTTTTTATTGGCACCGTAGGTTCCTTTACTTTGACGTGAAGTGGAAAAATTATTGCTCTATTTTCATTTTGGACCTTTAATCCCAGAAAAATGGCCATAACTCAAAAACCGTTGAGGCCTAGACGCCACCTTGTTCGGGGCCAATTGCCCATTATGCTAAACCTATGCTCTCCAAGTTTCGGCTTCGAAATATTTTCTGTTTAGGAGATAAGGCCACATCGTGATTTGTGATGTTTTGTACATTTGCAATATGATTCCATTCGCCCTCTTGTGGGATTTACCGGAACAGTGGAAAAATGACCAACATTTTATTATTTTATAAAACGGAAACCGAATGTCAGAGAGAGTTCGTTTGATGACTTCTTGGAAGGTCCGGCCCTGCCGCACGGCCCGACGCCATCCGCAAATTTTACAAACGTTTTCGGACGTCTAGTAAGGGACCATACATTTGCAATGTGGAGTTTCTCACTAACCATATGGCAAATGTCAAAATGTTCCCTTAAGGTATGTAAACAACTACGAAAAATACAGAAACTCTATTGGTAGATAGTGTGGTCTACAGCTTATCATGAGATACTCTACCTCGGTGAGCAATAGCTCGAGAACTCCATAGATATCGTGCACCATCTGTTATTTACAAAAATACATTTTCCGCTGTCCCTTGTCTTACCAGATGCCGCTGTTCTATCCTGCCGGTGCAGCGTATAGCCAGCCAGCTGTATGTTTATAGTGTCGTCGTTCAGCCATACTCTGTGAAGCATAAGATATTAACATTTTGAATGTCCTGTTGGTAGTTTAAACTTCCGCGTAGGTCATCGATTTTATTTTCCAAAGATTGCACCTTTGCTAGCACAATGGAAGGAAGTTGGGGTTTATTTGATCGCCTACGAATTCTCAGGAGGCAGCCCCCCCTTTGACTCCTTTTTTTCCGCATTCTCTTCACGCAAATCACATTGATCTGGGCATGTTCCCGGGAAAGTGGTACATCATTCACGTCGGGCTCGTCAGACTCGTTAAAGGAAAAAAGGATTCTGCCAGTCCGTGGTGAGTAATCGCAGTCCTGATGTAGAAAAGTTATTTTTGGTCATAAGAAACGGTAGCGGCAAATTTATGTACAGAATAAGTCAAAAAATCTAAGTTACAAAGAAACAAACAAAAAAACACAATTGGTTGTGGACACGTAAAAGGTCAGCCTTCTTCTACGGCGCCATCTTATCAACACCGACACAAACCTTTAGTCTCAGTTGCTTGGCCATTGTACGCTTTGAGAGGCACAGCCTTTTGCATGATGACTGGTTTGTGCTTTAACTTATGAAAATCCCTCATATTTATTAGGTTGGCTTTAGCTCCTGTATCCAGCTTTAAGGTCAAAATTGTACCATTGACCACTAGTGGTACAATCCAGTGGTCACTAGCTACAGTTTAGACCTGTGATGGTTCTTACCCGTCCTCCATGCAATCCACAGTGCCATCAAACAAATCACCTTGTTCATTCTCCTCCATTTCAATGGTGTGAACATTATGTTTTCCATACTTAGTTGTCCTTTGCAAAACACACATTTCCAAAATGACTTTTTCCCTTGCACTTGTAGCAACATTTCCCAAAGGCAGGACACTTCCTGGTCTGGTGCCTGGTGCCACACCTGTTACAATCATATTGCTTGTGAATCCTTTAATCAAAGTCCTATTGCTCGTGGCTCCTTTGCTCATAGCGCCCCCTCGTGTCCTTATCTACACAATCCACTGCTGCGCTCTCCACCTCCATAGCAGTGCTGGCTGGTGTGGAGCTAAAGGTTTTAATTGTTAGTTACTGAGAACAAGAACAACCAACACCATCGATCATAGTTACGTTTTAATGTTATTCCGCCATTGCCTCACATATACCACAGGTGTCATGAAAGAGTGTTGTAAACCATCACTCAGAACCCCATCAATACCCACTCCTCTCCTGTAAAACTAGTTAATCACAGTGGCTCCCCTCCTCTCCTGTAAAACGAGTTAATCACAGTGTCTCCTCCTCTCCTGTAAAACAAGTTAGTCACAGTGGGTCTCCTCCTCTCCTGTAAAACTGGTTAATCACAGTGGCTCCCCTCCTCTCCTTTAAAACTAGTTAATCACAGTGGCTCCCTTCCTCTCCTGTAAAACGATTTAGTCACAGTGCTCCCCTCCTCTCCTTTAAAACTAGTTAATCACAGTGGCTCCCCTCCTCTCCTGTAAAACAAGTTAGTCACAGTGGGTCTCCTCCTCTCCTGTAAAACTGGTTAATCACAGTGGCTCCCCTCCTCTCCTTTAAAACTAGTTAATCACAGTGGCTCCCTTCCTCTCCTGTAAGACGATTTAGTCACAGTGCTCCCCTCCTCTCCTTTAAAACTAGTTAGTCACAGTGGGTCTCCTCCTCTCCTGTAAAACTGGTTAATCACAGTGGCTCCCCTCCTCTCCTGTAAAACTAGTTAATCACAGTGGCTCCACTCCTCTCCTGTAAAACAAATTGCTCTGAGGTTATAAAAGTTGTTATAAATAAGAATTTAAGACAAAAAAAGTCATAAACTGATTAAACTATATTAAAACCATCACAAGTTGTAATGGAATTGTTGTTTTAAGTACAGTGTCCCAATTTCTGAGGGACTAAAACTGTCATGTTTATTTTAATAAACAGAGTATACTTTAATAATAGGACTCAAGTTTTGAGTACTGTGTAACAAGTATTGTAAATACTCATGTGTCCCTGGGTGGGATCAAACCATGTCTCAAAAAATGGCAAAAGGGGTCAAATAAGGTCACCAAAATCGTGGTACGACTGTACAAAACTGGCCCCCACGTGACAGACGGGGATCCTCAACACTACACTAAATAGGACTGAGGGTGAAAAGTCAGGGAGAAGATTGCACAAGGTGCCTCAAGCCCACAATCAATTATCAAAAGTATTCACTAGGATGTCAGTTCCAAAAAAGTTCCTACACTGGGGGCGGGACGAGGGTACAACTGTTACAGGCTTTTGTTTTTCCGTTTATGTTTTGAGGTTGGACTTTTAGCACGTATAGCATTTTACCACGTAAGGCACACAGATTGGTGTCACCTCATCAGTCATTATATGTTACACCTGTGCTGGCTGCCATCTCGTTAGTGGAAAGTGTGTCACCTGTGTTGGCCCAGGTGCTATTTAGGAGTGGCTGACCCAATGCTCCAGGGGAGCGTGAGAGATGTTGGGGAGAGCTACACTTCACATCAGCTGAGGTGAAAATTCAAGCTCAACCTATATAGGGTGGAAAGAAGTCTGAGTTTTGGTTTCCCCTGTTTTACTCCATATTATTTTTACTCCCTGTCCTAAGTAGTTGTGGGTTTTTCTTTTAGTTTGCCTTACTAGTGGCTTTGCCAACTTTCAGTGAGCACCCACATAGGTGCTGTTCAGCACTCCTTTCTGTTATGTTTGGTTGTCAGGGATTTTCTTTATTAGTTCCCTTTGTTTTGAGCAACATTTTGAGTTAGTCTTGTGGGAATGTAACATAATGGGGGCTTGCCCAGGATTTTGTTTCCCATGAGTACGGTAGTCCCTCTAGTCACCTACTCTGAAGCTTTGATGTGCCCAGATAAATACACTTAGGTAGTTTTTCACTGACATCAAACTTGATTGGTGTAATCAGGCTAAAATAAAACCATGGACTTTAAGTAGGAAGCATTTGTGGAAAACCCTACATGGGCGATACTAGATAGATAAATGTACAAAAGTGAATCTGCTCGTCATTGTAAAGCATTATGACATCAACGTGGCATCTGGTGATCCAAAAGCAGTAGTCAGAGTGGATCGGTGCTGCTTTGGTGGAGAAAATCTTTCCGGAGAGGGAGGTTGCTGAAATGGGTCCTACTGGTGGCAGAATACATCCTGTAGATGTGTAACTAAGGAAGTTAGAACTAAAGACCAAGTTGGAACAAAACTCATTTGAGCTCGAGCACAGAGAAGGAGCCAAAAAATGAAAACGTGCACCCAGACTATAACAAGAACAGTGTGCTCATGTCATTTGATTTAAAAGGGCACGACAAAGAGAGCTCTGGAAGCAATCCGAATCAATCAGGCCACCCTGCACCCTCAAGAGTTTGATATTGGTTGAAACAGCCAACTTGTACCGCCTTTTCAATAGATGGTGGATGTATATTTTACTCTGAGCGGATTGCCTCTTCCCTAAAATGCCCACAAGATATTAGGTCACTGCTCCTCAAGTGTTCTGGTGGGAAAAGCTCAGTGAATGCCGCTTTCTCTTGACCAGATTTCAGATTATGACACTGTTAAAGCTGCTATCCTTCGGTCTTAAAAGCTGGTCCCAGAAGCACACAGACAACAGTTCCGTAAATGATGAAACACAGAATCAAAGCCATGTCGAGTTCAAAGGAACAAGCATGTCTTTTTGATCGATGGTGTGGTTCTCAAGAGGTCACGGACCTTGAGGATTTAACTTCGCAGTTCAAGAATGATGGTGACAAGTGTGCGTAATCAGCAGTCTGCTGACCTAAAGGCCAGGGGGAGTATACGTGACGGAACTCCCACACCCCGGATGCTCGGCTCCGGGCGCAGGTTGCCGACCAGAAGGACGTTCTCAAGGATCCGCACGGTTGCCTCCGTAGAGGCACAGGAACCTGTAGAGCCTACCGAGTCTTGAAAACCTGATACGCTAGCTGAGGTATCCTCAGTAGATTCGGCAACAGACACTTGACCCGCTAACCTAGTCTTGACACCATAAAAGCCTGAATAGCCGGCTGAGGCACCCTCGATTGCTGCGGCAGCAGAACCCAGACACAACGTCACCTACAACACAAAACACTCCCTGATGCTTCCTTTTTGAGGCGTTATTCTGTAACGATGTACACTGAGTCAGTAAGAAAGTTCAGGGTGTGAATACATTAAATAAATAAACAAACAGCGCACCAACATGAAACAGAAACAATAACGCCTGGGTAAGGAACCAAAGGGAGTGACATAAATAGGGCAGGTAATCAAGGAGGTGGAGTCCAGGCGAGTGTCAATAAGCGCTGGTGCGCGTGACGATGGTGACAAGTGTGCGTAATAATCAGCAGTCTGGTGACCTAGAGGCCAGAGGGAGTATATGTGACATTACTTTTTTATATTGGAATGTATTCCAACATTAGTACATTGATACTGTTTTTCTTAAAGGAGCCTCTGAAGTTTAATGCTGATTGATGATTTACGATGGCTTGGTGATAAGATAACATTCCATTCCATGATGCCGGTGCCAGGCAGGCCCTCCCTCCAGTTTCTCTCCCACATGACCGATGAATACTGGACTTAATTTATTAAGGGAAGGATCTAGTGTCCCATGTTGCATTGGTATTTTTGTATTAACAAGTAGTAAATGACCTGGAGACAACCTGATGTAAATGTTAATCTTACTGTCTGTTGAATGGGAGCACAATGTACCTTTGTATAATTTCACAAAACTGTTTTATTGTTACGAGTACTCAAAACGACTAAGGGTTTTAACTCTACACCATTGGGTGACTTAACACCCCATTACTGCAGTAATTATTAAAGTTTGGTTTTGAGAATCTGAAAGTCTCTCCTTCGATTAGAATAATTACCACGACAATTTGTCGGCGAGGATGGGATGATCTTGAATGTCTGTTTGCAGCGAAACTCAAGTTAACTGTGCACGGAGTTGCATTAGATGCAGCTGGGGAAGCCACACTCCACTATACGGAGCAGACCGAATCCCCACCTGGCTGGGAGTGTCAGCTGAATGGATACATAACATTGAACAGAATTAGATTAAGGGTGAGAATTTATTTCAATAAATTAAATTTAAGTGCACAGAATGTAATAGTATTAATTGAACATTAATGTTGAGGTGAGCAGTTTGGGCAAGAGAATATTTCCAATAGCTAATGAGATTTCTCTTGAAAGAAATGTTACCCTTATCCTAAGCTGTGGGGTAGGTTGGAAAAACGTGATTGCCCATTTCCTTCCTAGGTAAATAATGGACTGTTGAGAAGTAGATGCGTGTTATAAAATTGTTTATTTTCTTGGAAAAAATATCTATTCCTGCAGATAAAAAAATAAATAACTTAGTCCACAACTGAGTGATCAATGGACTGGTAAAACAAGTCAGCACACGATGGTCAAGTATTTATCAATTTAAAGAAAGTGTATGCATGTCCCTTTTTGTGTAAGGGTTAATACCTTTTGGACCTAACATCCAGAAGTTATAAAATATTTTGAGGGGAAATATCCCTTTTCATATTGAAAGGGAATATGTTCCCTAATGTTTTTTGGTCTTAGATTGTAACGCTAAGATAAAACAAAGAGGGGGAGTTGCCACAATGGGAGCAGAAAATGGTAAGGATCTGTGTCTGTCTGATCCACTGACCGGTCATGTTAAGTTAAGGGAGTCATAGTTGCTCTCGCCGTAACCTGCGCTTCCTCGATATTTACATACTTAGAAATAGGAGCACGGCGACTACAGGAGTTCCGCTGGTCGGATTTCTTCACTTTGACATCCTGTTGCGCCAAACCCGGCGACCCTGACACTTCTACATTATATAGGCTGTGCATCAGCCGCCTTCCTTCCAACCGTAGGCCTTACTTATCGCGCTTCAACGACGATGCAACACACTCGTGGGCTTCAAAGTTCCCTTTTCACTCATATCTAGCTTTAACCCAGCCTTAGTTAAACGAGCGGATGTTCGGCGTAATCAACGGACTTCCCTACTAATGGGCCCTTCGGAACGCTCCATGTCGGTGATGGAAGGCGGGGGAAAGTTGTACTTCAATGGTTCCCTTGATCCAGCCTGTACTCCTTGGCGCTAACCGCGCTTGAGACGGTGTAAGGCGGCCAGGAGCAAAAACTCCCTATTAGTTGGGCCCAATGGAGAAACCCTGGGAGGACCAGACTCCTTGGAGTGGCCCTTCCTCTGAGGCTGTACTGAGTTAAGAAAATATTTCGCCAGTGGTATCAGGAAGGTCATCCTGTGTTACTTAGCTCAAGGTCGCCCTTACTAGTCCCCCCCTCTTTCGTTATCACTCTCAGCTCCTTGGTTACTGCCCATCCCAGTTTTTCGGCTTCCTCTGCAAGGAGCTCGCAGATGAGGTCATGCCTCCTCAATCTGGCCAGTTTCACCCCTGGGCACTGCCCTAGAATGTGGGACACCATTTCCAGAATGATGCTTTTTCTTTGTTGCGCCCTCAGGCCAACGTTTCCTTTGTGGGGTAAACGTTCGCCCTTAGCTGCAGGGCCGCCACAAAGTGTCGCTGCCTGAATCCTACGGCCGACAGGTCTGCAAGCCAACTGTTTCTGATTTCGTCTTGATGGAATGAGCCTATTCCGTCCCCTTGCACTGGCAGGGATGCCCAGCCCTCAAATTCTCTGCGTTGCAGGGGTTTCTGCGATTTTTTTTTTTTTTTTTTTTTTTTTTTTTTTTTTTTTTTTTTGGGGGGGGGGAGGGGGTTTTGGAGCTCCCTCTAGCTTGGGCCATCTTCCCCAGCTGGCGTGGCCTCCTCTCTTTCGCCTCCTGCTCGCTCCCATAATTTCTCGTGTTCATCTTGGGGCATTATATCTGACGACACTGAACGATTGAATATCCTCTGCGCCTGCATCACACGTGCCAGTTTCACTATGCCCAGCCCGCTGTCTTTACTCCTGGGCGTAGAGTAGGCACGTGGGTCTGGGTCGATTAGGTGTAGCTTTTCTCCTCCAATTGCCCATTCCTGGCAGTTATTGACGGTGAACGCCGCACTCCCACGTCTCACCATGAACCCGTGGCACTTCTTTGGATGCACGCGCAGACCCGCTAGTTTGCAAAATGTTTCTACTATATTGATGTTGTGCTGCATGCCCGCTCATGAGCACCAGGTCATCTGCGAAAGCTAGGGTGGTTACCTTCTTCCCATTCTTCGTATCTCGCTGATGTGTTCCAGTTGGTGGGTCTACCGCAAGGTTGAAGAGGAGCGGGGACATCGGTCTCCCTGTTTCACTCCTGTTTTCATTTCGATGGGGGGGGTATCTCCTCCCTTCGCTGCCACTGTCGTGTACACCCCCTCAAGAGTCCTCCAGCAGGCCAATTACGTGGCTATCCAGTCCCCTCTGAGGACATGGATGAGGTGCCCGTGCGATACTGTGTCAAACGCCTTCGAAGTCGATGAATACCAATGCTAGTTCGTTTCGCTCTTTCTTGCTCTGGTGCAGGATTCCATTTAAGCCCCATTAGGTTCTCTGCGCATCCTGGAGTGGCGATAAAGCCCCTCTGCCTGGGGTTGATTGGACAGGCTTTTTCAAGTCTGCCCATTAGTATTCTTGAGAACAGTCTCAGGATCATGGATCTGATTGATCTGTCTACATCCGCCGATTTCCATGAGCTCTTCGTCCACCATTGATTTGGGGATTAGTGTTGTCCGGCCTTGCTTGAAGACCCTTGGTATTTTGCCCGGTAGTTGCCACGCTGTGAACATTCCTGCCAGTTTCTCACCTTTCACGTCCCATTCTAACAGCCTTTTCCTGTTAATTCCATTTGGGCCTGCGGCTGAGTCTTTCTTAATTGCTTTCAGGTTTTCCAGCACTTCGTCGGCTATGATCGGGTAGCTGAAGTGCGCATTGTCTGCCTTGTTTGACGATAGGAATTGCCCCAACCTGCAAAAATTACCTGTCCCTCCCCATTCGGCTGTATCGACGTCTGCCAGGGCCTCAATCGGGATACAGCACTCCAGCTTTACTGTACTGTCGAGGATCAGCTCCCCAAGCTTCCCTCTGTCCCCTTCAAACAACGCTAGGTGCTGCTTGAACTTGTCTCTTTTCGCCCACCCCGATTGTGGTTTCGGAGGTACCATGGGCCGCCACTTTTTTTTATTTACGGTCTTCCCTACTTCCTTTCCAAGTAACCGTGTCGACACCTCACTTTCGCCCTGTGGAGTTGGCCCCACCTCGCTCCTTTCCTGCATGTGTTCTCTACACCCGTTATCATGGGGGGGGGGGGGAAGGCCTGCTAGCTACTAATTTACGCCTTTTCCACTTGACCTGTTCCAGGGATGTGTTCGTTCCCAGCCCTTCCGCAATGAGTCTTTCCGGGCTTCTCCATTGCTCTTATCTCGTCTGGGGACCAGTTTTTCCACACTTTTTTCCGATTTTGCTTCCTGCTGGATCCCTTCTTGATTGCATATGGCTATATGCCTGTCTCATATGCTGGGACAGGTCGCTCGCAATACCAAATTTTCCGGGGCAGGCCTTGCAGCAGACCGTCTTCAATTTGCCTTCTGGCGTGCCTTGCACTCCCTTACATTTGGGTATATGACAGGCGATTGAGTGCCTATTTGCGTTCGCCCTCCCGCACTTTGCGCACTTGAAGGTCAGCTGGATCATGCTATGCTTTGATGTTAGATGGTCAACCAGTCTACTGATAGACGTTACCATTGCTCCACATATATCACATTGTGATCCCGTGCTCGGGATTTCGATGCATATATTGCTCACGGCTGCCGCCCTGTCCACCTCGCTTACTTCCACTGTCCCGCTCGTTGGCTGTTTTCTCGAGGGGCTTGACCCTCACTCTTTCCTGTGTGTCTCTCTCCCTCCCTCGCCCTGCGCCACCTGGGCTACGGCAGCTGCCGTGGGCGGCCCTTTCTCCCTTCCTCCCCCTGCGCCACCTGGGCTACGGCAGCTGCTGTGGGCGGCCCTTTCTCCCTTCCCCCCCATGGGGAACTTGGGTCGAATGCTAGTCTCATACTGGTTACTACCCGGGCTCCCGAGACGGAAAGCAGTGGTAGGTCGAGCGAGCAGGATCTATCGGTGTCCGGATACGCCCACCGTAGGTGCCAGTTTTGATAGCCCAGTCTGGTCACTCTGGGAGGAGAAATGCATGGTTGTCAAGTAGCTAGGACTCGTCAAATGGCTCAGACGTCGTTACGCAATCTTTTCGCCCCGACGCTGGTGGCTAGGCGGGGTTGGGGATGTTGCCCTCCCGCCTGCCCTTCACCCGAGGTGAGGTCCTATTTCGCAGAAGGGCCTAAGAGCGAGGCTTCCGGGTGCTCTGCCGCCACCGAAGCGCCGGTTGGGCTGGGGAGACATTAAACCCCGCCTGCTCAGTTGACTGGGCGATACTCAAGCCGCATAAAAATGTGAGACCATTTCGGAAATTCCCGGTTCATCGGACACCCTCAGTCCCCTTCGGTAGCGGCCGACTCACCCACGGCTAACGGGGATGGAGCCTGTCGGGTGCATCCCAGGCAATGAGGAAGTGCGGGGAGCCAGGCTATGACCGGAGACACCCGCGCCGAAGCAGGGAGAGGTGGGAGGTATGGGACCCCCTACCCTACCCAACCCACGGCGTACAGGGGCAGAGACTCCTTATCAGTTGGGCCCAATGGCAAGACCCTGGGAGGACCAGGCTCCTTGGAGTGGCCGTTTCTCTGAGGCTGTACTGAGTCAAGACGAGGAGAATTCGCCAGTGGAACCCGGCTCACTGGTGCCACCTTTTTTTTGCTGTCGGGAGGTGCCTCCTGTGTCGCAGCCCTTTTTATGGCACGGCCCCATCGTTTGGACCTTAACCTGTCTAGGACACAGGTTCTGCTAACGGGAACCCCCCCCCCCCCCCCCCCCCCAAACATTCCGCTGAAAAGGCAGCGCGGGATATTCAAAAAAATATATTTTCTTGAAATATTTAACTTTCACACATTAACAAGTCCAATACAGCAAATGAATGATATACAGTGCCTTGCGAAAGTATTCGGCCCCCTTGAACTTTGAGACCTTTTGCCACATTTCAGGCTTCAAACATAAAGATATAAGTATTTTTTGTGAAGAATCAACAAGTGGAACAATTTATTGGATATTTCAAACTTTTTTAACAAATCAAAAACTGAAATTGGGCGTACAAAATTATTCAGCCCCCTTAAGTTAATAATTTGTAGCGCCACCTTTTGCTGCGATTACAGCTGTAAGTCGCTTGGGGTATGTCTATCAGTTTTGCACATCGAGAGACTGACATTTTTTCCCATTCCTCCTTGCAAAACAGCTCGAGCTCAGTGAGGTTGGATGGAGAGCATTTGTGAACAGCAGTTTTCAGTTCTTTCCACAGATTCTCGATTGGATTCAGGTCTGGACTTTGACTTGGCCATTCTAACACCTGGATATGTTTATTTTTGAACCATTCCATTGTAGATTTTGCTTTATGTTTTGGATCATTGTCTTGTTGGAAGACAAATCTCCGTCCCAGTCTCAGGTCTTTTGCAGACTCCATCAGGTTTTCTTCCAGAATGTTCCTGTATTTGGCTCCATCCATCTTCCCATCAATTTTAACCATCTTCCCTGTCCCTGCTGAAGAAAAGCAGGCCCAAACCATGATGCTGCCACCACCATGTTTGACAGTGGGGATGGTGTGTTCAGCTCTGTTGCTTTTACGCCAAACATAACGTCTTGCATTGTTGCCAAAAAGTTCAATTTTGGTTTCATCTGACCAGAGCACCTTCTTCCACATGTTTGGTGTGTATCCCAGGTGGCTTGTGGCAAACTTTAAACAACACTTTTTATGGATATCTTTAAGAAATGGCTTTCTTCTTGCCACTCTTCCATAAAGGCCAGATTTGTGCAATATACGACTGATTGTTGTCCAGCTGTAGATCTCTGCAGTTCATCCAGAGTGATCATGGGCCTCTTGGCTGCATCTCTGATCAGTCTTCTCCTTGTATGAGCTGAAAGTTTAGAGGGACGGCCAGGTCTTGGTAGATTTGCAGTGGTCTGATACTCCTTCCATTTCAATATTATCGCTTGCACAGTGCTCCTTGGGATGTTTAAAGCTTGGGAAATCTTTTTGTACCCAAATCCGGCTTTAAACTTCTTCACAACAGTATCTCGGACCTGCCTGGTGTGTTCCTTGTTCTTCATGATGCTCTCTGCGCTTTTAACAGACCTCTGAGACTATCACAGTGCAGGTGCATTTATACGGAGACTTGATTACACACAGGTGGATTGTATTTATCATTAGTCATTTAGGTCAACATTGGATCATTCAGAGATCCTCACTGAACTTCTGGAGAGAGTTTGCTGCACTGAAAGTAAAGGGGCTGAATAATTTTGCACGCCCAATTTTTCAGTTTTTGATTTGTTAAAAAAGTTTGAAATATCCAATAAATGTCGTTCCACTTCATGATTGTGTCCCACTTGTTGATTCTTCACAAAAAAATACACTTTTATATCTTTGTTTGAGCCTGAAAAGGTCGCAAAGTTCAAGGTTCAAGGGGGCCGAATACTTTCGCAAGGCACTGTACATCTTGTTAATCTACCCATCGTGTCCGATTTAAAAAAATTAAATGTTTTACAGCAAAAACATTTGTTAGATCACCAAATCCAAAAAAACACAGCCATTTTTCCCAGCCAAAGAGTCACAAAAGCAGAATTAGAGAAAATGAATCACTAACCTTTTGATAATCTTCATCATATGACATGTTACACAATACATTTATATTTTGTTCGATAATATGCATATTTATATCCACAAATCTCGGTTTACATTGGCGCCATGTTCAGAAATGCCTCATATCTGTATCTGATCGTCTTCGAACCTCCGACTTTCGTTCTTGATTAATGAAAACATTCTTGGCAAATGCTTTCACTTTCGTCCGTCTTGCACCAGTCTAAGAATTTCACCTCTAGCGGCACAATACGAATGCCCCCGGCCGTCCCTCTTAATCATGGCCCCAGTTCAGAAGAAAAACCCACAAAAAAATAGAACCGCCGTCCTATTCCATTATACCTAGCTGCAGTATTCAGGCGAACTGGCCTGCTTTGAACACTACATTTTTTTCAAAGCAAACGCTTCGGACCCCGCGGGACACTCAGTTAGGAGCATCGAGGGGGCGTCGAGAGGCAGGGGCAGGTGGTAACTCGCCGGCTGGATCTCGCATGGACAGAGCATATCGAAATACGGGGTAAACCGTCTCCGAAAGGGGCTCCCCCGATAGAGGGAAATCCACATGGGGCGGGAGGAACTGTCCGTCAGAACACCAGCCAAAGGCCGACTGACGGGCCCACCCAGGTGGAAATTGACTGCAAATCGGTCAGATGATATTAAACTTTCTGGACAATAGAGGAGAACCATGGAGATGCAACATTAACCAAGAGGGGGACTGGACTTGAACTAGCCCTCACCGGGGCTAAACAACAATCAATCGGTCGCCGAAGGGACGGCCAACTTCATAGGACTAGAACCATGGTCATTGATTACCCAAACCCACAAGGTGATTGAGATCTGCCCAGGACAGAGCTCAATATCCTCCCACTACCAAGCTGGGAAACATGGATCAAAAGTTAGGAAAAATCGGTCGCCTAAAGGGGCTGGTCAAACCACCAAATCGGTCGCCGGCGGAAAAGGTCCAAAGTACCATGATTCTATACGGGCTGAGTAGTTTGGCACCACCCCCGTCTCTCTAGGACATGGATCTCTTGTTGTCAAAAACCAGGTTTCTGAAATCACGCCGGTACCGGTCTGGTCCACCCGGCCCTGAGTGTGTAAACCCCGGACAGGCCAAATTATCGACATAAGCCCCAACACTCACAGGGCTTTAGTGTGCTGTGCCGTCGGGTCAAATTCCGGCACACCAACTCAAAGTACAACTCCAATCTGGGTTTGTTTTTTCTTTTGCACGAAAGGGCACACAGACAAGCATTTCCATCTAATTAGAAAATCGTGTTTTAAGTTTCTGAAAAAAAGTGCAGGTTACAGGGCGCACTTTTTAAAACATGGTGTAATTGTTGCCCATCACGAGAGAGGGTATGAGCTGAAATTCAGGACCTCTAGGAAGTATTTTTAATAATTTTTTTTAAATTACAGATTGTGCCCACTTTTTCCTTTCGGGCACCTGGTATTATTTTTGGGTCACCATGCTCAGATTTTAAAACGGTTTTCAATGCACTGAGGGGGCATCCAGACCTCCATCCCTACACCCCACTATGGCCCCAAGTCCTGAGTCCTTTTTTCAAACCTTCCATAAATCAATAAGTATAGATATCTCAGAAATTGCACTGTTTTCCGGGCACCTGGTATAATTTTTGGGTTATCAGGCCCAGGTTTTTAATAGTTTTAATGCATAATGACACAAATACAAGGGTAAATTTCAAACAAAAATACTTTTATTTAATCAGTTAATCTGGGACTTTTCTAAATGTCGTCATTTTCGTAATGGTCAAAATTAATAGAATTCATTGCAAATGTCCGAGAACCTTCTAGAGCCACAACTCACCACACACTATCGACCTGAGCTCTAGAACAGGTTTCTAAAGTTTCAGAACTCTAGGTCTGACGGTTCTTTAATTGTTCGAACAAAGGTAACTATTGCAGGCACTGTCTGTCCCTCCATCCAAGATGTGTGTGTGTGTGTGTGTGTGTGTGTGTGTGTGTATTTGTGTGTATTTCTTGGACATTTTATGGGAGAAATGACTGATTTACAGTACATGAGGGTTGCCTAATCGCACATATGAAGTTTTGAAAAGATCTGACTTTTTTAACCCTTCGAAACAGCCCCTATGACACAACTTATGGCACTTCCGATTGGCA
Source organism: Oncorhynchus mykiss (assembly GCF_013265735.2). NCBI lineage: Eukaryota > Metazoa > Chordata > Actinopteri > Salmoniformes > Salmonidae > Oncorhynchus > Oncorhynchus mykiss. Next base: position 74,277,390 of record NC_048582.1, on the reverse strand, counting down.
CAGGAAGCTAAAACTAAACACATATCCTCATTGGGGTATGCTTTTACAGAATCCTGAGTTGTAAGTCTATACGTTAAGAACTGACTGATTTACACAGGGTTGAATTCACTTTCTATCAAACATCAGGTTGGGTATAAACTCTTTTAGGGCGATCCAGGAAGCTTAGAATCAACACAGGTAGACCTCATAGTGGCCTGATGGATTGTCATAGACAGGTTCATAAGATATTGAATTTAGGGGTGCAGGGAATGTATTCATATGGGGAGAGAAGTCATTAAACTGTTTGATGAAAACACCTTCTTAGCTACTTTTTTCAATTTTCGTACCCACACGTACCCAAGTGGCCAAATTGGTGAAGGTATACACTTTGAAACAAATAACTATATACAAAATGCCAAAATGGAGAAAAAAATATATACATTTACAAAATAACATGGATAACTATTTACACACTTTAAATATTTGGAAGACCCTCAGTCCTCTATCAAATCAAATGTATTTATTTATCTCTTCATACATAAGCTAATATCTCAAAGTGCTGTACAGAAACCCAGCCTAAAACCCCAAACAGCAAGCAATGCAGGTGTAGAAGCACGGTGGCTAGGAATATCTCCCTAGAAAAGCCAAAACCTAGGAAGAAACCAGGCAATGAGGGGTGGCCAGTCCTCTTCTGGCTGTGCCGGGTGGAGATTATAACAGAACATGGCCGAGATTTTCAAACGTTCATAGATGACCAGCAGGGTCAAATAATAATAATCACAGTAGTTGTAGAAGGTGCAACAGGACAGCACCTCGAGTAAATATGAACAGTTTAGGGTTCCATAGCCGCAGGCAGAACAGTTGAAACTGGAACAGCAGCAGGGCCAGGTGGACTGGGGACAGCAAGGAGTCATCATGCCAGGTAGTCCTGACTCATGGTCCTAGGGCTCACGTCCCCCGAGAGATAATTAGAAAGAGCATACTGAAATTCACACAGGACACCGGATAAGACAGAAGTACTCCAGATATAAGAAACTGACCCTAGCCCCCCGACACAAACTACTGCAGCATAAATACTGGAGGCTGAGAAAGGAGGGGTCAGGAGACACTGTGGCCCCATCCGATGAGACCCCCAGACAGGGCCAAACAGGAAGGATATAACCCTACACAATATTGTGCTGCTGATGCCAGGTGCCATAGCCGTCTCTTTCTGCTGTAAAGTGAGTATCAACAGGTACAGCATATACACTGCTCAAAAAAATAAAGGGAACTCAAATAACACATCCTAGATCTGAATTAAATATTCTTATTAAATACTTTTTTCTTTACATAGTTGAATGTGCTGACAACAATCACACAAATTATCAACCTATGGAGGTCTGGATTTGGAGTCACACTCAAAATTAAAGTGGAAAACCACACTACAGGCTGATCCAACTTTGTAATGTCCTTAAAACAAGTCAAAATGAGGCTCAGTAGTGTGTGTGGCCTTCATGTGCCTGTATGACCTCCCTACAACACCTGGGCATGCTTCTGATGAGGTGGCGGATGGTCTCCTGAGGGAGCTCCTCCCAGACCTGGACTAAAGCATCCGCCAATTCCTGGACAGTCTGTGGTGCAACGTGGCGTTGGTGGATGGAGTGAGACATGATGTCCCAGATGTGCTCAATTGGATTCAGGTCTGGGGAATGTTCCTGAGGTCAAATTGTGTTGTCACCTGTCACCTAAAAGCAAATGAAAATTAGGGCCAGGCTTCATTATGGGCCTACTTTTTCTCATGGTCGCTACAGTCAAGCGGGGCATCTCGTTGAACTCGGCACAACCTATAGATTATGGTAATGCCATTGCAGGCTCTGAGTCTTTAAACTCTTGGAACTAACCATCCTGGATCCGGGAGAATTGTCATCAACTACACTAATTAGCATAGCGCAACGGTTAGAAAATATTAATATTCGTGAAACACTGCTTAGCCTTTTGATAATCACCCTGTTATCTCAATTTTGAAATAATGCTTTACAGCCAAAGCAAGACAAGCGTTTTGTAAGTTTATCGATAGCTTAGCATAGCATTATGTCCAGCTAGCAGCAGGAAGCAATCAAATTAATCGTTTACCTTTGATCTTCGGATGTTTTCACTCACGAGACTCCCAGTTAGACAGCAAATGATCATTTTGTTCCATAAAGATTTTTATACCCAAAATACCTCCGTTTATTGGTCATGTTGTGTTGAGAAATCCACTGGAAATAGCGATCACGACCATGCCGAAAATTTCAAATTATATCCATAATATCGACAAACGGTTTTTATAATCAATCCTCAAGGTGTTTTTCTAATATCAACCGGGACAATTGGCTTTTCAGTAGGAGCGAGAGAAAATGACTACCTCTGTCTTTTACGCAAGAATCACTCAGAGCCCTCAGCTGGCCACTTCCTCAATGTAGTCGTTTATGCTCATTCTTCAACAAAGGCGTGAAACTACGTCAAAATGCTGTAGACACCTTAGGGAATACGTAGAAAAAGGAATCTGAAAAAGGAATCTGGTTGATATCACCTTTCAATGGCAAATAATTTGTTTTGTGACTTGAAACACAGAGCTGAAAACCCCCACTTTCCTGGGTTTCTTCCAGAAAATCCCTCTCACTAAACATCGTCACTGGGGCTCGTCTAGTGCCATTAAATACGGCCAACCTGTTTGTCATGAAAGCCGCTAACCTCCGTCTGTCATGGCAGGTTGCTCGGACCTCCAGTCTGCTGAGAACCGAAGGAATAGCTTGAGCACTTAAATGGACAAACCGACTTAACTCTGCAGCACTGAGCACCTCATCTCTGAAGCGCCTGCGAAATTCTGCTCTGTACTTTGCCTGGGTATGCCGGGAAACACGATCATTCTTTGCCAAGTAGAGTAACACCAATCTAATTGCACTGGCTTTAGCCCGCAGACGTTTAGGCTTAAACTCAAGATATTTCAGGAAAGGTCAAACATCGGAGCAGTACACTTTTAATGTGGATGGGGCTATTACGCCATCTTCAACTTGGCTATACCACCCAGAAACATGACTGTAATTATCCAGGGAACACAGTCTATCGGCCTTGTCCTCTGACATAACATGGAGGAATCCCCTTACTCTGGAAACACTACCGCGAGTGTTATCAATTCGTTTCAATGAAGGGTGTTTACCCAGATAAGTGCTCATATTCAGTCAAATTGCATTCTCCTCACCCGCAAATTAATTTCTCTGTTTGTTGAAGTCTCCCCGACGGTTCCAAACCTGGTTCACTGAGCTGCCCTGATTCGGCCTGATGTCTTGTGGTAGAATCCTGGCTAGCTTTCTCCCATTCGATAGTCCCAAACTTAAGGGCATGGGCGGACTTAAAATGTTTGTCTATCCGCACAATATTCTGCTTAGAACAGAGCCCACAATCACGTTTTTTCCTGGTATTCATAGCCTCTTTTTCCTGCCTTTCCAACGTCCTAACCCTAAGAAGCTTTAATTAATGAGTAATTGCTGTCCGGAAGTTATTTTCGGTCATAAGAGACCGTGGCGGCAACATTGTGTTCAGATAAACGAACAAAAAACTGCCTCGGTACTTGTCTTGCTAGCTGGCTTGTGATGTGGGGGAGTTTTGCATCTGAAAGAACAAGAAAACTACTGTAATGATAAAGTTTTGTACTTACTTGGTATGAAACCTTTGTAGATTATTGGCATGCTTTTCCAGTAGTAGAAATGAAGAATCTTCAAAGTTTAAGAAAAGCTGGTTGAACGTGTCGGTAGTACACATCCAACCACTGAAAATGTAGAACAAAAATATTTACCAGGTGTATTAAATCGTATTCAGAACCAGATTGTAGTAAATATACTTACTGCATCTTCCTCCTCGTCTAATGAAACATTTGCCACTTGGAGACACCATGTGCGACTGACGTGTTTTCCGTTTGCTCCCGTGGTATTCTTAAAGTTTATGTGAATTCTGCAGCAAAACCGTATTTATTTTCAAATATTAATTTGGTGATCCGTAAAAACCAAGACTACTTTGCTTCCGAATGTCAGCATGTTGACCAAACATAAGGCCAAGAACATGACTTTGAGAACCCGGCCTACAAGACCCGCTCTCATCACCGCCCTCTCCTGAGTCTGAGGGCCCGGGGACGCACACTTTACCCGGGGGCGCGGCTTGGCCTGGCGGTGCTGAAATGAACATTCGAGGCCATCAAACTACTACGCTCTGAGATAGTTGAAATGAAAACACAGGTGGTTGCTACGATTGAGGCCAGAATACAGGAGGTTTCTGATACTTTAAAAGCAGATTTAACCATCCTGCGGAACGAGACTGTGCCGGCAATTACATTACTCAAAACAACAACTGCGTCACACACTACAACGATTGCAGCACTGGAGGCCTCCGCTACTAATGTCTCCGATTTAACTACATCCCTGGAGGCTGAAGTTAAACGCCTTGCTGCGGATTTGAAAAAGGTGAGGGAGAGCTGTGTGAGTTTAGAGGGATTCTCTCGCCGCAATAATCTGAGACTTGTATCAGTCCCAGAGTCCTCGGAAATGCATCGCGCCACAGATTTTGTTTCAGGGCTGCTGAAGGATGTTCTTGCCTTAGATGAAAAGCCCCTGATTGATCGAGCCCACCGGTCGCTGTGCCCAAAGCCCCGGGATGGGGAGAGGCCCCGTGACATTCTTCGAGTGCACTTTTTTCATGAGAAGATGGAGATCCTCCGACGAGCCCGCAATACCACTCTGAGCTTTCATGTACAGAGCTTTTCCATATACCAGGACTACTCCCCCACTGTTTCCAGGCAGCGCGCAGCTTTCGGACAGGCCAAACGAGTACTTCGGGACCATCCAAGTGTGAAGTATGGACTGCGATTCCCGGCCCGTTTATGGATATCTCATGAGGGTAAAGACCACACATTTGAATCTCCGGAGGAGGCTATGGCTCACATTCAACGTTACATCAAGAAGTCTTGAATATGCTCACAGTTCAGCAACTGTTGCTTGCGAACTGTGGATAGTAAGTTTTGAGCGTCATTTATGCCCAGCAAACGTTCAACGTTGCGCACACTTAGTTTTTTGGGATTGGTTGTAAACTGTCTCAGCTTCAATTAGACTACTATTAGAATTACTATTTTTGATTGTCTTACTACGATTTCCTTACTTCAAATTAGATTTTTGGCTGAGAGCCTTTATACATATTTATTTTCTCTCAATGCCTGTTATAAGACGGGGAATACAATTATATACATCTACAAGTGGTGCTTTTGTCATTCTGTTTGCACAAGGGATTCGCCTTTTTTTTATTTGAAAAAAATACATCCAAACTTTATTTTTTGCTGCTTGATCCACTAACAAAACGCAACTTTAAAGAGCGGGACTGTGGGTTTAGGTTTAAGACCGCACTCTCACAGACACTGTGCGAAGAGAACATGTTCTATTTAGGCTTGTACCTCGTTTGGGGGGGTATTGTCTGGGATGGGGGGAGGGGGGGCAGGTTGAATTGGTCAGTTCTAATGTTGTCATTCTGTCTTTTTTCTGTACTTTTTCCAAACATTTACCACCGTACATTATTACTCTGAGACAAGTTATTCTGGGGGTTTTGGGCGCTCATTGCTTTTCCATTCTATGCTCTAATGACAGGGTTGAATAACGGGAATGCCCAGAGGGGCCGAAATAATACGATCAAGTACATTTCTTGGAATACCAAAGGCGTTAACAACCCGGTGAAGCGTAAGAGGGTGTTGACACACTTAAAGGGTTTGAATGCAAATATTGCATTTCTACAAGAGACTCACTTGAGGACTGGTGAGCATTTTAGGATGAGTAAGGACTGGGTTGGTCAAGTGTTCCACTCAAACTTTCATAGTAAATCAAGAGGTGCTGCTATTCTGGTTGATAAGGCTACTCCCTTTGTAGCTTCTGAGGTTATTGCTGATCCTAAGGGACGATACGTCATAGTAACCGGTGAACTGTTCTCTACCCCTCTTGTTTTGGCTAGTGTTTATGCTCCCAATTGGGATGACACAAGTTTCATTTCTTCATTTCTGTCTGCTATTCCCAATTTAGATTCTCATTTGTTGATTTTAGGGGGTGGATTTCAACTGTAAAATGTCCCCAGTTCTTGACAAGTCCTCACAAACAAATACAGGCCCATCTAAATGTGCCCTACTTATTCAATCCTTTCTTCAGAAATATGCTATGTTTGAGGCCTGGCGTTTCCTACATCCTACAGATAGACAGTATTCCTTTTATTCTCATGTTCATCAAACATACTCCCGGATTGATTACTTCTTTTTGGACAAAAAACTTCTGCCTAACCTTCGGCAGTGTACTTACGAGAGTATTGTTATCTCTGACCATTCACCATTAGTGCTTGAACTAGTTTCCCCAGCGACCTCCTAGGTGTTATCAATGGCGTCTCAACCCCATTTTACTCTCAGATAAGGAGTTTGTCAATTTAATTTCTTCTGAAATGACCTTATTCCTAAACTAATTCAACACCAGGTATGTCCTGCTCTACCATATGGGAGTCTCTCAAAGCATACCTACGTGGCCAAATTATTTCTTATACAGCCAACCAAAACAGAGTTCGCTCCCAGCGACTTCGGGACCTGAGCGAGTCCATAGCCACATTGGATGAGAAGTATGCTACGGATCCTTCCTCTGATCTGCATAAAGAGCGCCAACTACTCCAATCTGAATTTGATGAGCTTTCTACCAGGCAAGCTGAACAGTTACTCTTGCGAGCTCGATACAAAGTCTATGAACAAGGCGACAAGGCCAGTAAACTCCTTGCACATCAGATCCGTAAATATGAGGCCTCACGTTTAATCCTACAAATAAGGACCCCGTCTGGTGCCACCACAGTTATACATAAAGAGATCAATTTAAACAATTTTACTCTGCGCTATACACCTCTGAATCCCCTCAAGACCCTTCGCTGATTGACTGCTTCTTTAATGGCTTGAATATGCCTTCAATTGATACAGACTCCCATGACTGTCTAGAAGAAGAATTTACGCTTGAGGAGATTGCAACAGCAGTGTCCGCAATGAAAAGTGGTAAATCACCGGGTCCGGACGGTTTTCCAACCGAATTTTACAGGACGTTTTCTGGTCTGCTTTGCCCATTCTTGTCCCGACTATTTGCAGAGTGCCTCAATACTTCAAAGCTGCCGCCTAGTCTTTATCAGGCTTCAATTTCATTACTACTAAAGAAAAACAAAGACCCCCTGGAATGTGGATCCTATCGCCCAATCTCGCTTTTAAACTGTGATTACAAAATCCTAGCTAAGCTTTTAGCCATCCGTATGGAAGGCTTGCTGCACCAAGTAATACACTCTGACCAGACTGGCTTTGTGAGAAATAGGCATTTATTTTTCAATATTAGGCGCCTTATGAATATACTGTACTCCCCAGCGTCGGAGGACCCGGAGGTGGTGGTCTCACTTGATGCCGAAAAAGCGTTTGACCGCGTTGAGTGGGATTACCCAACAGCTGCCCTTTATAGATTTGGCTTTGGCCCCAAATTCATTGCGTGGATAAAGATTCTTTATTTTTCCCCAATTGCTTCGGTACGGACCAATAACTTGTCCTCTGACTATGTTCCCTTGCACCGCGGATCCAGACAGGGTTGCCCACTCTCCCCCTTGTTGTTTGCTTTGGCAATCGAGCCTCTCGCCATTGCACTACGCTCTAATGATGCCATTCAAGGCATAATCAGGGCGGGCTGGGAGCAGAAAGTCTCGCTATATGCTGACGACCTCCTTTTGTTTATCTCCAACCCCGATACCTCATTGCCACGTGCCCTATCTGTTCTTAAAAAGTTTGGATCAATCTCAGGGTACAAGCTGAATCTAGGCAAGAGTGAGCTCTTTCCGGTAAACAAGGCTGCTTTAAAGTGCTCTTTCACAAGTTCTCAGTTTAGGATTGTCCGGGATCAATTCACTTACTTGGGAGTAAAAGTGACAAGGAAATATTCAAATTTGTTTCAGGAAAACTTTGTTGCTCTAGCAGACAGATTGTTTCAATCTTTTACTTTTTGGAATTCGCTACCCCTTTCTCTTATCGGAAGGATTAAAATGAATGTGTTTACCCATTTTTATTCCAAAATCTTTTTTTATTTCACTGGATCAAACATTCATGCATTTTATTTGGGATGGCAAGGTACCACGGATTGGTGGAAAACATTTAGAGAAGCCTAGGTCATTGGGGGGTTTAGCTTTACCAAATTTTCAGACATACTACTGGGCTGCAAATTTCAGAGCCGTTCTGTACTGGCTGCAGACTGATCCTACTGGCCCTAGACCACTCTGGGCCCAGATGGAGTCTGAATCGTGTAAACCTGCAGCACTTTCCTCTGCTGTGCTCGTCTCTCCCAGTGTCCCTAGGCAAAAGGTGTGCCAACCCAATTGTAAAGCAGTCTCTCTTAAAATGTGGAATCAGTTCCGTTTAGCCTTTAGCCTCCGAGGCTTTTCTCTATCGGGCCCAATCAATCAGAACATTTTATTTCCTCCATCTTTGAATGATGGGGCTTTTGGCATTTGGCACTCACTAGGCCTTTCCTCGCTAGCCCAATTATTCTTTGATACATTTGCCTCTTTTTCTCAGCTGCAGGAAAAGTTCAACCTCCCCCAATCCCACTTTTTCCGCTATCTCCAGACTAGAAACTTTGTCAGGGCTAACACACCTGGATTTCCCAATAGGCCTGCGAATACTGCTATAGAGAGCATCTTGGAGCTGAACAAGCTTCCTAGAGGCGCAATTTCAGATGTATATGCAATCATTCATGACCTACAGAACCCTTCTTTGGTGCCTTTAAAGACTCGATGGGAAAAGGATTTGGGGGAGGAACTTGGGGAAGACGCCTGGGAATCTGTGCTGCGCAGGGTACACTCGTCCTCTTTTAGCACCAGACACAGCCTCATTCAATTCAAGGTGGTTCACCGTATCCACTGGGGGCCAAACTTGGAAGAATATTCTCTGATTTTGATCCTACCTGTGTCAGATGTAAGGTGGAACCAGCCACACTGTTGCATATGTTTTGGGGCTGTCAAACTGTCAGGTTTCTGGGAATTAATATTTAAATGTTTCTCTGATATACATGACACTGTTATAGATCCGTCTCCCCTTACAGCCCTTTTGGAGTACTGCCCATGGGTACCCCCCTATCAAGAATCCAGTCGGACACTGTTGCTTATACAACTCTTTTAGCTAGACGGCTAATACTACAGAACTGGAATATGGCAGCTCCCCCATCTTATAAATATTGGGTGAGGGATGTGTTGTGCTCTCTGAAACTAGAAAAAAATAAATTCAATTCACGTGGGAACCCCAAACTGTTTGAGGCTTGGGCTCCATTCCGGTCTTACTTTAAACAGTCCATCCTCTGATGGCATTCCAATTAATACTAAAATAAGTCTGTGACTTAAGGATTGGAGCTTTTCTCTGTTTTTGCTGGGGGGGGGGGGGGGGGTGTATTAAGGTCCATGTGCTTATTGATTGTGGTTCGCAGATGCCTTGTTCATCTTGCCCAGGCAGAGACTGAAGTGTTAGCTTGCTTTTCCCAGTTATTTTTACATTTTGTTCACGCCTACATGAATAATCATTTTATTTGTTTATTTTAAAGCATTGTAAACTTTTTTTTTTGTCCAGTGGATGGTCGGTCTGTGGCCATGACTCTCTGTGAGTGGTTGCATTTCTCCACCCTTATCCCTTGACGGCTTACAGGAACAATGGTGAGGTGTTTGCTCTGTCCCTGTACTATAGAGTGCCCTTTAACCTCTGTAGCCTTCTGCCTGGTGTGTTTAACTTGTCTAAAGTATTGTATCTTTAAAGCTATTTTTTTTGTATTTTTATTTGTATTTTTTTCTAGTTGAGTATATTATTTGTATTGCTTTGTCTTGTCTGTGTGTGTATGTTCAAAACTTAAACAGAGTAAAAAATAAAAAAAAATACAAGTGCCATACATAATTTAAAAGCTTAACTTGTTAATCCTGCCGCTTTGTCAGATTTCAAAAAGGCTTTACCGCGAAAGCACTCCATGCAATTATCTGAGGACAGCGCCCCGCGTACAAAAGCATTAAACATTTTCCAAACCAGTAGAGCCGTCAAGTCAGAAATTGAATCACTTATCTTTGAAGATCTTCCTCTGTTTGCAATCCCAAGGGTCCCAGCTACATAACAAATTGTCATTTTTTTTCAATAAAGTACTTTAGTTGGCGCGCTTGATTCAGTAATCCACCTGTTCCACTTGTTCAAAATGCATACAAAGGAATCCCAAAAGTTACCAATAAACTTTGTTCAAAAATGTTTCTAATCAATCCTGAGAGACCCTAAATTTAAGACTGAGAATAGTGTTCAATACCAGAGATAAATAACGAAGTGCGTGCCCTCATCCACACGCGCCACAACACTACAGTCAAAATGAGAGCCATCTTGAAAAACTACAAAATTCTAGCTCATTTTTCAAAAACAAGCCTGAAACCCTTTCTAAAGACTTGACATCTAGTGGAAACCATAGAAACTGCAATCTGGGAAGATTTCCTTTGATTTTCCCATTAACAGGCATTAAAATCTGTGGTCACCTCAAAATAAATTCTGGATCCATTCTCCTCGTGTTTTCGCCTGCCGTATTAGTTATGTTATACTCAGACATTATTTTAACCGTTTTAGAAACTTCAGAGTTTTCTATCCAATACTACCAATTATATGCATATCCTAGCTTCTGGGCCTGTCAGTCATCCAAACTTCTGAATACTGCTCCCTATCCCTAACAACTTAATGTTAGTCGGGGACTCCGATTTGGTATCACTTCAAGAACACTGGCTTTTAGGAGTACCACCCATCACTTTTTGTCCACCTAATGGTTGGACCTTGCCAATACCAAACTGAGCCTGCTCAGCTCCACACCTGGACCAGAAGCAGAAGAGATGGAGTTGCGTGGCAGCACTCCCTTCTGAATCACTTTACTGTTTCTGGGAAAATGTTCCTGATCTATAGCAATAAACACTTCCTGCTTGGTAGAGGGGTTCACAACAGGATGCTGTTATTTGTGACTCAACAGTGTCTGACCCAGAAGACAAACCAATAGGGCTTGGGGGCTCAGTCTTATTCCCAGTGGTTTGTTTCCCTCTTGGAGAGGAGACGCCTGACCAGTTACTTCATTCTATATCTGTGGGCTGAGGCAGATGGCTCGACCAGCACTGTGACCTGAACTACACAGGAGGGTCTAAGAATAATGGAATCGGACTGTGCCCTAACCAGAGTTTCCTTGGTAGGGGCCTGAAGACTAGAGGGTGTCGTCGTTTAATTTAAGTCTCTTGTTTGGGGTTACCTGAATTTGTAGTTGGTCTAACGCTTCCGGTTGACATATGTAGAGCAGATGAACAAACTACAACAACGACTCCAACATATGTTCTGCATCGGTAGAGCAAATTGGCAGTTATGTGCACTTCCACACACATTGGTAGGGAGAGTTTAACCATAGCATGCCTTGAGTGTGGTGTGGGGTGCTCCAGGGCCCAGAAGCTGGCCTCAAAGGTATTGAACACACAGGTTGGGTCCCTAACGGCCTCAATGAGATTGTTCTAAACTTTTATTCTATGATGGTTTGATGACGGACCTAATGCCTTTCGTTTCTTGTGATTTGAGTTTGGTTTTGTCTGGTCTGTCCTTGAGATACGGGGGACGCATAGGCCACTTAGATTTTGTTTCTTTAAACAATTATTTGGGTTAAATATAGCACTTATGTATATTAGGCATGGTTTTCCCTAGTGTGTCCTTGAGAGAATTATCTGCCCTCTTATTTATGCACATGTAATAAAGCACTTATCGGTTTATAAAGTAGATGTGTTGGTGTTACTTTGCTACAAGACAAACTCAAAATGTTGCTCACAAATAAATCACTGACAACCAAACAAAAGGGGTTCTGAAAGACACCCATGTGGGTGCCCAGTAGGTTTGCCTAGGAAAAGACAAACTAAAAATACCCACAACAACTTAGGATAGGGAGAAAAACAAACAGGGAAAAACTAAACTCAGACCTCTTTCAAACTTAACTTGAGCTTGTAATCGCACCTCAGCTGATGTGAAGTGTAGCTCTCGCCAACAGGTGAAACACTTTCCACTAACGAGATGGCAACCAGCACAGGTGTAACACATAATGACTGACGAGGTGACACCAATCTGTGCACCGTACATGCTAAAAGTCCAACCTCAAAACATAAAGGGAAAAACAAAAGCCTGTAACACCTCCCTTGTTTTTCCTATATTTATGTTAAACAAGTGTTCTTATCACCACCAGAAAACATCCGTTGCATAACTATCAACTTAAATGCCTCGCTACTTATGCATAGCCTTTTCCAATGTAAACTGTCAATTTGATTTTTTTTTCAACTTTTATTTAACCAGGTAGGCTAGTTGAGAACAACTTCTCATTTGCAACTGCGACCTGGCCAAGATAAAGCATAGCAATTCGAGACACACAACAACAGAGTTACACATGTAATAAACAAAACAGTCAATAATACAGTAGAACAAAAAACCAAGTCTATATACAGTGAGTGCAAATGAGGTAAGGCAATAAATAGGCCATAGTGGCGAAGTAATTACAATATAGCAATTAAAACACTGGAATGGTAGATGTGCAGAAGATGAATGTGCAAGTAGAGATACTGGGGTGCAAAGGAGCAAGATAAATAAATACAGTGTGGGGATGAGGTAGGTAGATAGCTGGGCTATGTAGAGGTGCAGTGATCTGTGAGCTGATCTGACAGCTGCTGCTTAAAGCTAGTGAGGGAGATATGAGTCTCCAGGTTCAGAGATTTTTGCAGTTCGTTCCAGTCATTGGCAGCAGAGAACTGGAAGGAAAAATGACCAAAGGAGGAATTGGCTTTGGGGGTGACCAGTGAGATATACTGGAGCGCGTGCTACGAGTGGGTGCTGCTATGGTGACCAGTGAGCTGAAATAAGGTGAGGCTTTACCTAGCAGAGACTTGCAGCCACTTTAAAAAAATAAATGATGTAGCTGCCGAAAATTCAGAAGTTTTGAAAAACAGGTAAAATGTACGTTTCAAAAACTCTCATCCCACTGGAACGAGTGCAACCAAAACAGTACTCATCTCCAAAAAAGCAAAAACGTACATTTAAAATAAATTGTGAGCCAGGGTTGGCTGAACACAAAACTTATGAACTGCCCACCCTCGAGACAAATCCGCGACCAACTTGTCCTTACCATGGACATGTCTGATTTCAAGGGGAAATTCCTGTAATATTTGTATTTATTATGGATCCCCAGTACTCTTCCTGGGGTCCGGCAAAATTAAGGCAGAGGAAAGTTACTACCTTACTGCAGAGCTTCTTTGTCTTTTCAGGATTCACTCGATGTTTGATTGGGGAAGAGTCCCCAAAGTCATGTAGTACATTTCATCTGAGTTGGAGAGAATAAACCATGGTATTCTAAAAGCAGTGCAACAATGTCAACTTTTTCCTCTGGAGACAAATATGCCAGAATACATCAAGGTTTTTCTAGAATCTGATTTACTCAACCGTCCAACCGGCACAGGGTGTATTGGGCTTTTCTCGTACTCTTGAGGAAGACTATACAGTGCATTCAGAAAGTATTCAGACCCCTTGACTTTTTCCACATTTTATGTTACAGCATTATTCCAAAATGGATTAAATTGTTTTCACCCTCATAAATCTACACAAAATTCCCTACAATTACAAAGCAAAAACTGTCTTAGAAATGTTACATAAGTATTCAGACACTTGACTCAGTACTTTGAAGCACCTTTGTCAGTGATTACAACCTCAAGTCTTCTTGGGTATGACACTACAAGCTTGGCACACCTGTATTTGGGGAGTTTCTCCAATTCTTCTCTGCAGATCATCTTAAACTCTGTCAGGTTGGGTGGGGCGCGTCGCTGCACAGCTATTTTCAGGTCTCTCAGATTGGTTTCAAGTCTGCACTCTGGCTGGGACACTCAAGGACATTAAGAGACTTGTCCCGAAGCCACTACTGCGTTGTCTTGGCTGTGTGCTTAGGATCATTGTGGAGTCACTAAACTGGTAGCTGGATGACAAATAATCCGAAAAATTATTAAACAGATTCCAAATCTCTACCATAAACTTTATACAAGTAACTCCAGAAGGGATACATTGGGGTAAGGTAAGGATTTACGAAAGGCAAAACTAAATAAATAAACTAAGGTATAAACCAACTGAATTGCTCCACTCAGACAGGATAGATCCAAGAGCAGGTCTCTGCTCTCATCTAGTGGCCATTTATTGTTACTGCTTGCCACATGGAACCTTAATGTTGAAGTTTTTATTCAATTTTATTTATCCTTTAACTAGGCAAGTCAGTTAAGAACAAATTCTTATTTACATCGACGGCCTACCCCGGCCAAACCCTAACCCGCACGACGCTGGGCCAATTGTGAGCAATTGTGGGCCCAAACAATTGTCAGACTTGGATCTATAAAACAGAATGTTCTCCAAATGGCTTCCAATTAATATTCATTCTAGAAACATAAAAGGAAAAAGAAGGAAAAGCGCTCCTGATGTTTCACCATCATAGGCTTCTTCAGAGGATAGTTGGACATGCAGGAACATAAGAGGGTGTGGAGGGGTTGGCCCAAAATTCAAGGGATTGTTAATAGGCAATGGGATCTATCCCTCAAGTCCACTAAAGGGTCCCTAGGAATACACCGGCTCCCTCCATTGGTTAATAGGAATTCATAATTTATTTTGTTTGAGTCCTAACAGGTTCCAGTGCCAGAATAAAATTTCATTTTCATATAAAGGAAGGATATTGTTAAGGGAACATCTGTAGATGTAGATAACGGTCCCCTCAAAATGCAAAAAAAATAAAACAGGACGAAAACAAGAGCATTATAATAAAAACGAAGGGTGGTGAAGGTGGTAATTTTAATATAAGAAAATAGGGGAGAATATTAAAAATAATTTGTATACAGATATTTGTTGTAGGTTTAAGTAAGGACACCTGGATCTCACTAGAGGTTAAGGTTAGGCATGGAAACCAAGGAGGTTAAGGTTAGGACTCAGGCCTCAGGAAGGGTTGGGGGTTAGGGTTAGGTTTTAGGTCAGCTAGTTTGCTTTCCGGTGTGCAGGACTATCTCCCCCCCTCCCTTTTTAATAACACGTCATGTTGGCTGTAATACTGAAAGGACAGATCCTCCTAGGATCATGAAGTAGGTTCTAAAATGACTGTTTATCTGGGTGGCAGTACAGGATCCGATATGGTGAGATGCATTTAACTATAGTGTTTGATGTTAATATAAATGCAACATTGTACATTCAATTGGTTTTGTTATATTCTGTTAAAAGAAAGGAAAAGCCAAACATAAATATAGAGAATATAATGAAACCATGTTCTATTCCATCCATTGTCCCGTCTGTTAAAACCCATTTTCTAGAACTTCTCATTCAGTCCATTTTGGTGTTATTGTTTGTAGGTGCTGGATCCACTCCCATTCTACCATCTTTCGCTGCCCACAGGTCCAGCCTATATGTGACTGTAACCCTGATATGGTGAAGTGAGTGATGGGGTACTCCTGGAAGTGGGTTATGAGTACCGTTTTGCAGGTGAAACCGTGAGAAAAATCAAACCAGGAAGTGGCTTCTATTTTGAAAACTCCATGTTCCACAGCCTCCCATTGCTCCATTTAAAGGGACCAACCAGATTCCTATCGCTTCCTCAAGGTGTCAACATTCTTCAGACAGTTTCAGGCTTTTATTTTGTTCCTTTCTCTGTCACCGTTCATTTTATTGTTTGGTTGTTTTGTATGGCTCTTGGTGATGTGGGTTCCCTGTGGCATAATGAGACAAAAAAGGGGGGGTTAAGGAAATCAACAGTTATTGCCAAGGTCACTGGTCTAGTAAATCTCCCAGTGGGCATAAAGGTGGGGGACCAGCAGACAGCAAGAGACCAGCACCGAAGATAAAAATGCAAGGTTAGGGGTTTTGCCATTCAAACCCAGGGTGGCGAATCACTTGGATTCTGCGTCCTTTCTCTGGGCGATGGTATAAATAGTTCCTAGCCCAGTGATATTCAGATGTATAATGGGGTGTGTTTGGAAATGTGTGGACAATTTATTATTGATTGTATATAGGTGTTTGAGATGGGTTAGAATTGCAAACCCAGTTTCACCAACCGATTTTATTACATAGTGAACAGGTGACTGCATAAACAATGTTGGTGCTGTTTGTTCATCAGTTGTTTGATTGGACTGGAGGTGTGTGCGTGTGGGTTGTCTATAGTAATGATGTCCCATGGGTAATGAGGGAGAGTGCCTGTTGGGAAATGTTGCATTAACTAGAAGGTCCTTCAGGTTTGCGTTCCTCCTGTAAGCTGAGATAGGTCGGAATGGGAGTGTTACAAAGCCATTTTTCCCAGCAGTCTAGGGGGAGGGAAACGAGACCCGTAACATATCTCATGCAAATCACAACAGTGAAAAGGAACAGTGAGAACTAAAATAAATCCACAGACAACCTAAACCTACCGTCAAAGACTTTGGGTTTATTGTCAAACACACGGTAATGGGGTGTGGGGGAAAAGGGGCTGAGCTGGACCCAAGGAAAGAAATAATAAATATCCCAAAACCCATAAGCTAGTCTTACTGGGTAAAGAACAGCTAGCTAACTAACCAATTAAAAATAGTGGGTGGTCCGCCCATTTCTAACTAGGGTTGTTTAGACAAAGTTTTCCTACGGGCAATGTATGCCCAAGGGCGACTTGGCTGGTTATCCCCATGATAACAAACTAAACTGTGGGGTATGAAAGAATGTGGTCTTCAGCAAATCGAGGGAGAGAGAACTGACTGGGTTTTTATACCAATGGAAAGGGGATGTGATTGGGTAAGGGAAACAGGAGGTGTGTCTTCAGATTGATGCGACTGATGACTGCCACCTGTTACTAGGAGGAGAAATACAAATACCCCAGGATACCTGTATCCGTAACAGGGAGGAATACATGTGTATTCGAAACTGTGCTTTTTAGTCTAGAATGTATATGTTAGTTTGTATGTGAATAAGTGTTAATGATAGGTACCCTCTGGGGTTTAGGCCCTGTAGCAGAAATGGGTGTGGGGGTTCTAAGGGTAGCAGGATGGGGTGGATGGGATTGGGATTCGGACCTTGGTTAGGGAAAGGAAGGGGTATGGGTGGCTTGGCCCAGAGGTCTGTGGTGTTGAGGGTGAAGGTAGGAGTCAACCCCAGTATTTTGTTGGTCCTTATAGGCATCCTGGTCCTGATCGTTAAGGTTAGGTTTAGGAACCGGATCCTGGGGGTTAAGGTAAGGTTTAGGGTTAGGAACCAGGTTCTGTGGGTTAAGGTTAGGTTTAGGGTCAGGAACATGGTTAAGTGTTAGGGGGTTAGAATTTGAGTAAGGTTAGAGACTGGTTTGTATTGTGGTGTGCAGGCTTATTGTTGTGTGCCCCTCCAATCTAAAGCTCTAAAAAATTCCACTGATTGCCTTAAGAACCTTATCAAAAGTAAGTAGGTTAATATTGTTTCTAAAATCATAGTCTGAGTGGTTATCTAGGACCATGAAGGGACTAAGATATTAAAATATACAAGGGGTCAAGGGATGCTTTATTAGTACATATACCAACACAGTTATAAGCCCATATCTATAAAAGTGCTATATGGTCAAGTGCTGAGTTGGTAAAACAAATTCAAATACATAAAAACGGAAGGAATAAAACTAATAAGCATGCATATATTAAATATAAAAATAACCCACGTTATGTGTTTTTTGTTTTATGGTGCATCCTTCTTCCAACTCCTTGAACCCTGTAAACAAGTACTATCCCCTTCAATGGATCCTATCTGACCAGTTAAAAAACGCTCATTCAGACCACTGGGTGTAATTGTTTGTAGGTCTCTTATCCACCTACGTTCCACTGCTTTTCGCCGCCCACTGGTCCACCCAGAACACAACTGTAATCCTGATATATTGAGGTAAGTGATGGGGTGATCCTGGAAATGAGTAACTAGTTCTGTGTGTAGATGGGCCCGTTTGATGTTGTATCGGTGTTGTAGGGGATTAAGGGCAGGAGCAGGATACGAACCCGAGATAGGGTTATGGGGAAGGGGGGGATTTGGCAGTGCCTCCAGATCCTCTATAATGAAGGTTGGGGTCAGAAAGAGTGTTTAATGGACTTGTGTTATGTGAGTGTGTTGGCTGAATGTCACGGCCGTCGAAAGAAGTAGACAAATGCAGCGTGATGAGCGTACATTTTTATTTTATTGTAGTAAATGTCGCCAACAAAACAACAACCTTGAAGCTTACAGGGCTATAGTAACAAAGACAACTTCCCACACAGCTGTCCCTGATTGAGAACCATATCCGGCCAAAACAAAGAAATACAAAAACATAGAATGCCCACCCAAATCACACCCTGACCAAACCAAAATAGAGATATAAAAAGCTCTAAGGTCAGGGCGTGACACTGAATGGGAGAGAGGGCCCCCAATGTGCTGTTTTTTATAGTTCTGAGATATTGTCTGTCTGAGTGCATGAAATAGTTTTTGAATTGCTTTTACCAGATCCTGTTTGCAGGAGGATATGGAAACGTATAATTTGACTTAGATGCCTCTAAATTAGGTCGACCGATTAATCGGAATGGCCGATTTGTAATTAGGGCCAATTTCAAGTTTTCATAACAATCGGTAATCAGCATTTTTGGCAACTGATTGTGGACAATTTTTAAAAATAATTTTTTACCTTTTATTTAACTAGGCAAGTCAGTTACTACCACATTCTTATTTTCAATGTCGGCCTAGGAATGGTGGGATAACTGCCATGTTCAGGGGCAGAACAACAGACCTTGTCAGCTCGGGGATTTCGATCTTGCAACCTTCCGGTTACTAGTCCAACGCTCTAACCACCTGCCTTTTACATTGCACTCCTTGAGGAGCCTGCGTGGCAGGCTGACTACCTGTTACGTGAGTGCAGCAAGAAGCCAAGGTAAATTGCTAGCTATCATTAAACTTCTTATAAAAAACAAAACCTTAACATAATCACTGGTTAACTACAGATGGTTGATATTACTAGTTTATCTAGCGTGTCAAGCGTTGCAAATAATCGATGCGGTGCCTGTTAATTTCTCATTGAATCACAACCTACTTCTCCAAATGGGGGAGAATTTAACAAGCACATTCGCGAAAAAAGCACTGTCGTTGCACCAATGTCAATGCCTTTCTTTAAAATCAATACACAAGTATTTTTAAACCTGCATATGTAGTTAATATTGCCTGCTAACATTACTTTCTTGTAACTAGGGAAATTGTCACTTCTCTTGCGTTCCGTGCAAGCAGTCAGGGTATATGCAGCAGTTTTGGTCGCCTGGCTCATTGTGAACTGTGTGAAGACCATTTATTCCTAACAAAAACCATAATTTGCCAGAATTATGACATAACATTGAAGGTTGTACAATGTAACAGCAATATTCAGACTTAGGGATGTCACCCGTTAGATAAAATAGGGAACGGTTCCATATTTCACTGAGAATAAACATTTTGTTTTCGAAATGATAGTTTCTGGATTTGACCATATTAATGACCTAAGGCTCGTATTTCTGTGTGTTATGTTATAATTAAGTATTTCGTGCGTTTGACAGCTGCTCTTCGTTGTGCTTCAAGCATTGAGCTGTTTGACTTTAAGCCTATCAACTCCCGAGATTAGGCTGGTGTAACCAATGTGAAATGGCTAGCTAGTTAGCGGGGTGCGCGCTAATAGCGTTTCAATCGGTGACGGCACTCGCTCTGAGATATTGAAGTAGTTGTTCCACAATTGTGGAGCAATGGATAACGATGCTTCGAGGGTGGCTGTTTTCGATGTGTTCCTGGTTCGAGCCCAGGTAGGGGCGAGGAGAGGGACGGAAGCTATACTGTTACTGACAATACTAAAGTGCCTATAAGAACATCCAATAGTCAAAGGTATATAAAGTACAAATGGTATAGAGAGAAATAGTCCTATAATAACTTCAACCTAAAACTTCTTACTTGGGAATATTGAAGACTCATGTTAAAAGGAACCACCAGCTTTCATATGTTCTGAGCAAGGAACTTAAACGTTAGCTTTTTTCCATGGCACATATTGCACTTTTACTTTCTTCTCCAACACTTTGTTTTTGGGTTATTTAACTTCTTGACGCACCCCATCCCGTTAGCGGGATCATTTTCATCAACACCCACTGAATTGCAGTGCTCCAAATTCAAATAAAATTACTAAACATATTTAATTTTCAAGTGCAATATAGCAAAACACAGTTTAGCTTGTTGTTAATCCATCTGTCATGTCAGATTTTGAAAATATGCTTTACAGCGAAAGCAATCCAAGCGTTTTGTGTGAGTTTATCGATCACTAGACAAAACCATTATGAACACCTAGCATCAAAGTAGCTTGGTCACGAAAATCAGAAAAGCAATAAAATGAATAGCTTACCTTTGATCTTCGGATGTTTTCACTCACGAGACTCCCAGTTACACAAATGTTCCTTTTGTTCCATAAAGATTATTTTATATCCAAAATACCGTCATTTGTTTGGCGCGTTATGTTCAGAAATCCACAGGCTTGAGCGGTCACGACATTGCAGACAAATTCCAAATAGTATCCGTACTGTCCACAGAAACATGTCAAGTTTTTTATAGTCAATCCTCAGGTTGTTTTCAAAATGCATAATCGTTAATATCAACCAGGACAATCACTTTTTCAATAGTGGAGGGAGAGACAATGGCTGCCCCATTCTGTTGTGCAACACCCAGCTATCCACTGACGCAATGTTATCTTTCTCACTCATTTTTCAAAATGAGAAA
Organism: Oncorhynchus mykiss; assembly: GCF_013265735.2. NCBI lineage: Eukaryota > Metazoa > Chordata > Actinopteri > Salmoniformes > Salmonidae > Oncorhynchus > Oncorhynchus mykiss. The sequence goes on along the minus strand of NC_048582.1, from coordinate 74,256,563 downwards.
AAAAAAAGCCTGAAAATGTCTAGACTGTTGACACCTTGAGGAAGCGATAGGAAAATGAATCTGGTTGATATCCCTTCAAATGGAGCGAAGGCAGGCTATGGAACATGGAGCTTTCAAAATAGAAGCCACTTCCTGGTTTGATTTTCCTCAGGTTTTGCCTGCAATATCAGTCCTGTTATACTCAGACAATATTTTGACAGTTTTGGAAACGTTAGTGTTTTCTATCCTAATCTGACAATTATATGCATATTCTGGTTTCTAGGCCTGAGAAATAGGCCATTTCAAATGGGAACGTTTTTCATCCAAAAAATCTAAATACTCCCCCCTACACTCAACAAGTTAAACCAAATTGAACATGTTTCGTTATTTATTTGAGGCTAAATTGATTTTATTGATGTATTATATTAAGTTAAAATAAGTGTTCATTCAGTATTGTTGTAATTGTCATTATTATAAATAAAAATAGGCCTATTTAATCGGTTTCAGCGTTGAAAAATCATAATCGGTCGACCTCTACCCTAACTGTGTTTATGGAGTAGAGTGTGTGTATCTGATTTAAAATAAACTTTAGTGAGTAACGTAAGGTTTTTTTAGACTGATTTCTGTGATTTAAAGAAAACTGTTGTATCCAAGAAGTGTACTTCACATGGATCTATTATGTATTTAACCTTAATGGACAGGTGGTGACTGCTGAGAATGCTAATGAATTCAGTGAATAGTCATGAGGCCAGGATCCTATAATGTCATCTAGAAATCTGTAGTAGAATGTAGGTTGATGTGGGCACTTGGCCAATGCCCCTCTCTCCCATGGAGATGTTTGCATATGCCGGGGCAAATTTTTTGCCCATAGCTGTTCCTTCCACCTGTAAGTAGTGCCTATCATTGAATAAAGTAATTGTGTGTGAGGCTGATTTCTAATAACTGTAGTATTTCATTGTCTGGTCTATTGCTATCTGGGTGTGCATGGAAAAGATTTCTGACCGTCTGTACTCCTGTTGCTGTATTTATCTTTGTGTATAAGCTATCAATGTCTATAGTGAATATATATGTTTGGGAGGGAACAACTATGGGTTTGATCTTCTCAATAAAGTGATAAGTGTCTGAGGTAGCTGGGGTGTCTAGTGGAGAGAGGATTGATATAATGATCAATATATTGGGCTATGTTGTATGATTCGCTATTACAGTCTGATACGATTGGCCTGCCAGGAGGAACTTCATAGGGAATAGTCCAGGTTTCTGGTTCTTTATGAATTTTGCAAAGCAGGTAAAACAGTCTAGGTCGTGGAGTGTCTGGTGCAAATAGAAAGTCTCGTTTTTTGGTGATGTGCCGTTTATCATAAAGTGTTTGTATGATTCTACGTAATTTAGTCTGGGTCTGTGGTTGTAGGCTATATCCTATTGGTACATAATACTTGCTGTTGGATAACTGTCTATTTGCCTCATATGTATTGATGTTTAACTAGGATCACTGTTTTAGATCGCTTATCTGCTGGTTTCAATATTATGTGAGGGTTGTTTAAGTTATTTTATGGCTTGTCTTTCGATGCGGGTGATGTTGTCCTCTATCTGCCTGGGTGTGATAGTTGTGAAGGGTGTCTTGGTCTGTTCTGATTAGGTTCTTTACCCTCCTATCTATCTGGGACAGTTTGGGTTCCCAGATTGAAGGAAGGGTGAATGGTAAATGGTTGTCATTTGTCTGATAATCAAAGTAGTCTAGAAGTTTAAGTCGTCTAAGATATTTATGTGTGTCCCTATGAAGTTCCTCCCAGTCAAATTTACCAGGGCGGGGAATGAAAGACAACCCCCTCTCCAAGAGTTGGGTCTGTGCTGTTGTGAGTTGAGGGGTCAACTACCCCCTCTGCTGGGTAATCTAAGAAAGCAACTGGGGGAGGAAAGGGGGGAGAGTACAGGGGGTTGGGGGGGAAAGAAGGGTGTGGTGTGGCTAGGTGGGTCCAGCCTATTCTAAATGTAGCTGCTCACACCAATTCTTAAAAATGAGGTCTGCTGGGGTTATTGTCCAGTGTATCAGGTCTGTTGTGGGAAATTCGTCATGGGGTATCTCCAAGAGAAATGGGCCATGTGTGGTGATCTAACCGCTAATGACTGAGGTTTCGTTTTCGATCTGGTGAAAGGAGGTGTGAGTGGTTAATAATGGGGATGTAAATAATTGCATTAGGGAAAGTGACTCTTGCTTCCTTGTGCATTGATGCAATCTGTTTGTATGGGTCATTATCCATATTGTTTATGCCTACCGAGAGAAAAACTATGCTGGTGTCTAAATTAACCTCTGTTTTCTCCAGGACCATTGTGAAATTGTAAAATGTTGCTCCAGGGTAACTGTCCACTTGTATGTTTGGGTTATGAAATGGAGGGATTCTATTAACATTCAAGTCTCCCAAGACTAGTATTGGTTTATTCCCCTTAAAATTCCAATCCGCCACCTTTCCTTTTGGTCTGGCTTTATGGTACGATGGTTTCTGAAGGGTTGCTGGGGTTGGGGGTTGATGCTGGGGTTGTGGTTGAGGCTGGGGTCGAATTCAAACTGGCGTGAGTATGTTGAGGCGCCAGTTATACAGGGGTCTCGGACTGGCAGTGACATGGTGTCTTTTTGGGAGGTCTCAGATTGGTTGTTTTTGGGTTGTTGCCCATTGTTTTGTCCATTAATCATCATTCACCCCTGGAACTGCTCAATCCTAGTCTCACCCCCTGATGTGGCGCCTCCTGTTGGTGAGAGCGATAGAGGTGAAATCCTTTCCAAGATTTTAACTGAAACATTGCTGTGTTTATACACCTTGGTGGTAGGAGTTTTAACCAGGGGATTGGGGAGTGTTGCTATAACATTGTTGCAGGCCCTATGGTGGAACTCAACTGGGGTCTGGATTAAATTAGAGGTGTTAGTGGTTATCAATTCAAGGTTGGAGTCTATGGTGGGCGATGGGGGACCAATGATACTTTGAATACTGTTCTCCTGGGTGGTCCATGGGTTGTTTAATCTCTGTGGGTCATGAGGGGAAGTGGAGGTAGGGGTTATCAATCTCCTTTCCTTTTACTTTGGGAGAAAGGGAAGGAGTGGGTGCCATGTTCTTAGAATGAGATGGGGAGGGAGTGGGTGCCATGTTAGAATGAGATGGGGAGTTGTTTGGGGCAATATTGCTGACATCTATCTGTGTCTGCAGAGGAGGAAGAGGAGGATACTGATTTATTTAGCTTCTGGTTTTAAAGAGCACTGTGCTGGGGTAGGGCTTGGCCCCAATGGTGAAGATCGTTTTTGAGAAACCTGGGGCTTAACTAGAGAGAACTTGGGTAAAGGAGTGAAGTCCTCCAACGAGGATGAGAAAGGAACTGGTGCTGAAGTGGTGGGGCCTGGATTTGAGCTGAGGCTGTATGCCAGGGGTTCTGTTCCAGTGGACTGGGAGCCAATGTGGTTATTGGCTGGGGGGAGGCTGAGGGGAGCTCTGATCGGCTCTGTCGGTTGATCCACTTCCATCTCTGACACGTGGAAACCGGAGGGGGGAAGGGTTAGGGTTAGGGTCAATAAATGACAGACAAATCTGTTGTGCACTGTCACAGGCAACCCCTTTAGTATAAATGGTAAGACTTGTGTATAACATATTTTAAATGACTAAAAAAAAAAAATCTATAAAAGACCAGGATCAGAAATTAAGAGTTTAGGTTAAGAACCAGAGATTCTAAACTAAGAATAGAGGCCAGGTGCCAAGGTCAGAGCGGTGGTCTAGGAGGAAAGGTTCGGTATGAGGATCTAGGGGTTAAAATATAGGGAGTCAGGGATTCGGATTAGATATGGGGGTCTAGGGATATAAGGTTAGGAATTATGGTAAGGATTTAGGAGCTATGAGTTAACGTCAGAATTCGGGTTGGGGTTACAGTAAGGGTCAGGATTAGAGTACAGGTCAGGGTTAAATTAAGATCAGTTATGAGGGTCGAGGTTATGGTTAGGCATGAGGGTCTCAGGGTTAAGGTGAGGGATTAGGGTAACTAGGGCTTTAAGGTTAGAATTCAGGTTGGGGTGAGCGTCAGCGTAAGAGTACAGGTCGGGGTAAAACCTAAGATTATGTATGGGGGTCTAGAGGTTAGGCATGAGGATCCCAGAGTTAGGGTGGGGGATTAGGGTCTACAAGATGAACCACCCAATGAATACACAAATAAAAAGTACATTGTTTGATGGCACTTATGATATTTAAAACTAAGAAAATACTATCAACCCAAGATAAGTGCTAAAAAAGTATCCCAAAAAAATAGGTAAGGTGAAGCCACGCCACACTAAAAAAAATCTAAGAATATGATAAAAATAAGTGCCATGTTTAGGGTCAGTAAGTAGATCCATAAATAATTAAATAGGAAGTACATATTTTAAAGACAATCATAAGTGCTATCAGACAATGGCAAATCCACCATGGACGAGTCAACAAAGAAATAAATAATACAATAAACAAACATTTATAATGGGCGGCTCTCCCACAGCTCCCCACTATCACCCAAATTCCAAAGATGTCATCCAAATACCTGAGATATCGAAAAGGAAGGATCTGGCATTTAAGAAAAGCTGTCTCTTTCCAAAAACACATGTATAAATATGCTTCTGGGATAATGGATTAATAAAATCAATATATTCAGCAATTCGATACGATTCCGATCCACAGTTGCTAACAATTGGGCGGGCACTAGGGATCTGAAAGGGCACAGACCACTCTTCCAAAGGTTTATGAATTTTTGGAAGAAGATAGAATTGTTGCGGTCTTGGTACCTCGGGGCCCAACAGGTAAGTATATTGCTTGGAAGTAATACACTTCTTTTCAAGTAATTCCACCAATATCCTCTTGCGACGAGCAATCCCGGATCCGGGAGCGTAATCATAGCCTCAAACGAATTTGCATGACGCAGCGGACATAAATACTTTTCCTATTCTTGAAAATCGCAAATGAAATTAAATATATTCAAACACAAGCTTAGCCTTTTGTTAACAACACTGTCATTTCAGATTTTCAAAATATGCGTTACAGCCAACGCTAGACAAGCATTTGTGTAAGTTTATCATGGCATAATGCTATGCTAGCTCTGCTGGCAGCAGGCAACATTTTCATGAAAATAAGAAAAGCAACCAAATTAAATAATTTACCTTTGAAGAACTTCGTATGCTTTCACTCAGGAGACTCCCAGTTAGATAGCAAATGTTCCTTTTTTCCCAAAATATTGTTTTTGTAGGCGAAATAGCGCCCGTTTCTTCATCATGCTTGGCTGAGAAATCGACCGGAAAATGCTACAACTATAACGCCAAACTTTTTTCAAAATTTGCTCCATAATATCGACAGAAACACGGCAAACGTTGTTTAGGATCCATCCTCAAGGTGTTTTTAACATACATATTCGATAATATATCCGTCGAGACACCACGTGACCACATGCTATATATGGTCCCTTACGGCCATTCTTCAATGGAAATGCCTAAAAAGACGCCACAATGCTGTAGACACCTTGAGGAATACGTGGAAAACGTAAGCTCATTCGTAGCTCATTCACAGCCATAAGGAGTCATTGGCATGAGGCGGTTTCAAAAATTGCGGCACTTCCTGGTTGGATTTTTATCTGGGTTTCGCCTGTAACTCAGACAATATCTTTGCAGTTTTGGAAATGTCAGTGTTTTCTTTCCAAAGCTGTCAATTATATGCATTGTCGAGCATCTTTTCGTGACAAAGTATCTTGTTTAAAACGGGAACGTTGTTCATCCAACATTTTTAATAGCACCCCCTAATGCATAACTGGTTAATCATTTATTGAGTTTCAGATTGAATAGAGTGGTCTAATGGGACATGATTTTTCACATTATTCAATTGCCTGTTAGCCTCCAGCAAATACTGTACTCTGTAATCATGGACAATCTGTGATCCTTTATCCGCAGGTTTAATGACTATACTCTGATTGGACCCCAACGATTTAATAGTATCTAGCTCCAAATTACGTAATATTCCCCCTGGTGACTGGACCAGGTCGGGAACGTCCTAAATGCATCCAGATCCTTCCTGATCAATGTTTGAATGGATGGAGATATAGATTGTACTCTAGGTTCCCAAAGCGAGGGATCTGTAAATGGCACAAAAGGAATGTCAGTTTCATAATTAAAGTGATTCAACAATTTTAATCTCCTATGGTATAGGTGTAGGTCCCTGCGAAGCTCCATCCTATCCAGTATTCGGGGGGTGGGGATAAGACAATCCCCCGTTCCAATACCTTTCTTTCCGTCTCAGAAAGCCTATGAGTGTGAAAGATTAGTGATATTTGAATGTGGAGCTGTATCAGGGCACTGTTCTCCCCTTACATGTTTAAATTATCCAGTCAATAGTTAAAGATGATATTTCTGGGTCACGTGGCAGTGTATGGAACCTAAGTTTGCTAATCTCAGGTAAGTAGTTACATTGCTCTAGGATCTTTTGATTCAAGAGTAACTGTTGCTGTTTTTCCAATCTGAGTAGTTGATAATTGGCACGTAGAGTATTGCATTGGAAAAAGTACTTTCCGCCATTTTCAACAGTTGTTGTAGTTGTTTCCAGGATGTCAACTCCAGCTGTTTCAAAAGGCAGTTGTTTAAACCCCCCGATAGAACCACCTTCTCCACTGTTGTTCTAATTTTTCTACTACCCCTTTTAGATGGTGGAATGTGGCCCCAGGGAAGCTGTCTGCTTGCACTCTGGTTTTCTAATTGTAAGTTCCCAATCCCAAATTTTCCTGATAGAATTTGGGTGCCTAACTGGTTCAAAGCAGGTGGATATAGGCTTCCTGACAGGTAGATTAATCACTGGGATGGAAGAAGGGACCCCCGGGTGCACCTCAGCTGGGGCTAATCCCATTTTTCTACTCTTACCTTGACCAAGAGGCGGAGTCCCCGTAGAGAGTAGCAGCGGGAGGACCGGAGCGGCAGCAATGCGGGACCCCCCAGGGGGCTCAGACAAGGGCGTAATCAGGGAACATTCCGTTTTTGTCGCCACTTATCATCATATGTTCATCCCCCCCTCGGGTCCCAAGGGCAGCCCCCCACGGTTCCCGCTCCCCTCCAACTCCGGGGTCCTCCTGGCCAGAGTCAGAGGTAATAGCATTACTACATTGTAGGACAACAATACTGTATAAAAACCTCTTAGGACTATGAACAAGAGCAGACCTCGCCTGTGTTTGCTTCCAGATATCAACTCCCCCTGGCGCTATTTCTGTGATCAATGGATCTTCAGCAAGTACTTGGTCTACGGGAATATGTTTCAGCCGTAACTGAAATAGTTTTCCCTACCCGTTTCACTGGATCCAACTCTAGAGCTGATAGGCCGGGAGACCTCCTAAGGGAGCTCCCCTTAGGTCCATTTTTAGGCCCACCATGGTCTAACCCACTTGCCGGACTGCTATTTCCCACCCCTTCCACTTTACTGGGAGCTGGAGACAGGACCCCGACAAGGGTGGAAAGTCCTCCATAGTCAATTGGCCTGGGCCTGCCACCTCACTGGCACCAGTGCTGTCCTTGGGAAGCATAGCCTTTAATTAACGTTGCCACTGATGATTGAGTAAACTTGCATCTATATTTGGTCCTTGCCCAAGCAACAGCTCGCTCAAAGGAATTGGTATCAAATCTCCCCATCTCCAGTAACCCCGCTGCCAGGACTGAATCATAATGATCCACCAAGATACACACATTGGTGTCCATCCCAGTGGTCCGTATTTTCCTTCACCAGTGCCAGAGTGCTTGAATTAGGTGAGGGAGGTTTGATAAAAGCTGTAAGTCTAACAACCTGTTTCATCATGCCAGGCGGGAATAACCTAGTCCTTTGTAATTCTGCTAAAATTTCCGCGTGGTGGATGGCTTGTAATAATTGATATACTATAATTTAAAATACTGCTTAGTCAATTTGGCTTGAAAGAGGTTTTAAGAGTGTCTGAGCATAAGGTTCTCGCGTATTCTCCCCCAAAGCTATAGAATGGGTTAGGGGTTAAGAGTTAGGGTTAGGTTGGGGACAAATACTTGATACCAGATAGGTATTTAGTGTGCACGGGCGTAGGGGCTAAATATATCATCCAGTATATTTTAATGAAATAAAAAAAATGAGACCAGACATGACAATTTAATCCACAACAGGAAGAAAGGGTAAACGAATTGGGGTAGGGGAAGGAAAAGGGTTAGGGCTGGGGTTAAGTTTCTAGTTTTGAGTCGGTTGATCCACTTCCATCTCTGACACGTGGAAACCAGAGGGGGGAAGGGAGGGGGTGCACTCCACTCATATGCATGTAGGCAGGAGGGGTCCGGGCGCGGCCGGCCAAAGTTGTAGGCCCCATGGTTGCCCACTTTTAGATTAACCCATTGGTTTGGGTTAAAAAGTAGTCTGTCCGTAGGGTAGGGGTTAAGGTGAGGTATAGTTTTTTAATATTTAGGTTAAGGTTATGGTTAGGGTTATGGTTAAGGTGAGGGTTAAGGTTAGGTATGGATTTTTAGAATGGTTAGGGTTAGGGTCAGGTATAGTTTTTAGAGTGGTTAAGTTTAGGTTGGTGTGTCGGCTCAGGCAAAATCCCTTGAGTTGCGCACCTTATGCAGGTTTGGTCCTCGGTTGGTTGCCATGTGTCCATATCGAGTGGTGTGGTCATGATGTCTAGGTCCGCTTAGTCAACGCATGTGGAAAGTATAGAGCAACCTAGGAGTTTACTCCCCATCGGATCCTTTTCTCTTAGCTCCATGTTGTCTATGTATTTACTTCCGTGTACATCAGTCTTTAGGTCCTGGATGTTTTCAATCATGTTGTGTAATTCAGGGGTTATTCCTTTCCAAACATCATCTGGCTTTTGTATCGTACGTCTGCCAGGAGTCACAGTCGATTGCCATGTTCCATCCCCACCATCTCAGTCGTAGGTGATTCAATGGTTCGGGTGATAGTGACCAGCGGAGCTACTCCCTTCCAGGATCGTAACGTTTCCAGAGGTATATCCTCCCTAGACAGTGAATTTGTTCGTAGTCCAGGTAAAAAGGTGGATCGGTTGTCCAGGCGTAGTGCGGCAGGGTAAGGGGTCCCCCAGTGGAAATTTGTGGGATCCAATTCTCCGCCAGACATAGTCTGGGCACCCCAGGGGTTTCACGGCCGAGGCGATACTCCAGCTGCAGCGCCTGACCCAAAAGCCCCACTTTCTAGGTCTAATTTTAGTTATGTATGTTCTATTTTATCGTTTCTTTTCGTCAAGGGTCCATGGTCATGGTAACCCTGAGTTCAAGAAACTTGAAAAAATAAAAATATATAATTTGTATTTTTTAATATAAGTGAAGTGACTAAAGGTAAGAATTTGAGAGTCCGTGGTCACGGTAACTCTATAGTGCTAGTAAAGTGGCTAAAGGAAGGTATTATTGAGAGTCCATGGTCATGGTAACTATAGTGCACATATAGTTGGAGGTCTATTTTTGCGGTCTTAATGACCTATCTTTTGTATGGGATGTGGGAGGTGCAGTGTATGTCCGGGCGTCCCTCCGCTGTACTGAAAGCCTAAGTGGTGGTCCGGCCCGTAGTAGTGGTGTTTGGACCTGGAGGGGTTCGGGAGGTAAATCCTGGTCCGTGGATCCTGTCAAGTTTATTTGGCATCTTCATTGTGGTTTATTTTAGAGGTGGCTGCTGACTAGAGCATCCTTGAGGTTCTTGTTCCTTTTGAAGGCCAGGATGGGTATGTGAAGAGGGAGTAGTTGTTTATATTTTAGTCTTTTTTTGGATGCGAGTAGCCACTCGGTAGCTGGGTGAGTTGTAGGTTGTAATGATGGGTATGATTTGGCTGGTTCCTTTTGGTTTGTCCTTTCCGTGTGTGTCTCCCGGAGCCGCGTTTGGCCTTTTTGAGTGCCGGGCGAGTATATTCTCTGTTTTTGTATAGGGCTTTGGAGAGGATATGCATAGTAGTATTGAGGTCTTTGGGTTGGGTGCATATCCTGCTGTACCTGAGGAATTGTGATTTTAATATGACTTCCATGGTGTGTGGAGGATGGAAGCTGATAGCATGCAGGAGGGCATGTGTCTGTATTCTTGAAATACATTTGTGTCCAGTCTTCCCTTCCTGATGAGGTCGGCTCCCTTGTAGGTGACGGTGTCCAGGAAGTGTACTTCAGAGTGGTGGAGTTCGTGTGTCAAGTGGATGGAGGGGTGGTGGCTGTTGAGAATAGCAGTGAATTGTAAACATTCTGCTTCTCCGTGTTGCCATACGCCCCTCAAGGTATCGGTAGAAGCGGAATGGTTTGAGTGGGCATAGAGGGTGAAGTGTTTTCCCATTCCGCTAGGTAGATGTCCGCATATGCCGGTGCAAATCTTTTTCCCATGGCTACACCTTTCGTTTGTAGGTAGGTGTTGCCGTTGAATTCGAAGTCGTTGCGGGTGAGTGCCATTTCCAGGAGACGTAGGAGGTGGTCATCCGGTCTACCCGGTGGTGGTATTTCTGTAGGTGGGCTCTGACAGCTGTTAGTCCTGCTCCTAATTCGATGTTGGTGTAGAGGCTCTCGATGTCCATGGTGAATAAGAAGTCATCTGCGGTGACCGGTGTGTTGGCGATTTTGTTGAGGAAATCGGGAGTGTCCTTGAGGTAGCTGTTGTGTTTGGAGGCAAGAGGGCGTATGTCTATCCATTGTGAGATGCCATATGTTTCGCTTCCACAATCTGAGATTATGGGTCTCCCCGGAGGTACTTCAAATGGGAGAGGCCAGGAGGAGGGGTCTCTGTGGATTTTGGAGAGTAGATAGAAGCACCTGCTCCTAGTGGGTATATCCCCTATGAGGTAGTCTCGTTGCCTTTTGGTGATGTGGTTCTTCCGTTCCATTTGTATGAGTTCTCTTTTGATGAGTGCTGCAGATCGGAGGTAGATGGGTCCTTGTATTTTCTGGTAGAATTCCGTGTTTCGGTGTTGTCTTTCTGCTTCGAGGATGCATTGTTGGGTATCCAAGATGACAATCGCTGAGCCTTTATCCGCTGGTTTTATGATAATGGCGGGGTTGTTTTTTTTAGTTGTTTTAGCGCTGCAGTTTCCTCCTTCGTGAGGTTATCCGTGGGTTCCGGGGAGAAGGCAGTGGTGTTGGTGTCCCAGTCTTTATCAAGAATTTCCTTTATCAAGGGGGGGTAAGTCTTCATTTTGGGGGACCCAGCACGAGGGTGTGCGTAGCTGTGTTAGTTTATCAGTTATTAGTTTATTGTTGTGGTAGTTGTTGATTTCAGTTTGTAGTGTGTTGCGGGTGCGGTACCCGTTTTTGGTGGTAGGGATGTAGGTGAGGCCTCTGCGTAGGAGGTTGAGTTCTGTGGAGGTAGGGGTAAATGAGCGTGATAGGTTGATCACCTCGGAGCCTTTAATAACCGGAACTATGTCGGTGGGTATCAGTGGAACTCCTTTTGTTTCAGGAGTAGGTGTGTGCTTGGGGTCCAGTGGAGGTCGTCATGGAGGGTGTTGAATTCAGCTGTAGGTAGGAGAGGGATGTATGGGTGGTTTTTGATATCTGTTGATGACTTCCAGGTTAATTCTCTCCTCGAGTGGCATTTTCAGAGAGTAGTTAATGAGCGGGATGAATATATCCGCGTAGGGGATGGAGGTTGGAAACATTGGCACGGTGTTTCGTGGTGTTCCCTTGTACTCTGTTGTTAAGACCAAAGGAGAGGATTGATTTGGTGACCAGAGGTTCTCCTTGGGGTAGAAGGAGTTTTATCATCTTCGTTGCGTGTTTGATGCTAGCTCCCGGATAGGCTTCGATTTGGACCTGTTCTGAGTAGATGAGGGGTAGCTTGCAGATGTTAGTCTCCCATGATGAGAGTGGGTCGGAATGGTATGATTCTCGAACCGTTTTTTTCCCCTGCTAACGGGTGTATCCTAAAGTGACTGTTACCTGAGTTGGGTGGTATCAGCTCCGGTGGTGTCCCTAGGGGATCTGAGGGTGGGGTGGATGTCTCTGTGGATTCCAAGATGTAGGTCCTGCTGGTAGAGGGTTGGGGAGTGGTAGTTACCCCAACCGTGGGTGCCTCTGTAATGGTGGGGGTTTAAAGGATTTGTGGGGTCTTTTCCCTGGAATCCATGGGATGTTCCTGTGGTGTGGTGTCGTTTGGAGAGAAGGAATCTCTGTCTGTAGGGGTGGGAGGGTTCGTTGATCGGAAGTGATCCGAGTGTTATTCTGTTGTGGGGTGGTTGCGAGGATGTTGAGTTTTTCCACCTGAGATGCTGCATCCATTAGTGCCTCGTCCTCTAATCTCCAACAGGTGCTGTGGGGGTGGTGGTAGTGGTGAGAGTGGTGGTCCTGAGAGTGCGGGTGGATTGGTGGTAAGCATCTGGAAGGTGGGGAGGTTTTTGTCCGTAGCTGCCCATTTGTTTATGGTCTCTTTAATCCCCTCTGATTGGGGAGGATGGTTCTGGTCTGTGTGGTACGTGGCTAGCCGAGGATTTCCGTGGCTTAGTTGTAACCCGCTCCTGCTGATTTTCATGACATTCCTCCCTGGTATGGGATGGCATGGAAAGATCAGAGGCCACCTTAGCACTTGCCCTCTGGTCCTTTCCCTCAATCACCCTGGTCAGGGTATGATCTCGGGGTGGGTTAGGAGGGTTTTTGTTTCCCGGGGGGGCCCTCTCTGTGCCACCCTGGTCAGGGTATGGCTGGGTCTCTGGGTCCCTGGGTGTGGTGGAGGTAAGCCGCTTTTTGTAGAGTATCCTTGGTTTTTTGTGTTGGGTTGGGGAAATATATTTTTTGTGGATTTTAGGCAACAAATAAAATTGTCTGGGGCGTGGGGGTATCTGGTCCAAATAGATAAAACATTTGTTTGTCTGTAATGTAATTATTCTCATGAAGTTCCCCTATAATCTCCCTCATTTGTCTCTGGGTCTCCTGCTGCAATGAGTGAGTCAGTGGCCTATAATGTTTAGAATTACTCAACTGCCTGTTCGCCTCTATCAGATACTGGGTTTTATCCAAAATGGCAATCTTCGATCCTTTATCCGCTGGTTTTATAATTGTTTGAATTCTTACTTAAGGAATTTAAAGAATTCCGTTCTTGTTTTGTAAGATTATCCTTTCCTGCCATATAGAACCTAAATGTACTAAAGGAAGTAGAGTCCCTTTGAATTAAAGTCTGCATCGTATTAGACACTCCCTGTAGCTGACGCTCCCAATGTGATGGACCAATAAATGGTACTATTATAATTAAAATGATCAAGTAATTTTAATTTTCTATGATAAGTGTGCAGATCCCTCCTGAGCTCCATACGATCGATCTTAGCGGGTGTCGGAATAAACAGAAGGCCCTTCTCCAGAAGTTGCTGTTCTGCAGCTGTAAGTCTAAAAGTATTCGATAAATTCAGTACATTAGAGTGCTGGGGAGTAATATCAATACACTCTTCCCCTCTTAATAGTTTAACTGGTCTAGCCAGTAATTTAAAATGTTTACAGCTGTATCTGGTGGGTTGGGGGGGGGGGTTGGGGGGGGTTAGGTTTCTAGTTTTGAGTCGGTTGATCCACTTCCATCTCTGACACGTGGAAGCCGAAGGGGGGGAAAGGAGGGGTGTGCACTCCACATCATATACGCGCGGGCCGGAGGGGTCCGGGCGCGGCCGGCCAAAGTAGTAGGCCCCAGGGTTAGGGTTAGGTTCACTAAGTGACAGACGAATCTGATGTGCACTGGCTATAAAAGAAAGACCAGAATCAGACATTAAAATAGGGCTTAGGTTAAGAGCCAGAGATTCTAAACTAAGAATAGAGGCCAAGTGCCAAGGTCAGAGCGGTGGTCTAGGAGGAAAGGTTCGGTATGAGAATCTAGAGGTTAAAATAGATATAGAGTAAGGGATTCGGATTAGATATGGGGGTGTAGGGATATAAGGTTAGGGTTAGGAATTAAGCTGAGGATTTAAAAGCTATGGGTTAAGGACAGAATTCAGATTGGGGTTACCATAAGGGTCAGGATTAGAGTACAGGTCGGGGTTAACCTAACATTAGGTATGGGGGTCTAGAGGCTAGGGTTAGGCATGAGGATCCCAGGGTTAGGGTGAGGGATTAGGGTCTACAAGATGAACCACCCAATGAATAAAAAAATTAAAAAATTAAAAGTCCATAGTGCCATCAAACAAAGAAAACTCAAAATAAATGCTATAAAAGTATCCAAACAATAAAGTGAAGCCACGCCACACTAAAAGATCAAGGATATGATAAAAATAAGTGCCATCGTATTTATGGTCAGTGAGTAGATCCATAAATAAATAATTAAATAAGTACATAATTTTTTTAAACAATCATAAGTGCTATCAGACAATGGCAAATCCACCATGGACGAGTCAACATAAATAAATAATACAATAAACAAATATTTCTAATGAGCGGCTCTCCACAGACCACCTCCCCCCTTCCCTCCCCCCCACCAAATAGCCCATGTCACCACACCGAAGATGACCCCTTCCATTAGTTAGATAAGCCAAGGTAAATCAATATTTTTCATTCAGGCCCTTAGGGTCTATCGTATTGAGATGCCCAATCCAAGTTCTTTCCATCCCCTGTCGTTGTGTCCTAGACCAGCTCCCATTTGTCTCCAGACCAAAAATACTCAAACCGTCCACTGCATGTATGCCAAAATGCAAATACAATACCGTAGTCTTACCTTCAGCTATCTGGTATAAATGTTGTTTCAGTCTGACCTGTAGTGCATTATTTGTTTCTCCTATATAAGTCTTTTGGCACAATTTACACTTAATTCCATAGATCAAGTTTAGTGGACAATTCAATCCTCTGTCTTACGAGGAACCCCAACCCCAAAAAGGCATTAACAATATACTTTGGTCTCCCCAAATATTTATCCAATTTATTAGGTGCATTTTTCGTCTGGAAGGCAGAGTGGACTAAACTGTCCCCAAGGTTTTTGTTTCTTCTATACGCTGAAATTACTCTACAATCTACCAGTCCTTCCACCGCTTGTTGAGCTTCCCTGAAATTAGACCTAAAGTTCCTACTAAATCCACCCAAACTATGTTGTAACAAATGGTATCAGATTGTGTGTTTCCGCTGTTTTATTGTATCCCCTTCCCTGCCAAATAATTCACCTACCTCTGCCTTTATCCCCCTAAGGAAACGTTTGGAATATCCCCGTGGCCACAAGGCTCTTAAAAGAATGGTTATGACCTCCTCCACGTGCTCACCTAATGTACAGATTCTATTGAACCGAATCAGCTGAGATTTAATAATCCCTCTGAAAGTATGTTTTGGATGGTAACTTGCCTTATGTAGCAAGGCATGCCTATCAGTCTCCTTAAAGAATACTTTAGTGGCCAATGATTTAGTTACCCCATCAGAAGGTACAAATAAGACCGGAGTGTCCAAAAACTCTAGTTTTTCCCTTTGTATATTGTGGGAAGTTGTAATGGCAGGATGATGTGTATTGAGGGTTTCTAAGAAACACTCAAAGTCCTGCATAGAACTCACCCAAATTCCAAAGATATCGTCCAAATACCTGAGATATAGAAAAGGAAGGATCTGGCGTTTAAGAAAAGCTGTCTCTTCCCAGAAACACATGTATAAATTGGCAAAGGCCGCAGCAAATTTCTTACCCATAGCAGTCCCATGGATCTGAAGATAAAACTCATTAAAATTGAAATTGTTCCTTAAGAGACTCAACTCCAACAGATCTAAGATTTCCTTGTCCGGGCGCTGAGGGTCAGGAAACCTGTCGAATGCCTGTTTTATTGCCCGCAGTCCCAAAGAGGTTTCAATGTTTGTATATAATGAGTTAATATCTATTGAAAATAAGAACGCCCCTAGTGGTAGTTTGAGGCCTTTAAGTTTATCGACAAAATCATATGTATCCTTAACATAAGAAGCGTGCTTCTGGGATAACGGATTAAGAAAATAATCAATATATTCAACAATTCGATACGATTCCGATCCACAGTCGCTAACAATTGGGCGGGCACTAGGGATCTGAAAGGGTACAGACCACTCTTCCAAAGGTTTATGAATTTTTGGAAGATAGAATTGTCGCGGTCTTGGTACCTCGGGGCCCAACATAAGTATATTGCTTGGAAGAAATACTTATTTTCAAGCAATTCCACCAATATCCTCTTAATCATTTCTTGAGTTTCAGATTGAATAGAGTGGTCTAATGGGACATAATTTCACGTTATTCAATTGCCTGTTAGCCTCCAACAAATGCTGTACTCTGTCCATGATTACAATCTGTGATCCTTTATCCGCAGGTTTAATGACTATACTCTGATTGGACCCCAACGATTTAATAGTATCTAGCTCCAATTGCGTAATATTCCCCCTGGTGACTGGACCAGGTCGGAACCTCCTAAATGCATCCAGATCCTTCCTGATCAATGTTTGAATGGATGGAGATATAGATTGTACTCTAGGTTCCCAAAGCGAGGGATCTGTAAATGGCACAAAAGGAATGTCAGTTACGTAATTAAAGTGATCCAACAATTTTAGTCTCCTATGGTATAGGTGTAGGTCCCTGCGAACTCCATCCTATCCATTATTCGGGGGGTGGGGATAAAAGACAATCCTCGTTCCAATACCTTTCTTTCCGTCTCAGAAAGCCTATATGAGTGTGAAAGATTAGTGATATTTGAATGTGGAGCTGTATCAGGGCACTGTTCTCCCCTTACATGTTTAAATTATCCAGCCAATAGTTAAAGATGATATTTCCTGTTTCAGATGTCCAGTGTACTGGGTCACGTGGCAGTGTATGGAACCTAAGTTTGCTAATCTCAGGTAAGTAGGTACATTGCTCTAGGATCTTTTGATTAAGTTGATCCAAGAGTATCTGTTGCTGTTTTTCCAATCTATCTGAGTAGTTGATAATTGGCACGTAGAGTATTGCATTGGGAAATTTACTTTCCGACATTTTCAACAGTTGTTGTAGTTGTTTCCAGGAGGTCAACTCCAGCTGTTTCAAAAGGCAGTTGTTTAAACCCCCCGATAGAACCACCACCTCCACTGTTGGGTGTTGTTCTAATTTTTCTACTACCCCTTTTAGATGGTGGAATGTGGCCCCAGGGAAGCTGTCTGCTTGCACTCTGGGGTCAACAAACCTAGGTATCCGTAAGATATTAGAATTTCCAATTATAACAATTGGTTTTCTAATTGTAAGTTCCGAATCCCAAATTTTCCTGATAGAATTTGGGTGCCTAACTGGTTCAAAGCAGGTGGATATAGGCTTCCTGACAGGTAGATTAATCACTGGGATGGAAGAAGGGACCCCCGGGTGCACCTCAGCTGGGGCTAAGCCCACTGTTCTACTCTTACCTTGACCAAGAGGCGGAGTCCCCGATGAGAGTAGCAGCGGGAGGACCGGAGCGGCAGCAATGCGGGACCCCCCCAGGGGGCTCAGACAAGGGCGTAATCAGGGAACCCCGCTGCCAGGACTGAATCATAATGATCCACCAAGATACACACATTGGTGTCCATCCAGTGGTCCGTATTTTCCTTCACCAGTGCCAAAGGTTTAATAAAAGCTGTAAGTCTAACAACCTGTTTCATCATGCCAGGCGGGAAAGACCTAGTCCTTTGTAATTCTGCTAAAATTTCCGCATGATGGATGGCTTGTAATTTAAAATACTGCTTAGTCAATTTAGGGTCGAAAGAGGTTTTAAGTGTCTGAGCTTAAGGTGGGTGTATTCTCCCCCAAAGTTATAGAATGAGCCAGAGGCCCAAACCTGTTGCTTCTGGGAAGCGTCATCTTCTGCCACCATAAACAATAACCGCAATCAGAAATGTTATCCCAGCTGAGTCTCCACTACACCATAGGCTGTTTTAAAAAAAAAAATCCAGGACATAGGGGAAGAAAAATTATAAGAAGAAAAACATTTTCATAAAAAACAAGATTTAAAACCAAGAAACAACAAGACATAAAAACAATTAAGATCATGAAGTTCCCTTGAGTTTATCCTACATAAACATTATCTGGTAATCCACTAACCAAAGGAGATTGCCCATGGAATTAGCAATGTTCTTAGCAATGTTCAAAAGGTTAAAAAAATCTTTCACCTTAATCCTTTTCCAGGCGTTTGTTCTCATTGGAGCTTCCTTTCGAGCGAATTTGCAGTCCAAGAGGCCTTCATGTGCTAGATGCCATAGTACTGCCGTTGTATAGTTTGTTAGAGGAAAGCATCTATCAAGGGAACTTTCAGAAATTAAAACAAAAAACAGAGACCGACGTTTCAGCATCATAGCTTTCTTCAGAGGTAATGAGTAGTCACCAACACCTGTGCTGATATGGGGAATTGAGGGGGCGGATCCCTTCTTCCTGAGACATATGTATGGCTTAGTCCTCCGTCCAACCCCCCCATTCTCCTCCCATCAACAGTCCCAATTTGGGTAGGTGTTCAATCATTGTGACCTACTTGACAAACAAATTAAAACAATGAACATACTAAAACAACGCAGTCAAAGAAGTCTTTTGAAACCCAAATGTATAATATGCCAGGCGCGGGCAAGGTTAGGTTCACTAAGTGACAGACGAATCTGATGTGCACTGGCACAGGCAACCCCTTTAGGATAAATGGTAAGACTTATGTATAATATACTTTAATTGACTAAAAAAAGGCTATAAAAGGAAGACCAGAATCAGACATTAAAATATGGCTTAGGTTAAGAGCCAGAGATTCTAACCTTGTGAGGGTATGACCGGGTCTCTGGGTCCCCTGGTATGGTGGGGGAGGGCTGCTTTCTTGGAGGGGTTTCTTTGTCTTTGGTTCTAGTAGGTCTTGGGTTGGTGAGCTCGGATTGTCCTATGTTGTCGGAGTGGGTGGGGGCCTATTATGCCATTCGTAGAAGCCTGAAAAAGGACTCTGTGAGGCGAAGTCGACGTTCCTATGGTGAGACTAGGTTGCTGGTCAAAACTTCTTTCGGCTGGCCCCTCTGTGCGTTTCTTCTTTAAAATGTTTTGAGAGGTTTGGTGTCTAGGGGGTCCCGGAGACCCATGGGGTGGGATTAGCTGTGGGTCTAGTTGCAAGCTGGGGGATTCATCCAGTGGTTCTGTCCAGCAATCCTATGTTAGGTGGTGTTGGCTGGGAAGAGTATGTGGAGATAGATGGTTGTGGAGTTGTAACCTGTTCCTGCTGATTTTCATTCCATCCCACCCAGGTCTGGGTATGGGATGGAGATAAAAAAAAAATCAGAGGCCACCTTAACACTTTGCCTCTGTTACGTTCCCTCAATCACCCTGGTCAGGGTATGATGTGGGGGAAGTTTAGGAGGGTTTGCGTTGCCCAAAAGGAGCCCGTTCCTATGTCAACCTTATGAGGTTATGACCAGGTCTCTGGGTCCCCTGGTATGGTGGGGGTGGGCTGCTTTCTTGGAGGGGTTTCTTGGTCTTTGGTTCTTAGTTGATCTTGGGTTGGTGAGACCGGGTTGTCCTGTGTGGTCGGAGTAGGTAGGAAGGAGCCTGTTGTGCCATTAGTTGAAGCCTGAAAAAGAGAGTCTTATGTAAGGTGAGACGATCCTATGATGAGACTAGGTTGCCGGTCAAAACTTTTTTTCGGCCCGGACCCTCTGTCTCTTTAAAATGTGTAGAGGGTCTATGTGGATAACTATGCTCCGTCGAATTTTTTGGGGCTTGTTTTGTTGTGAAGTAGGGGGTCTGAGTAGCCATCAGTGCCCAGAGGCATCGCTGTCTCGTAGATCTTCCGTGTGTAGTGTGTCCCTGTGTAAAACTGAAAGTAAGGGTAAGAAAAAAGTACAAATGAAAATAAGTAGCCAAAAGGAGGTACCCCCGAAGTCCGTGTGGAACCTGCCTTCCTTACAGCTGCACAACGGGTCTAGGGGTAACCCAGCCACGACGCGTTTCTGCCTTACTCGGCTTCATCAGGTAGCAGGGAGGAGAAAAAGGTGCAAAAAAGCGCACTCGGTCCAATGCGGTAAAAGGCCGTATTATGGACCGGAAAAATTAGGATGTGGGTGTATGTGTGGTTGAGGCTCGACGGTCTGGAAGGTCCGTTGTGGGAGTATCTATATGTAGGGAGGAAATTGTAGGGATTAGGGTACAGCTTGAAGTGATCCGAATTCACGGTGTAGCATAAAGCTGTAGGCTTTTTTTCCTCCGGGAGGAGGAGAATGCGTCGGGGATAAGAGGTGTGTTGGGGGTGCAGAGTACCAGCTGGTGTCTTGATCCTGGTGAGGTGTCTCTTTAGGGAGTAGCGTATAGCTAGAGCCCAGTCGTTCCGATGAGATGCCCGTAGGGAGTGCAGAGCCCCAGTTGATGTCTTGATCCCGGTGAGGTGTCTTTTAGGGGTAAGCATATAGCTAGAGCCCAGTCGATCCGTTGAGGAAGAGATTGTCCTTGTAGAGTTCCAGCTTGAGTCTTTGTCCAGTTGGAGGCTCTTCGGGGTCTCCATCATTGAATCCTATGGGGAATGACATGGGGAAAATATAACTTTGCTTTTGGGGTGCTGTTTGGGTTGTGGGTGTCCCAGAGGTATCAGGTAAATTTTGGGTAAGACTAGAAGTCTTAGGGGTCGGGATGAGCCATACGTGGAGTTCTTGTGATGTGTAGAAGTATGGTAGATCCCCCTGTAAAAAAGTTGTTTGACCTTTGTGTCACCATTGACTTGTGTGTTAGCTTCGGGAGCGGTCTGCTCTGGTTGAGGGTTTGGGCCTAGAAAGAGCCCAAGATGAGGTTCTGTGGTTTCAGGAGCAGTTGAGGGTAGAGTAGACATCTGTAGGAACATGATGAGTCTATAGTTGAGGTTCTAGGTAACCCATAGGTCTAGCTATAAGCCTTCAAAAGTGGTAGAGATATTTTCCCGCTTTTGGAGTCACGTCATTAAGTGCAGTAAGGTGCGATATGTAGGGGAAGTGGAGGCCGTGAAATCTGGTCATTTCATGGTGTGTAGGGAACTAGAACCTTGTTTCTTTGTTGAGGGGTAGTGGTAGGTAGGGTTTCTGGGGTGTAGTTTCACTTTGGCCCGCTCCGGAGTGGTGCTACACTTGTCTTTAGTTGGTGGAGTGTAGCTTCCATCGCGTTTTGGTCCCTTTGGGATCCTGTGTATATGGTAGATTTGGCCGTATTGTCTGGTTTTTGTCCACTTGGGGAATGTGGGATACGGGTCCGGAAAAACTTTTGGGGCTGTTTCCAGTGATGTGTGTCCTCCGAAGTGGATGTGACTACTCCAGTGGGGGAATACTTACCTGGGGGAGGGTCTGGTTTAGGATGTTGGTACTTACCTGGGTTTTTGGTTTGTTTGTGTATAGTGCAGGGGTGTGAGTGGGGGGAGCCTGTATTATAATTTGTTTCCTTTTGCTCCTAAATTGGAGATATGGTCGTCAGGATAGGTAGAAGTCTCTTACACCTGTGTCAGTGTGGCAAAGTCTAGTTCCTTGGTGAAAAAAAATATTTGTCTTTAGTTGAAAGAGGTGATGTCGGTGAAAAGGTGGAGGGGGTAGTGTTCCTCAAAATATCCAGTTGGAGTATGTTGTGGTTGAATCCAGGTTCTTTAGTAAAAAAAAATGCCTTTTAGTTGGAAAAAGTAGAGTAGATGATGTGCATCCAGGGGTCAGGAGTAGAGTAGGGTCATTTTAGGTAGTATTAAATCTAATGATTATTTTTTACCTGTACACCATCAAACCAATCCTTTAGGAAGTATGTTGGGTGGAGGGTTAACCCCTATGAAAAGCCCGATTTTTAAGATGATCCCAGTAAATTTTAGGGATGAAAATTGCCTTGGCTTGCTGCGTCCAGATCCCTCGGCAGGCAATGCAGCGGTGACTGGCTAGTGTTTGGTTTAGGGTTAGGGTCAGGGTTAGAGGGTTAGGGGGTTAGAGGGTTGGGGTTAGGGTTAAGGTTAGGGTTAGAGGGTTAGGGTTAGGGGGTTAGGTTTCTAGTTTTGAGTCCGTTGATCCACTTCCATCTCTGACACGTGGAAACCGGAGGGGGGGAAGGGAGGGGGTGCACTCCACTCATATGCGCGTAGGCCGGAGGGGTCCGGGCGCGGCCGGCCAAAGTTGTAGGCCCCATGGTTGCCCACTTGTAGATTAACCCATTAGTTGGGTTAAAGAGTCGTCTGTCCGTAGGGTAGGGGTTAGGGTTAGGTATAGTTTTTAGGGTTAGGGTAAGGTATAGTTTTTAGAAGGGTTAGGGTAAGGTATAGTTTTTAGAATGGTTAAGGTTTGGTTTAAGGTTAGGGTTAAGATTAGGTATTGGTTTTAGAGTGGTTAAGGTTAGGGTTAGGGTAAGGTATAGTTTTTTAGAAAGGTTAAGTTTAGGTAGGTCTGTCAACTCAACGTAGGATCAGGCAAAACCCTTGAGTTGTGTACCTTATGCAGGTCCGGTCCTCGGTTGGTTGCCATGTGACCATGTCGAGTGGTATGTTTATGATGTCTAGGTCCGCTAACCCTAATCGGTTTTTCTACAGGAATACTTTAAGACTGTTCCTTAACCATACCGAGTTGTCACTCGATCCCCCTGGAGTATTCCTGCATATTCCAGAGTCCCTGTGGGTCTGGGCTCCCATTAAGGCCCTGCCAGTCGGTGACTTGCTAGTCACTGCAGCCGCATAACTGGAATTAGCCTGATGAGAGGTTATCAGTTTAGTAGAGGCAGGTGGGTCAATGGGTTTTTGCAGCATGTCTTTTAAGGTAGTTACTGAAGATGTACATTTATGTTTGTATCTGGCCTTTGCCCACATCACCACCTTCTCTAAAGCTTCCTGGTTATAGGTTGAGGTATTCTGAATGCATAATTACCCCATCATAATGCTCCCTCAGAATATGCATATTATTCTCCATCCACCTGCTGGTGTTAAGTTTTACCTTTGCCAGAGTCTGTTGGTTGGGCGAGGAGGGTTTAATAAAGGCCGCCAATTTATTCACCTGTCTTACCATACCTGCTGGAAAAGAATGATTAACCGCAGAGTAAGCCTTAAAGTATCCCTTTGTGAGGGTTATATATTGCAGAGGAGGAATACTCCTAGTTTCTCCAGTAGACTCACCCTGATCATTTAGGTTAACTAGAGCCTGGAAACGGTTATGTACTGGCACTGCCATGGTAAAGAACCAATAGCCGGAACCCTTGCTGGGAATCCCAACTAAAAGAAGGGATAATATAAAAATTAAAATCCCCCCCACAATATATAATTAGAGCCAATCAACCAAAGATATATATACACACACAAAGGACAAAAAATAAAATAAATATTATAAACCAAAAACCTAAAACAAAAATTGGCCCTATTTTAGAAAAGAAACTCCAATGAAACAAAACCCAATATAAAAGGAGATAATGGAGGTCAACTCACAACTAATTTTCTCCTACAACAAGTCCTTGTCTGTTGCCATCTGGTGGTTGCTCCAGAAATGGCAATTAAGCCTCATACAGGCCTCAACCCCTCAAAAAAATGAGGGGAGGGAGGAAGGGGAATATATACCAGAGAGCAGTCCGTACGAAATTCCCACTATCGGTTCGGTTGTTACTCCATAAAAACAATATCTTTAGGAAAGCACTCCACACTAAGGTGAGAGGGAAAAAAAACTCTCTCCTCTCAAGTGGGAGAAAAACACTCCATTCACAAGTGATCACTCCTTTATGGTTCAATTCTGATAGTGGTTCAGCTTCAATCCACTCCAAACTTTAAAATCTTAATGTGTACACACAGTGGTTTTGGGAGTACTCACCAACCCAGAAAAATGGATATCTCATACAGAAAGGAGCTCTTCCATACCATCCCCAACAAGTCTCCAAAGGTCCATGTGCTTGTCTTTGTTTGTTGGAAAAATTGTGTCCTTTTTGGAATAGTGAGATGGAGTAATCCTCTTCTCTTTCACATCATCCAAGCCTTTTGGTTCAAGGGTAAGAAAGATAAAAGGAGTATGGTTTAAAATTAAAAAATAAAAAAATCCTAACGTTTCGCACCATTCGTGCTTCTTCAGAGAAATGTAAACAAAAAATTAGGAGAGGCCATCCCATATAGCATGAGAACGGGAGGGGGGGAGGAGTCAAGCTGATTCACCTGACCTTCCATTGGTGGACTATGTCCATCCTATACCCCGACACAGCTGTCCTTAATTGTGTAAATTTCCCATAGTTTTTTCACATTCTCTGGTTTATACAATCTACAGGGAGGGAAAATGTGGTTTTGTTATCACCTCATGCCATACTGCAAGAAGACCTCCAAAGAAATTTCAAATAAATAAGTCAAAAGAAAACAGGGCCAACACACACAAAACAAAAAAGAAAGTACATAAGGAGACAACTTTAATCAAAGACACTTTTTGTACTTACAGGATTCCAAAAATGTAAAAGTGCTACTAGTATATGATATTCAAGTTTCTCTAGATAAAAGTATCTAATTAGGAACAGGAGAACAGGGCTCTGGCGGGTTAGGTTTAGGAGAAAATTGCCCTTCAAGAGGACCAAATACACGGGCACCTGTTCTCTAATTCTATTGCTCCTAAGGATACATAATTGTTCTACGGGAAATTAGGAGGTATTCCCCAAGAGCAGGGGTTATGGTTCATACCGGAAGGAAAGCAAATTAAATTAACCTTTTCCTCCAAGAGGATAAACCCCCAGGCAATGCATCGACCCCTGCTCCCTAATTCCCAGGCTCTTCAGGATGCCTCTTTATGGAGCCCGAGTTCAAGTTTAAGAATCCGGTTTAGGGTTATGCTGGTTAATCTCTATCAGGCCTGAAGGGATTCCTTATGTCCACGTTTTGAGTCCAAGGGGTTAGGCTTCAGGTTAGGGTTAGTTTAAAAGGCTTGGGTTTGAATTCAAGTCAGAATCTAGGTCAAGGTTCAGGATTAGGGATTAGAGCTTGAGGTGGGGTTAAACTCAGGATTATGTGCAGGGTCAGGATTAGATCTGAGGTTAGGGTTAGGGTTTTAGGGTTAGGGGTTAGGGGGGGGGTTGGGGTTAGGGTTAGAGGGTTAGGGTTAGAGGGTTAGGGTTAGAGGGTTAGGGTTAGGGTTAGGTTTCTAGTTTTGAGTCGGGTTAGGGTTAGGGTTAGGGGGGTTAGGGTTAGGGTTAGAATATAATTGTGTTTCGTTTCAACTAGTTAGTTTTACGGTGCACAGGCCTATCTCCTGTTTATCCCTCCCATTTCTAATGATCTAATATAATAGGTGTAGTACTTAAAAAGGCCCGTAGATGTCCTTCTAGGATCATAAATTAAACTGAGGTAGGCTCCAAGTTGCCTCTTTTTCTGGGTGGCAGTGCAGAAGTCGATGTGGTGAGAGATTCATTCAACCATAGTGTTGTTAAATATGAACATAAATGCCATATTGTGCATTTAAATGGTTTTATTGTTTTGTTAAAGGAAAGGAAAAACCTAAAAGAGGAAGTGCCAAACTAAAACCAAACAAACCATAAATATATAGAGTAAAAATAAAATATGAATAAAACCATGTTCTTCTCCATCCATTTTCCTGTCTGTTAAAACCCATTTTCTAAAACCTCTCGTTCAGGCCATTTGGCGTTATTGTCTGTAGGTGCTGGATCCACTCCCGTTCTACCCTCTTTCGCTGCCCACAGGTCCAGCCTATATGTGACTGTAACCCTGATATGGTAAGGTGAGTGGTGGGGTGCTCCTGGAAGTGGGTTATGAATTCCGTTTGTAGGTGTGCCCTTTTAATGTTATACAGGTGTTGTTTGAGTCTGGTTTCTATGGTGTGTTTGGTTTCTCCAATGTATTGTTTATTGCAAAGTGTACATGTAATGATATAAATGGTGTTATGTGTGTTCAATGAATAGGATTCTTGTACTGGTGCTGATGTGTGGCTGTGTATATTTGTAATGAACTTTATCTGTCGAAAATGGAAATGATGAGGTTTGAGGTCTTGTGGTGGCTTACTACTGAATTTTGCTTTGGTGAGGAGGTCCTTTAAGTTTTTGTTTTTTCTAAATGCTGAAATGATTCTGTATGGTTTGAGTGGTATGTAAGTGTGCTGAACTGTAGAGAAGTTGTGTTTGATTGATGTAGGGGTCTAATTCTATGTGAAAATGTGGTTACTAGGGGGATGATAATTGTCTGTTGATTGAGTATTGATGACAAGGGAGGAGAGACAGGAAGTGTTTCGGTTTAGTAATTGGTGCAGATCACTTTCCATAGGGGAGTCAGGATTAGGGTAAGGGAGGGAGATAGGATGAGAACCCTGGTTAGGGTAATGGTACACATTAGGGTTAGGCGTGGGGTTTGGGGAAAGGTTGAGGTTAAGGTTAGGCATGGGGTTAAGGGAAAGGTTAATGTTAGGCGTGGGGTTAAGGGAAAGGTTAAGGTTAGGCGTGAGGTTTGGGAAGAGGTTAAGATTAGGCGTGGGGTTTGGGGAAAGGTTAAGAGAGGTGGATGATTTGCTGTGGTCTGTGAGTGTTGGATGAATGGGAGGGAGGGCGGCCAATGTGTTGTTTTTAATGGTTCTTAAAAATCGTTTTGAATATCCTCTTCTAAGTGCATTGAATAGTGTATTTATTGCATAATCCAGGTCTTGCTTGCAAGATGATATCCTGTAGAACCGTATAATTTGTGATTTTATTATTCCCTTAAATGTATGTTTAGGATGGTAACTGTGTTTATGAAGTAAAGCATGTGTGTCTGTTGGTTTGAAGTAAACTCTAGTGTGTAGTGTTTTCTGTGATTGATTGTTATTACTGAAAAAAACTGTTGTTTCTAAGAAGTTGACTTCTTGCGGATTAATTGTGTATTTAACCTTAATGGATGGATGATGACCGTTGAATGTTTATAAAATCTGTGAATAACTGGATGTCGTGGGGCCAGGCTCCTATTATGCGTCTAAAAAGCGGTAATAAAAAGTGGGTTGATATGGACACTTGGCCAGTGCCTCTCTCTCCCATTCAGCCATGTATATATTGGCGTAAGCAGGTGCAAATTTTTTGCCCATAGCTGTTCCCTCCACCTGCAGGTAATGTGGTCATTGAATAAAAAGTCATTGCTAGTCAGGCTGATTTCTAATAGTTGTAATATTTCTTTGTCCGGTCTAGTGTTGTCTGGGTATCTCTTAAAGATATTTCTAATTGCTTGTATTCCTGTTGCTGTATTTATGTTGGTGTATAGGCCATCAATGTCTATTGTGAATATGTGTGTGTGGGAGGGAACAACTATGGGTCCAATCCTCTCCATGAAGTGGTAGGTGTCCCTGAGAAAGCTGGGGTGCCTTGTGGAGAGAGGGTTGATATGGTGATCTATATATTGTGAAATGTTATAGGATTCACTATTGCAGTCTGATACAATCGGTCTGCCAGGGGGAACTTCAAAGGGAATTGTCCATGTCCCCGGTTCCTTGTGTACTTTTAACAGTAAGTAGAATAGTCTAAGTCGTGGGGTGTCTGTACCGTAGAGAAAGTCCCGTTGTTTTGCTGTGATGTAGTGTTGGTCGTAGAGTCTTTTTATTATTGTACTTAGCTGTGTCTGTGTCTGTGGTTGTATACTGTTTTCTATTTGTTTATAATGTTTGGTGTTTGATAACTGTCTGTTGGCTTCATACATGTATTGATGTTTATCCAATATTACTATTTTTGAACCTTTATCTGCTGGTTTGATGATTATGTGTGGGTTATTTTTAAGTTGTTGTAGTGCCTGTCTTTCTACGTGTGTGAGGTTATCCTCCTTATCTGTGTGAGTTTGATGGTTGTCAAGTGTGTTTTTGTCTATTCTGATTAGTCTCCTGATTCTACCATCTATCTGGGAGGTTTTAGGTTCCCAGGTAGATGGTAAAGTAAATGGTAGGTGATTGTCATCTGTGTTGTAGTCAAAATAGTCCAAAAGTTTAAGTCTTCTATGATATTTGTGGGTGTCCCTTTGAAGTTCCTCCCAATCAAATTTGTTTGGGCGAGGGATGAATGTCAACCCTCTCTCCAGGAGCTTTACCTGTGCTGCTGTGGGTATAAAGGATTTGGAAAGATTAATGATATTAGTTGTTGACTGGTCCGCAGCTCCCCTTGGTGGAGGATCTGCACTGGTTATTAGGGAAGGAAAGAGATTGCAAGAAAAGTTATTTCTATCCAAACTGTGGCTTGTGGTTAATGTAAATTTAACTGTCTACACCAGTGTTGAAAGATGAGGTCTGCTGTGGTGGATGTCCAGTGTATGAGATCTGTTGTTGTGTGAAATGTGTCTTGTGGGATGTCTAATAGGGTTGGGAAGTTAGTGGTAATGTAAGCGTTGATGAGCTTAAGGTTTCTCTTCTGCTGTGGAGTAAGAAGAGGTGAATGGCTGATGACAGGAATGTATATTGTTGCGTTTGGAAATGTTTTCTTTGCCTCCTTGTGCATACCTGACAGCTGTTTTAATGATGTTTGGAATGGGTCATGATCCTTGTTGTTCAGGCCCACCGAGATAACAACAGTCGATGTGTCTGTATGTATGGGGGGTTTCTCCAGTACTTTTATGAAATGATAGAATGTTGCCCCTGGGTAACTGTCTACCTGGATGTTGGGGTTATTGAATGGTGGGATCCGGTTGAGGTTTGAGTCTCCTATGATGAGTGTTGGTGTGTGTCCCTCAATGTTCCAATCTGCCACCTTGTAGTTCGGCCTAGCCTTGTGATAGAAGGGTTTTTGGGAAGGGTGTGTGGGTTTAGGCTGTGGTTGGGGTTGGGGTTGAAGATGGGGCTGTGGTGGGGGTGATGGTGGGTATTTTGAGGCGCCAGTTGTACAGGGACCCTGGACAGGCAGAGGCACAGCTATGTTCGTTTCTAGTGGGGGTTCGGATTTGGGAGCTTTGGGTTGTTGCCCATTGTCTTGCCCTTTAATCATCGTCATGTGCCCCTTGAATTGCCCTGTCCTCGTCTGTACCCCTTTCCTGGCACCTCCTGTGGGTGAAAGAGGAGCAGATGTAATTATGTCCCTTAGTAATATTGATAAATTACTCTGTGCTCCTTTGCAGTTAGTGTTTTGTTTAATGGGTGTAGCTGTAAGTGTACAAGTTTCTGTTTGACTGTTGACTGTGTGGTGAACCTGGGCTATGATAGGGGTGGCTGCTTTAGGAGTAGGGGGGCCCACTGGACTTTTCCATTCCAGTTGTAGGGGTTGCTATGATTACCTCTCCTTTTTGATTGGAAAGGGAAGAATGGGGAACTGGGTTTGGAATTGAAGTTAATATCGTTGGTCTGGAAGTTTGTAGTGGGGTGTGTTCTATTGCTGGAAGTGTATGTGGTTGGTCTCCTATTGTGTTGGTCTGTATAGTTGTTTGTTGGGGAGAAGTGGCCTGAGGGGGTTTCAAGGTGGTTTTGACTCTAATGATGGTGGTGGGTGTCAATTTATGTTTGTACCTCTTATGTGCCCAGCCTGTTGCGATTGTCAGTGCCAGAGTGTTGGGTGTGTTTATTTGTTGTGTAATGGTGTAGGTGATTGACCGGTAATGTGCCTGTAGTATATTCATGTTGTTTTGCATCCACTGGTGTGTGTTCTGTGATAATTTTATTGTGGTGTTGTCTGTGGGTGAAGATGGTTTGATAAAGTTGGTGACACGATGCACCTGTCTCATCATGCCAGTGGGGAATGTCTGGTTTTTAAGTGCTTTTTCCACCACCTCCATGTGGTGGGTTGCCTGTATTAATTTAATGTACAGTTTGGAAGTCTGCCTTGTCTCATCTGGGGGTTCGTATAGGCCAGGCCATCTGTATGCGTAGGGTTGGGTTTGGGGTTGTGGTGTCCTATCATATGACCTGGTCTTTAAATGCATTAATGCCTGCATTGTTACTAAATCCTGAGGCTAAAATACCTAAATACTGCACTTCCTAGTTTAATACACTACAATCAGGTTGTTCTCAGTCGAGGAGGACCGGACAGTGTAATTCAAAAAAGCAGGGCAATACTATATTTAGAGATAGAAGATGTGAAGGCCTGAACAGCACGATACTTTTTCTGCTGCTCAGAACCAGTCCTTACCGCCTTGTTATTTTGTCTGCCGGGTTTATTGAAATATGGAGGTGGAGATGAGGTTACGGTTGTTTCTTGACGTTCCCGAATTCCAGGGCTGGGGCTGTGATCCTTGTTCTTTCGCCGTGTTCTTTGTAGACCGGGTTATTGCGATATGGAGATGGAGATGAGGTTTACCGATTTGTTTCTTAACGTTCCCGAGTTCAAAGGCTGGGGCAGTAATCCATTGTTCTTTCTGGGTCCAATCCTGTTAAAAGATCTTGTCCCACAGGTTAAAATCCCGATTGTTTCCCCAAGTGTCTGTGCACCTTAGGCAATGAGCTCCCCCTTACCCCTCCACATCTTAACTCTAAAACGTAACTTTTAATTATATTGGTTAAAATCAAAAAGGTGATTAAAAGTCAAGCAATGTTAAAATCCACTGTGAAGTCCTGTTTGCAAAACCCTGACGTTTCGCAGAATTTTCTGCTTCTTCAGAGGGATCTTTTCCTCGACCGAGAACCCCCGTACCTTTTAAAATGGGCGCAATTAGGAGGGAGAGACCTAGCCAAATTGGGCGTTTCTATCTTTCTGTTATCTATTGGTTCAATTTACCAGCGGGAGATACTCAAAGGTGGGAAATGTATGACGGGAAATGTATGGTATTACAAGAGCTTATATGTTGAGCTCCTCTTTCTTCTGTTTGCTTTTCAGTTCAGTTTCCAGACTTTGTTATAAATTAACCTAGCGATATCCCCAGTCAGATCTTCTATCAGTTAAATATCCTTTGTCAAGATAGTCCCTCATTTATCCCAATATTTTCCCTCTCTGATACTTTACAACCCTAACTTTCCCTCCCTATTCTGTCCCCGTCTTGTTACTCTATTCAGTTATATTACATTTTCTATTCTGTACTTTTTTATTTCCTTAGGGGTTAGGGTTAGGGGTTAGGGGTTGGGTTAGGGTTAGGGTTAGGGGTTGGGGTTGGGGTTGGGGTTAGGGGTTAGGGGTTAGGGTTAGGTTAGGGTTAGGGGTTGGGGTTAGGGGTTGGGGTTAGGGGTTAGGGTTAGGTTAGGGTTAGGGTTAGGGTTAGAGGGTTAAGGGTTAGGGTTAGGGGTTAGGGGGTTAGGGTTAGGGGTTAGGGGTTAGGGTTAGGGTTAGGGTTAGGGTTAGGGTTAGGGTTAGTTTGTCTAGTTTTGAGTCGGTTGATCCACTTCCATCTCTGACACGTGGAAGCCTAAGGGGGGGAAGGGAGGGGTGTGCACTCCACACATGTGCGCGCGGTCCGGGTGGGTCCGGGCGCGGCCGGCCAAAGTAGTAGGCCCCATGGTTGCCCACTTGTAGATTAACCCGTTGGTTGGGTTAAAAGACTGTCTGTCAGTAGGTTTTAGGTTTAGGTATAGTTTTAAGAGTGGTTAAGGTTTGGGTTAAGGTTAGGGTAAGGTATAGTTTTTTAGAATGGTTAAGGTTAGGTTTAGGTAAGGGTTAGGGTTAAGGTTAGGGTTAGGGTTAGGTATAGTATTTCAGAATGGTTTAGGTTTAGGTAAGTCTGTCAACTCAACTTAGGATCAGGCAAAACCCTTGAGTTGCGTACGTTATGCAGGTCCGGTCCTCGGTTGGTTGCCATGTGTCCATGTCGAGTGGTATGGTCATGATGTCTAGGTCCGCTATGTCAACGGAAGTGGAAAGCATAGTGCAACCTAGGAGTTTACTCTCTTTCGGATCCTTCTTTTTTAGCTCCATGTTGTCTATGTATTTACTTCAGTGTTCGTCAGTCTTTGGTCCTGGATGTTTTCAATCATGTGTGTAATTAGGAGTTATTCCCTTCCAGGATCCTAATTCCAAATTAACCCATGTCTAGTCAAATCCAGCTGGTCTGTATGGGTATACTCGGCGTAGGATCAGGCAAAACCATCGAGTTGCGTACCTTGTGCAGGTCCGGACCTCAGTCGGTTGCCATGTGTCCCTGTCAAGTGGTCAGTCTTTAGACTACCAGTGGTTTGAGCAGACAAAAACCCAGAAGGCGAGCCCTCTATACGGTTGTCATGCATCCGCCCTTGGAGTTTCGTCCTGTGTTTCGGTAGGTGTATGGAGGGTTTAGGAACCGGCCAACCCTCTCTGGCTTACGTATGAAACGTCCGGCAGTAGTAGAATCTCAGTCGTAAGTGATTCAGTGGTTTTGGGTGATAGTGACCAGTGAAGTTACTCCCTTCCAGGATCGTAACGTCTCCAGAGGTATATCCTCCCTAGACAGTGAATTTGTTCGTAGTCCAGGTCAAACAAGTGGATCGGTTGTCCAGGCTAAGTACGGCGGGGTAAGGGGTCCCCCCAGGGGAATTATTCCGTGGGATCCAATTCTCCGCCAGACATTATCTGGGCACCCCAGGGATTACACGGCCAATGCGAGTCCTCCAGCCACAGCGCCTGACCCAAAAGCCCCTCTTTTCGAGGACTTAACTGCCCCAACCCGCTAGGACCACCCACGCGCTACTGAACATACTGCCAATCCAATTCTAAACTGGGGTAGATAGTCGTCCAGCGCGTTACGTGAGTCTCCCGTGTGTAAGGGGGCTGGGAGGGTTGAGCCGATTGGTCTGCCAACGGAACCCCGAGGGGTCCCGAAGGAGTCCGGTCTATCCATATCCTCCTGTCTTCTTGCTTGGTGTATGGAAGGGCCTAATTGCTTAGGGTGTAATCGCTGCGGGGGAGTCGCCAAGGTCGGGGTCCCCAGAGTAGTTGGAGAAAAAAGGTTCTCGTCCGTTGGGGGTGCTGGTGGGTGTCTCCAAAAAATATTTTAGAAGGATGGTAGGTTGGTGAAGGTTTTTTTGTTTAAATTTGGTCTATTTGTGTTCTATTTTATTGTTTCTTTCCGTCAAGGGTCCATGGTCATGGTAACCCTTACTTCCAGAAACAAAAAAGAAAAAAGAAAAATCATATAGATTTTTTTTTTTTTTTTTTTTTTTTTTTTTTTGAGAGTCCGTTGTCACGGTAACTCTATAGTGTTTAGTAAAGTGGCTCAAGGAAAGTGTTATTGAGAGTCCATGGTCATGGTAACTCTATGGTGCTAATAAAGTAGCTACAGGAAAGTTATATTGAGAGTCCATGGTCATGGTAACTCTATGGTGCTATTGGAAGTCTGTTTTTGTGGTCTTACTGACCCCCTGTCTTTTGTATGGAATGTGGGGTGTGTAAGGTGCAGGTGCAGTGTATGTCCAGATGTTCCTCCGCTGTACTGGAAGCCTCAGTGGTGGTCCAGCCCGTGGTAGTGGTGTTGGTCCTGGAGGGTTTTTTTAGGGGGAGAGGGAGTAGTTTTTTGGATTTGAGACATCATTTTTTGGGGGATGCGAGTAGCCACTCGGAAGCTGGGTGAGTTGTATGGTGGGGGTAGGCCATCAGGTATGGTGGGGTTGATCCGCTTCTAGGGAGAGTTCTATTGACATCGGTTCCCGTGGGAAGTGGTGTTGGTCCTCGAGGGGTTTGGGAGGTCCGTCCGTGGGTCCCGGTGAGATTCTTTGGTTCCTTTGTTGTGGTCTTTGGGAGGCCAGGATCGGTGTGTGAAGAGGGAGTAGTTATTTTGGCCGTAGTCTCTTCTGGATGTGGGTCACCACCCGGTAGCTTGGTGAGTTGTATGGTGGAAGTGGGCCATCGGGTGTGGTAGGGTTGGGCCTCTATCTTGGGAGAGTTCCTTTAACATTGGTTCTTGTGGGTCTTGGGTTGGTGAGACCAGGTTGTCCCGTTTTTTCCAGAGTGGTAGTGGTTAGGGTCTGGTGTTCCAAACGGTTTCTTATATTTTGCTGTGGTATTGTTCAACCTGTGGAGGTATTAACCCTGCGGTACTGGATCGGTGAGGGCTTCGCCTTTCGCTGTGTTTTGCTGCTGGATGGAGCAGATGGGTTGATCCGGTCCGTGGGGTTTCTGGGGGGGGACAGAGCACGGGGTCAGGGTCCACAAATCGATAGCTACTGTTGGGTTGTAGGAAGTTTATGGTGTTTTTGGATTTTCCTGCAGCGTCTTTAGTGTTTGTAAAGGTGGTTTGGTTTTGGGGCCCTCTGGTCCTGTGTGGGGGACCGTCCTCTGGGGTGTCCACGTCCTATCTCTCCACTGGATTGGTGAGAGCTTCGCCTTTTGGCTGGGTTTGCTGTTTTGATGGAGTGGGTGGGTTAATCCGGTCCGTGGAGTTTCTGGAGGGGGACAAAGCACGTAGTCAGTGTCCAGGAATGGATAGCTTCTGTTGTGGTGAAGGAAGTTGGTGTTCTTTGAGTTCCCCGCAGAGTCCAAGTGCTCATAAAGGTGGTCCGGTACTGGTGCCCTCTGGTCCTATGAGGGGGACCGTCCTCTGGGGTGTCCATGTCCTATCTCTCCATCCTA
The DNA here is from genome assembly GCF_013265735.2 of Oncorhynchus mykiss. Classification (NCBI taxonomy): domain Eukaryota; kingdom Metazoa; phylum Chordata; class Actinopteri; order Salmoniformes; family Salmonidae; genus Oncorhynchus; species Oncorhynchus mykiss. The sequence continues at coordinate 74,222,364 of NC_048582.1, read as the reverse complement.
TGGTGTGGTGAGCGGTGGTGGTATTCTGTTTGAAGAGGTGACCTGTTTGGTAGGTTTGAGGCATGTCCTTCTCGAGGGGCTAGGTGTCTAGAAGGTTCTGGATCCCCATCATGTTGGATTGGCTGTGGGTTTGGTTGCCTGCTGGGGATGTCATCCAATGGTTCTGTCCAGCAATCCCATGAATGATGGTGTTGACTGGGAAGAGTATGTGGAGATAGACGGTTGTGGAGTTATAACCTGTTCCTGCTGATTATCATTCCATACCACCCAGGTCTGGGTATGGGATGGAGATGAAAATGCAGAGGCCACCTTAACACTCTGCCTCTGCTCCGTTCCCTCAATCACCCTGGTCAGGGTATGATGTGGGGGAAGGTTAGGAGGGTTTGTGTTGCCCAAAAGGAGCCCTTCCCTATGTCAACCTTATGAGGGTATGACCGGGTCTCTGGGTCCTCTGGTATGGTGGGGGTTTGGCCGCTTTTTTAGAAGGGTTTCTTTGTTCTCGGTTCCGGTTGGTCTTGGGTTTGTGAGGCCGGGTTGTCCTGTGTGGTCGGGGTTGTAGTGGTGGGAGCCTGTTGTGCCATTTGTTGAAGCCTGAAAAAAAGACGTTATGTTAGGCGAAGTCGACGTTCCTACAATGAGACTAGGTTGCCAGTCGAAACTTTTTTCGGCTGGCCCCTCTGAGCGTCTCTTCTTAAAAGGTGTAGAGGGTCTAAGTGATTATCTATGCCCCGTCGAAATTTTTGGGCCCGGTTTGTAGGTGGAGTAGGGGGTCTGGGTTGCCATCAGACTGCCCGGGGTCCTTGTTGTCTCGTAGATCATCCGTTGTAGTGTGTCCCTGTGTAAAACTCAAAATAAGGGTAAGAGAAAAGTACAAATGAAAATAGGTAGCCAAAAGGAGATACCCCCGAAGTCCGTGTGGAATCTGCCTTCCTTACAGCATCACAGCGGATCTAGGGGTAGCCCAGCCACGACGCGTTTCTGCCTTACTCGGCTTCATCAGGTGGCAGGGAGGAGAAAAGAAAGGTGCAAAAATAGGTGCACTTGGTCGTAGTACGGTAAAAAAGGCCGTATTTTGGACCAGGGAAAATGGGGTGTGTGTGTGGGTATATGTGTAGTTGAGGCTCGATGGTCTTGGAGGTCTATGAAGGTCCGTTGAAAAAAAGGCCAAAAAGGGCGTTGATTCTCTGGGAGGTGGGTTCCGTGATGTAGGAGTACCTAGATTAGGGGAGGAATCGCAAGGATTTAAAAGCGGCTCGGAGTGGTCCAGATTCAGGGTGTAGCATGAAGCTATTTAGGGGCCTTTTGTTCCAAAGGGAGTAGAAGGATATTCGTGGGGAGTGTGGAGTACCAGCTGGCGGCTTGGTCTAGGTGAGGTGTATCCATGGTGTAGCATGGAGCTGGGGTCTGGCCTTTCAGTTGGAGTAGTCATCTTGGGTGCAGTTCTTTGGTAGAGGTCCAGCTTGTGTCTTCTCCAGGTGAAGTGTCTTCAAAAGATGTTCAGGCAGAATGGTACTGAGGCTGAGGGATGCTCCTCTTTTATAGGAAATGAGGGGGGTGTGGTTTTGCCAGGTGTCGAATCCGATTGGTGCATGAGGTGTGCATGCGGTGTTCATGTGAGAGAAACGACCGTGGCTTGTCCAATGAGATCGCTTGGCTTTTGGGGAGAGGCGTCTAGTAGTCTGTTATGTGATGGAAAGGCCTCCGTCGTTGATTCCAATGGGGAATTGTATGGGAGAAGTAGACACTTTGCTTTTGGGGTGCTGTTTGGGTTGTGGGTGTCCGAGAGGTACCAGGTGAATTTTAAGTAAGACTAGAAGTCCTAGGGGTCAAGAGGAGCCATACGTGGAGTTCCTGTGATTTGTAGAAGTATGATAGATCCTCTTGTAAAAAGTGTGTGTTTGACCTTTGTGTCACCATTGACTTGTGTGTTAGCGTTGGGAGCGGTCTGCTCTGGTAGGGGGTTTGGGGTTGGAAATACCCGAAGGTGAGGTTCTGTGGGTCCAGGAAAGGTAGATGATAGAGTGGACATCTGTGGGATCCTGTAGAATTTTTAGTTGGGGTTCTAGGTGACCCATAGGTCTGGTTATAGGTCTTTGAATGTGGTTGAGTTATTTTTTCCTCCGATTTTTGTGGAGTCACGTTTACTCATATGTAATAAGGTGCGATGTGCAGGGAAGAGTAGTAGCCGTGGTTCTTTGGTCTTTTTGTGCTATTAGAGGGCTTGAACTTTGTTACTTAATTGAGGGATAGTTGCAGGTAGTGTTAGAGTGGTGTTCCTTTTTCCTCGGATCGAGAATGGTGTTTATATCTTTTTAGTTGGTGCTTATTTAGCAGAGTTTTTAGCTTTGATCGCGTTCCTGTCCACTTGGGTTCCCGGATATGCGGTAGATTTGGCCGTTTTGCTGTGTTCAAGTCCACTTGGAGTATGGGATGTACGGGTCCGAAAAAACTTTTTATGCTGTTTCCAGTGATGTGTGTTCTCCGGAGTTGATGCAACCTGTCCTGTGGGGGATACTTCCCTGGGGGGGGGGGGGGGTCCAGTGTTGGATATGGGTGTTTACTTGTGTGAGAGAGGTTTTTGATCCAGATGGGTGGTTTTTAGGTGGTTCCTTTTTGGTTGTCCCATGTATGTACCTATGATGTACAGTTGACAGGCATTCCTGGTTGAGGCTTGTAGTGTGGGTGGGTCTCCTATGGGTGGGGGTCTTACCTGGGTTTTTGGTTTGTTTGTGTATGGTGCAGAGGTGTGAGTGGGGTGGACCTATTTTATAATTTTGTTTCTTTTTGCTCCTAAGTTGGAAATACGTTCGTCAGGGTTTCTGTGGGAGGGTAGGAGTCTGTTTCCACTGTGTCAGGGTGATGATGTTTTGTTCTTGGTGAAAAAAGAAGGGTGGATGTTGCCTCTTAGTTGAAAAAAAATAGAGGAGGTGATGTATCTCTGAAGGTCAGGGGCTGGTTGTAGAGTTCTTGGTCTTTTGATGAGTTCTTGGTCTTTTGATGAAAAAATCTTGGTTGAGAAGGCTTGGAGTAGGTTGGTCTTGATTTCTTCATCGTTCTAGTTGTTTCTCAGGAGTAGAAGTGTGTGTTGGTGGAGGTCTCAGGAGTGATGTCCTTCAGAGGTTTGTTAGAGCTATTTTAGGTTGTATTGAATCTAATGATTATTTTTAACCTGTTCACCATCAAACCATTTCACAGAGAGGTATACTGGGTGTAGAATCAACATCCCTAGAAAAGGCCTGATTTGAGATGATCCCGGTTAATTTAAAGGGATAAAAATTCCTTGGCTTGCTGCGTCCAGACCCCCCGTCAGGCAATGCAGCGGTGACTGGCAAGTGTTTGTTTGTCTAGTTTTGAGTCGGTTGATCCACTTCCATCTCTGACACGTGGAAGCCGAAGGGGGGGAAGGGAGGGGTGTGCACTCCACACATGTGCGCGCGGTCCGGGTGGGTCCGGGCGCGGCCGGCCAAAGTAGTAGGCCCCATGGTTGCCCACTTGTAGATTAACCCGTTGGTTGGGTTAAAAGACTGTCTGTCAGTAGGTTTTAGGTTTAGGTATAGTTTTAAGAGTGGTTAAGGTTTGGGTTAAGGTTAGGGTAAGGTATAGTTTTTTAGAATGGTTAAGGTTAGGTTTAGGTAAGGGTTAGGGTTAAGGGTTAGGGTTAAGGGTTAGGGTTAGGGTTAGGGGTAGGGGTAGGGGTAGGGGTAGGGTTAGGGTTAGGGTTTAGGGTTAGGGTTAGGGTTAGGTTCAATAAGGAGCAGACGAATCTGGTGTGCACTGGCACAGGCAACCCCTTTAGGATAAATGGTTAGACATAGGTATAACATACTTTAAATGACTAGGAAAAACTATAAAAGAAAGACCAGAGTCTAACGTTAAAGTAAGGCTTAAGTTAAAAGCCAGAAATTCTAAACTAGGAATAAAGGCCAAATGCCAAGTTCAGAACGGTGGTCTAAGAAAAAAAGTTCAGTATGGAAATCTAGAGATTAAAATAGATATAAAGAGTGTAGAGGTTAAAATAGATATAGAGAATGAGGGATTCGGAAGCTAAAGATTTGAAAGCTATAGGTTAGGGTCAGAATTGAGATTGGGTTTACCATAAGGTTCAGAGTTAAAATACGGGTCAAAATTAAATTAAGATCAGATATGAGGGTCTAAAGGTTTAAAATTAGGCATGAGGGTCTCAGGGTTAGGGTTAAGTTCAGGCATGGGGGTCCCCGGGTTAGGGTGAGGGATTAGGGTAACTAGGGGTTAAGGTTAGAATTCAGGTTCGGTTGTGGGTTCTAATCAGTATATAAATACAGGTCGAGGTTAAACTAAGATTAGGTATGGGGGTCTAGAGGGTTAGGGTTAGGGTTAGGGGGTTGGGGTTAGGGTTAGAGGGTTAGGGGTTAGGGGTTAGGGTTAGGGGGTTAGGGTAACTAGGGGTTAGGGTTAGGGTTAGGGTTAGGCATGAGGATCCCAGGGTTAGGGTTAGGGTTAGGGTTAGGCATGAGGATCCCAGGGTTAGGGATTAGGGTCTACAAGGTGAACCACCCAATAAACACAAAAAACAAGTAAATAAATAACAAATAAATAAAAAGTCCATAGTGCCATCAAACAAGGAAAACTCAAAATAAGTGCTATAAAAGTATCCGAACAAAAAGGTGAATCCACGCCACACTAAAAAATCAAGAATGTGATAAAAATAAGTGCCATCGTATCTATGGTCAGTGAGTAGATCCATAAATGAATAAATAATAAAATAAGAAATACATGTTTAAAAAGGCAATCATAAGTGCTCTCAGGCAATGGCAAATACACCATGGACCAATCCACATAAATAAATAAATAATACAATAAACAACCATTTATAATGAGTGGCTCTCCACAGGCCCCCACCACCTGCCCTCTTCCCTCCCCCCACCAAATAGCCCATATCACTACACCGAAGATGACCCCTTCCATCAGTTAGGTAAGCCAAGGTAAATCAATATTTTTCATTCAGGCCCTTAGGGTCTATCGTATTAAGACGCCCAATCCAAGTTCTTTCCATCCCCTGTCGTTGTGTCCTGGACCAACTCCCATTTGTCTCCAGACCAAAAATACTCAAACCGTCCACTGCATGTATACCAAAATGCAAATACAATACCGTAGTCTTATTACCTTTGGCTATCTGGTATAGGTGTTGTTTCAGTCTGGCCAGTAGTGCATTCTTTGTTTCTCCTATGTAAATCTTTTGGCACAATTTACACTTAATTCCATAGATCAAGTTTACAGTGGACAATTCGATCCTCTGTCTTACAAGGGACCCCAACCCCGAGAAGGCATTAACAATATACTTTGGTCTCCCCAAAAATCTATCAAATTTATTAGGTGCACTTTTCGTCTGGAAGGCAGAGTGGACTAAACTATCCCCGAGGTTTTTGTTTCTTCTATACGCTGAGATTACTCTACAATCTACCAATCCTTCCACCACTTGTTGAGCTTCCCTGAAATTGGACCTCAAGTTCCTACTAAATCCACCCAAACTCCTAGAGTATGTTGTAACAAATGGTATCAGATTATGTGTTTCCACTGGTTTATTGTATCCCCCTTCCCTGCCAAATTCACCCACTTCTGCCTTTATCCCCCTAAGGAAACGTTTGGAATATCCCCGTGGCCCCAAGGCTCTAAAAAGAATGGTTATTGCCTCCTCCACATGCTCCCCCAATGTACAGATTCTGTTGAACCGAATCAGCTGAGATTTAATAATCCCTCTGAAAGTATGTTTTGGATGGTAACTTGTCTTATGTAGTAGGGCATGCCTATCAGTCTCCTTAAAGAAGACTTTAGTGGCCAATGATTTAGTTACCCCATCAGAAGGTACAAATAAGACCTGAGTGTCCAAAAACTCTAGTTTTTCCCTTTGTATATTGTGGGACGTTTTAATTGCAGGATGATGTGTATTGAGGGTTTTTAAGAAACCCTCAAAGTCCTGCATAGAACTCACCCAAATTCCAAAGATATCATCCAAATACCTGAGATATAGAAAAGGAAGGGTCTGGCATTTAAGAAAAGCCGTCTCTTCCCAGAAGCACATATATAAATTGGCAAAGGCCGGAGCAAATTTCTTACCCATAGCAGTCCCATGGATCTGAAGATAAAACTCATCATTAAAATTGAAATCGTTCCTCAAGAGACTCAGCTCCAACAGATCTAAGATTTCCTTGTCCGGGCGCTGAGGATCAGGAAACCTGTCAAATGCCTGTTTTATCGCCCGCAGTCCCAAAGCGGTTTCAATATTTGTATATAATGAGTTAATATCTATTGAAAATAAGAACGCCCCTAGTGGTAGTTTGAGGTCTTTAAGTTTGTCGACAAAGTCATATGTATCCTTAACATAGGAAGCGTGCTTCTGGGATAGCGGATTAATGAAATAATCAATATATTCAGCAATTCGATACGATTCCGAACCACAGTCACTAACAATTGGGCGGGCACTAGGGATCTGAAAGGGCACAGACCACTCTTCCAAAGGTTTATGAATTTTTGGAAGGAGATAGAATTGTCGCGGTCTCGGCACTTCGGGGCCCAACAGATAAGTATATTGCTTGGAAGAAATACACCTCTTTTCAAGCAATTTCACCAGTATCCTCTTAATCATTTGTTGAGTTTCAGATTGAATAGAGTGGTCTAATAGGACATAGTTTTTCACATTATTTAATTGCCTGTTAGCCTCCAACAAATACTGTACTCTGTCCATGATTACAATCTGTGATCCCTTATCCGCAGGTTTAATAACTATACTCTGATTGGACCCCAACGATTTAATAGTATCTAGCTCCAATTGCGTAATATTCCCCCTGGTAACTGGACCAGGTCGGAACCTCCCAAATGCATCCAGATCCCTCCTGATCAATGTTTGAATAGATGGAGATATAGATTGCACTCTAGGTTCCCAAAAAGAGGGATCTGTAAATGGCACAAAGGGAATGTCAGTTACATAATTAAAATGATCCAACAATTTTAGTCTCCTATGATATAGGTGAAGGTCCCTACGAAGCTCCATCCTATCCATTATTCGGGGGGTGGGGATAAAGGACAATCCCCGTTCCAATACCTTTCTTTCCATCTCAGAAAGCCTATATGAGTGTGAAAGATTAGTGATATTTGAGTGTGGAGCTGTCTCAGGGCACTGTTCTCCCCTTACATGTTTAAATTATCCAGCCAATAGTTAAAAATGATGTTTCCTGTTTCAGATGTCCAGTGTACTGGGTCACGTGGCAGTGTATGGAACCTAAGTTTGCTGATCTCCGGTAAGTAGTTACATTGTTCTAGGATCTTTTGATTAAGTTGATCCAAGAGTATCTGTTGCTGTTTTTCCAATCTATCTGAGTAGTTGATAATTGGCACGTAGAGTATTGCATTGGGAAATTTACTTTCCGCCATTTTCAACAGTTGTTGGAGTTGTTTCCAGGAGGTCAACGCCAGCTGTTTCAAAAGGCAGTTGTTTAAACCCCCCGATAAAACCACCTTCTCCACTGTTGGGTGTTGTGACAATTTTTCTACTACGCCTTTTAGATGGTGAAATGTGGCCCCAGGGAAGCTGTCTGCTTGTACCCTGGGGTCAGCAAACCTAGGTATCCGTGAGATATTAGAATCTCCAATTCTAACAATTGGTTTTCTAATTGTAAGTTCCCAATCCCAAATTTTCCTGATAGAATTTGGGTGCCTAACTGGTTCAACGCAGGTGGGTATAGGCTTCCTGACAGGTAGATCAATTACTGGGATGGAAGAAGGAACCCCCGGGTGCACCTCAGTTGGGGCTAATCCCACTGTTCTACCCTTACCTTGACCAAGAGGCGAAGTCCCCGAAGAGAGTAGCAGCGGGAGGACCGGGGCGGCAGCAATGCGGGACCCCCCAGGAGGCTCAGACAAGGGCGTAATCAAGGAACATTCCGTTTTGTCACCACTATGTTCATCCCCCCCTCGGGTCCCAAGGGCAGCCCCCCACGGCTCCCGCTCCCCTCCAACTCCGGGGTCCTCCTGGCCAGAGTCAGATAAAGAGGTAATTGTATTACTACATTGTAGGACAACATTACTGTATAAAGACCTCTTAGGACTATGAACAAGAGCAGACCTCACCTGTGTTTCCTTCCCAATATCAGCCCCCCCTGGCGCTACCTCGGTGGTCAATGGATCTCCAGCAGGTACTTGGAGTCTAGGGGAATATATTTCAGCCCTAACTGAAATGGTTAGGGTTAGGGTTAGGGTTAGGGTTAGGGGGTTAGGGTTAGGGGGTTAGGGTTAGGGTTAGGGTTGGGGTTGGTTGGGGTTGGGGTTGGGGTTGGGGTTAGGGGTTAAGGTTAGGGGGGGGGGGGGGGGGGGTTTGGGTTAGGGTTAGGGGGTTAGGGTTAGGGTTAGGTTAGGGTTAGGGTTTAGGGGTTAGGGGTTAGGGTTGGGGGTTAGGGTTAAAGGGTTAGGGTTAGGGTTAGGGTTAGGGGTTAGGGTTAGGGTTAGGGGTTAGGGGTTAGGGTTAGGGATTAGGATTAGGGTTAGGGTTAGGGTTAGGGTTAGGGTTAGGGGTTAGGGTTAGGGTTAGGGTTGGGGTTAGGGTTAGGGTTAGGGGGTTAGGGTTAGGGTTAGGTTTCTAGTTTTGAGTCGGTTGATCCACTTCCATCTCTGACACGTGGAAACCGGAGGGGGGAAGGGAGGGGTTGCACTCCACATCATATACGCGCGGGTCGGAGGGTACGGGCGCGGCCGGCCAAAGTCGTAGGCCCCATGGTAGCCCACTTGTAGATTAACCCGTTGGTTGGGTTAAAGGACTGTCTGTCTGTAGGGTTAGGGTTAGGTAAGGTTTTAGAATGGTTAAGGTTAGGGTTTGGGGTTAGGGTAAGATATGGTTTTTTTGAAAGAAGGGTTAAGGTTAGGGTTAAGTTTAGGTATGGGTTTTGGGATGGTTAAGGTTAGGGTTAGGGTTAGGGTAAGGTATAGAAGAGGTTAAGTTTAGGTAGGTCTGTCAACTCAACTTAGGATCAGGCAAAGCCCTTGAGTTGCGTACCTTATGCAGGTCCGGTTCTCGGTTGGTTGCCATGTGTCCATGTCGAGTAGTATGGTCATGATGTCCGGGTCCGCTGTGTCGACGGAAGTGGAAAGCATAGTGCAACCTAGGAGTTTTACTCTCTTTCGGATCCTTCTTTTTTAGCTCCATGTTGTCTATGTATTCACTTCAGTGTTCGTCAGTCTTTGGTCCTGGATGTTTTCAATCATGTGTATGATTGGGAGTTATTCCCTTCCAGGATCCTAATTCCCAATCAACCCATGTCTAGTCGAATCCAGCTGGTCTGTATGGGTATACTCGGCGTAGGATCAGGCAAAACCATCGAGTTGCGTACCTTGTGCAGGTCCGGACCTCAGTCGGTTGCCATGTGTCCCTGTCAAGTGGTCAGTCTATAACAGCCAGTGGTTTGAGCAGACAGACACCCAGAAGGCGAGCCCTCTATACGGTTGTCATGCATCCGCCCCTGGAGTCACGTCCTGTGTTACGGTCGGTGTATGGAGGGTTTAGAAGCCGGCAAACCTTCTCTGGCTTACGTATGAAACGTCCGGCAGTAGTAGAAGTTAATTGGGTGCCTCCATCCACACCATCTCAGTTGTAGGTAATTCAGTGTTTTTGGGTAATAGTGACCAGTGGAATTACTCCCTTCCAGGATCGTAACGTTTCCAGAGGTATATCATCCCTAGACAGTGAACTGGTACGTAGTCCAGGTAAAAAAATGGTTCGGTTGTCCAGGCTAAGTGCGGCGGGGTAGGGGGTCCCCAGTAGGAATTTCCTCTGTGGGGTCCGATACCTCGCCAGACATTATCTGGGCACCCCAGGGGTTATTCGGCAGACGCGATCCTCCAGCCGCAGCGCATAACCCAAAAGCCCCTCTTTTGGGTATCCCAACCCGCTAGGACCAAACACGCGCTACTGAACCTACTGCCAATCCAGATCTAATCTGGGGTAGATAGTGGTCCAGCGCGTTACGTGAGTCTCCCGTGTGTAAGGGGGCTTGGGAGGGTTGAGCCGATAGGTCTGCCAACAGGCCCCAGAGGGGTCCCGAAGGAGTCCGGTCGCTACCATTTCCTCCGGTCTTCTTGCTTGGTGTATGGTCGGGCCTAGTTTGCTTAGGGTCTGCTCGCTGCGGGGGAGTCGACAAAGCCGTGCCCCCAGAGTAGTTGGAGAAAAAAGGTTCTCGTCCGTTGGGGGTGCTGGTGGGTATCTTCAGTGAGGTAGAGTTGGAAGGATGGTGAGATGGTGAGGGTTCTTGGTAAATAACATAAAGATATTTAGATTTCTATTTTATAGTTTCTTTGCATCAAAGGGTCCATGGTCATGGTAACCCTGAGTTCAAGAAAGCGGGGAAAAAAAAGATATACTTATATATAAATATATAGTTATATATTTCTTTTTTTTTTTTTTTTTTTTTTTTTTAAATAAAAAGGAAAGTATTTCTTGAGAGTCCATGGGCATGGTAACTCTATGGTGCTATTTGAAGATCTGTTTTTTGTGGTCTTAATGACCCCCTATCTGTTGTATGGGATGTGGGGTGTGTAAGGTGCAGGTGCAGTGTCTGTCCAGTCGTTCCTCCGTTGTACTGAAGGCCTCAGTAATGGTCCAGTCGTGGTGGTGGTATAGGGCCTGGAGGTTCCCGGGAGTAGTAATTCGTCCCTCTGGTTTATAATGTGAGGTGGCTGCTGACCAGGGAGTCCTTGAGATTTTTGTTCCGTTTGAAGGCCAGGATGGGTGTGTGGAGAGGGAGTAGTTGTTTGTGCTGGAGTCTTTGCTGGATGATAGTAGTCATTCGGAGGCTGGGTGAGTTGTAGGTTGTAATGATGGGTAGGATCCGGTGGTTTCCTTTGTTTGGTCCCGGGTGTGGGTGTCTCCTGGTGTAGTGTTTAGTAAGGTGGGGAGGTTGTGGTCCGTAGCTGCCCAATCGTTGATGATTTTTTTGATGCCCTTTGATTGGAGTGGAGGATTGTGCTGGTCCCCGAGTAGTGATTCGTTGGCCAGGCGTTTTCGTGGCTTGGTAATCTTCCGTTCCTGTGGCTTAGCATACCGTTCCTCCCTGGTTTGGGTGTGGGATGGCACGGAAGGATCAGAAGCCACCTGGGCACTCGCTGCCTGTGCCTAGTCCCTTGTAGTCCTGTTTGGGCTAGGATTTCGGGGTGGTTCAGCAGGTTTTGTTTTAACCGGAAGGGACCCACCCTGGTCAGGGTATGGATAGGTCTCTGGGTACCCTGGTATGGTAGAGGTGAGTGGCTTGTTGTGGGAGGTGTCCTTGTAGTTCTCTGTTGGATAGGGGAAATATTTGTCTCTGGAGTGGTGGTGTTAGATGATTCCGGGAGAGGGGAAGTGGAATCTTCCTTCAGAGGGTATCGTCCCGATGTGGGGTGTCCGTGGGTCCGTGGAGAAGGAGAGGGTCTGCTGGTGTGTGCCCTCTGTAGGGTGGTATCCCCCTCGTCCTCACTGTGAGGTAGGCAGTGGGTGAGTGGTAGTTGGAATGGGCTGTAGTCTCTCGTAGGCCAATTCCCGTAGAATTTGGGGAGTGAGTCCCTGATGTCCTGTAACAAGTAGTCCCGGAGTGGTTCGCTGAGGAGTTTCTGGGCCCATGTAACCCCTAAATACCAGGCTTCCTGCCAGTCAGGGCAGGATGGAGTGTTGTAGAGTATGGTGTATTTGTGGGATAGTTCCTCCCTGTAGAGCTGTTCTAGGATCTGGTGGCTGGTTTGGATCCAAAGTGAAGATGATGTAGCGAGAGCCGCTAGGGTGGTGTCAGATGCTCCTGATGGTGTGAAGGTAGCCGTAAGCGTTCTGGTCTGGTGGAGGTAGCCCGGAGGTAGCTGGTTGTCCGAGAGGTAAAAGCTGATCATCTCCATGTGGTGTCTGGCTCTAATCAGCTTGGAGAGTGACCGTGCTGTAGAGTAGGCGTTGGGGGGGATAGGTGGGGCCCCAGTGGTGTGGTGTTCCTCCGCTTTGTTGTTGGTTGGTGAGACCAGGTTAACCTGGTGGTTAGGGGTGGTGTCCCTAGGGGTTTTCTCATCTGCTGGGCTACCTGTCCCCTTAGGAGTAGTGCTGTGTGTAGGAGGTCCGGTCCTGTGGAGCCATGTGGTTGAAGGTGTGGGTTGGGGTGGGGTAGATGAGCCCCTTTTGGTCTGCTGGTTGGGTCCGGGACGTAGAGTGCCAGCTTGTTAGTCTTGGGGGTGCTGTGGGGTGGTGGTGTTCCGTAGGAGGGGGGAGTAGGAGTTCCAGAAGGGGGGGTGGGGTTCTGGGTGGAAGGTCTGAGGTGGATCTTCTGGAGGTCCTGGAGTGGGGTGGTATGAGGTAGGATGTAGAGTGGGGTGGTCTGGTGGGGATGGCATCAGGAGATGTGTCTTTGTGCCCCTGATGTAATGGTGTAGGGGTGTAGTCCTCCGGTGGTTTTGGTCCTATGGAGACCGTGGAGGGGTGCTGTCTGGTGGGAGAGAAGGTCCATTGGTGTGGGATGTTTCCCCCGCTGTGTAGAAGCTTTGGAGAAATGTTCATTATGTGGCGTTTCCATAATGAGCCCAGGCTGCCGGTCGGAGCTGTTTTCGTCCGGTCCCTTGGTGCGTATCTTGCGGATTTGTTCCGAGAGTCCGTATAGATCATTAAGACCCGTCGCGATTGTGGGGCTAGTCTAGATGTAGAGTGGGGGGTCTGAATAGTCCTCGCAGTCCCCAGAGTCTGCGTTGTCCCGTAGATCAGCCATGTGTGGTGTGTACCTATGTGAAAACTAAAAGTAAGGAAAGAGAAAAGTACAAAGAAAATTGAGTAGCCAAAAAGAGTTACCCCCGAAGTCTGTGTGGGACCTGTCCTCTTTACAGCTACACAACAGATCTAGGGGAAACCCAGCCACGACGCGTTTCTGCCTTGCTCGGCTTCATCAGGTGGCAGAGAGGAAAAAAAGTGCAAAAAGGAGCACTGGGTCGTAATGCGGTAAAAAAACGTATTATGGACCGGAAAAAATAGGGTGTGTGTGGGTGTATGTGAGTGGTAGAGTCTCGGTGGTCTGGAAGGTCTATGAAGGTCTGTGGGAGTATCAGCTGGTGTTTGGGTCCTGATGAGGTATCTTTTTTTTGGGGGGGGGAAGGGCGAGTCGTAGGAGTCCGGTCGTTCAGGTGAGATGCTTGTGGGGAGTGTAGAATATCAGCTGGTGTCTGGGTCCCAGTGAGGTGTCCCTTTAGGGGTTGGTATATAGTTGGGGTCCGGTAGATCCTTGAGGGGAGAGGTGGTCTGGGTAGAGTGCAGGCTTGGGTCTTTATCCAGTAGATCTGTGGGGGAGAGGTTCGTCTTGGTAGAGTCCGGGCTGGGGTCTGTATCCAGTAGGTCAGTGGAGGAGAGGAGGAGAGGAGGTCTTCTGCAGGTTTCCAGCTTGAGTCTTGTATCCAGTATAAGGCTCTTTGGGGATCCGTGGACCCTAATGATGCTGAGACTGAGGGGTGCTCCTCTTTTTATGTGAAAAACTGGGGGTGTGGTTTAGGCCAGGGTCCAATCATGAGATGGCACAAGGTGTGCATGCGGTGTGCACGTG